>NC_139217.1:30456301-30963600 GCF_055691185.1 Crinia signifera
TCTCCCGCGATTCGCGGACACCTAAGTTGCAATACAGGGCATCTTTCATACAATTCTAACCATATTTCTCATATACAAACGTTCACAAATTAAGGGGGCGCAGCCCCTTACGACGGTGTGAAGAGCGCCCGTAGGGCGCGATGAATCACCTAGTATATATATATCTGCTGTTTCCTGAGGTGTCCCCGTGTATAATAATAATAATGCCATGACACCACAGGCTGCTCCTCCTGTATAATCATTTATGTGTCATGGCATTACTTTTATTATATTATACAGGGGGAGCAGCCTGTGTTGTCATGGCATTATTATTGTACAGGGGGAGCAGCCTGTGGTGTCATGGCATTCATTTTATATTATACATGGGGAGCAGCCTGTGGTGTCATGGCATTATAATTATACAGGGGGACCTACAGATACAACCGGCCCTTTGAGGGTGACCAAACTGCTGATGCGGCCCCCGATGAATTTGAGTTTGACACCCCTGCTATAGACCATCTCTGATGTCAGATATTTTTACTGTATTCCATACACTATTAAGTGTAGACAAATACCAATGTGTACATTAATGTCCAGGATCAGCACTAGGGGCCTGATTCAAAGTTGATCACTAATGTGCAAACTAGCAATCTGCAATGACTGTGACTAAGCTCCTCTCCATCTCGTATCTTTTTTTTTGGGGGGGCAGCCTAAACGTAGGCAAGCCTGGTGTAAGAGTGTCAGTGACTGACTGAATGTCAGTGTCATCACTTGTCTGCGTCAACACTAGGGTGGCCAATCCCGGGATCGGTGGGATCCTGGGATTTGGCCCGTAAAACCCTGGGATTTAAATCCTGGGATTGGAGTTTCCAATACCGGGATTTCGGGATTAAACTCCTGAGGCGCAGTCTAATGCCGGCCAGCACCTGACAACTGCATAACCTGCCTGGCTCCTGGCTTTACTAACCGCCCACCCACCTTGCTCCCAGCCTTACTGCCTGTCTGCCCAACCGCCCAGCTCCCGGCCGCAAAGCACATATAAGTAAGATGTGGGGGGGGGGGTTTTACTTAGGAAGCCAATAGGATTGGGCATTTTGTTTCCCGGGATTGGCATCCCTATTTAGCACCACCATCCCAGTCAGCCAAGTCTATACAGTATTGTCTAGTCAGTGTATAAACTAGATGATATAGTAAAAGATATCACTCAGAAGGGCCTTATCCTGTCTAGTGTGCATGGTGTTTACAATGGCAGCTAGGAGCTGGTACTGGTACTTTATCTCTCTATGTTTTTTTCTCTCCAATGCTCGATACATCTCCACCTTTGTATATTAGAGCGGGACAGCATTAGGGAAATGTTTTACAAGGGTAATCTAGCTGCTACATTCAGAATATCATAGGTGCAGTCTGGTATAGGGGAGGCCGGTAAGGGGGAAGTTGCAGTATTAATGTGGGTGACAATGAGCGCATGAGTCACAGTTTGCCTGTTATAAATATTCTCAGCAATTTGCTGCCTATTGTATAACATCACATTCACATCTGCTACAAACTTTAATGCTGTGTACACACTGTGAGATTCCCTTGCTATTCAATTTAAGATTCGAGTGCTATGCAATCTTTGCATACTCTGTACTATTTACATACAATTCATACAATCTGCATTAGATCTGCACTATATAGTAATTGCTGGCCTGTCTATCTGGGTTTCGATCTGTGCTGTCACGGGAGAACGCATCGGGATCGCAAGGTAAAAAAACCTGTGTGATCTGCATACGATCTGCATGCGATTTGACTGTATAGTCAAAATCTTCTGTCAAACACTGGCGTAACTATAGCACCGCAGCCCCCGCCACCGCGCGGGGCGCTGTGCATATGAGGGCGCCGGGGGCTGCGGTGCTATAGTTACACCTCCCCCCAATCCCCCGCAGGCTTACCTATTTCGCTGGTCCCGGCGGCTACGTTCTTCTGCTGAGGACCACCACAAAATGGCCGCCCCCATATAGCACACAGTTCTCTGAAACTGTCTGCTGTATGGGGGCGGCCATTTTGTGGTGGTCCTCAGCAGAAGAACGGAGCCACCGGGACCAGCACGAAAGGTAAGGCTGCGCGGGATTGGAGGGATTTGAATGGGCGGCAGGGGGCACCCCCCCCCCTAAGGGTGGGGGGGCGCTCAAAACTTAGCTACGCCGCTGATGTCAAATCTCACCATGTAAGACTTGCAGGATTCATGGCAGTGTTGGGAGTGTGTATCTGACATCAGCTACTACTCTTATGTACAGAAACATGGCGCCTGCTCTGCTACAGCTGTGACCAGTCGCTGTATCCATACAGTTGGTCTACCCTTAAACCCGATGTTCCCTGTTCCTACATATAGGTTCCGAATGCCTACCCAATTGCAAATGAATTTCTGGGTGGCAGCTTCGGATGTAGTATGCCGGGATGACAGTCAGTATACAACATCGGAATTCGGACTGCCAGTACTCCAAGAGGGGACGAGCTCAAAGGGGCTCATTGCGGGATCACTGCAATTGCCATGTTGCGAGCTCAATGTGCTTGCCACAGGTTCTGTTGTCTCTCTATAGGGGTCATGGAACCCCACGAGGGAAAACAGCCCCTGTAAGTTGGGATCCCATCTGTCGGGCAATTAACAGTTGGGATTCCGATGTTGGTACAGTATATGGACCATCGGAATCCCGACTGTCAGGAAGTCATCAAACCCCCGGCAGCTCCACTTGCCGGTATCCGCAGTTGCTCTTGGTGCAGAAAATCCTATAGTGGTTATTGCTGTGCAGTGGTATGGACATGTGCTGTTATTATGAGTGCAGATTATATTTAGGATTTTTCTTGTAATAGTTCTAGACCATGGTCTAGTGCGGAGTGACTATTAGATGCCTAGGTGCACACTCTGTGAACTGCTTAACCTGGTACCACCTATGTGGTGGCGCTCCACCCCTGTGCAGGTGGTGAACCACTTACCCTGGTACCACCCATGTGGTGGCACTCCACCCCTATGCAGATGGTGGACTGCTTACCCTGGTACCACCCATGTGGCGGCACTCCACCCCTGAGCAGGTGGTGGACTGCTTACCCCGGTACCACCCATGTGGCAGTGCTCCACCCCTGTGCAGGTGGCGGCTGTGGAACTTTTAAGACCCCACCTACACACTTCCACTTGAGGGGCTGGAAAGTGAGTATTGGTGGCAGTGTGGGGGAGAGGGGGGTAGTAAGTTGTAGTTTTGCCTAGGTGCAGGGGGGGGGGGGGGGGGGTAGTCAGTAGTTTTGCCTAGGGTGCCTAGAAGCCTCACTGGGTTTAGGGAACAAGTGAAACTGCTGCAGTATAAACAGATTGTGCGACATGCATTCCGTTTGCTAGAGAATGGTAATAATTATTATTAACACTTCCTTCTTTTCCATCGCATAGGTTGATTAGCAATAATTAACATAATCAGCTGCAGTAGCTGCGTGTTCTCTTTCCACCTCCATCATTAGTGTTAACATGGAAAAGGCTTGGTAAGAATTTAATCTATTAAAAGGAACCGATTCAAGATTACGTCATAGGTATTATTATATGTGTACGGAGAGACTGCAGCACATTCAGCAGCATTGCAATGTCTCACGGGGTGGATCCGGTGCCTCACACAGTGAGGCACCTCGCACCTCAGCTCATCAGATAATGCGCACAATGACGGAAGGTTATTTGAGGAAACAGAAAAACAAATGTCAAAAATGGAAATCACAGAGTGTTCAAATCCTAAATGGTGAACTTTTACTTGAAAATAATAATAATAAAACAATATATATATATATATATATATATATATATATAAATATAAATATATATATATATATATATATATATATATATATATATATATATATATATATATATATATATATACAGATGTGTCCTCATACATCGTGGCTCACAACGCGCTTTTTAGGCCTCCGAGTCACGAGTTGTAGATTGCGTTATGGCCTGCGGTATGTCCCACTCCATGTAATACATAGTTTAACCACTGGGTGACGAATGTTCCACGTTAAGACTACGGTGCTGAATACAACGATGTTGGAGTTGACATTGAGAGTATGAGAATCTGGCCAATCAATGTTCTTCCCTTTATAAAAGAAAAAAAATCTGTCTTCTACAAAACACAATGACAGGCTGCCACGCAACTTCCCACATCAGATTTTGTCCAACTTCCCACTACAGATTTTGTCCTTACTTTAGTGAAAGAGTACACAAAAGCAGATGTGTTCGGTTATACATGTCATTGGCAAAGATTGCTACTGTGTAAACATGGAATCCATGCTAACCTTTACTAATGCTGGATAACTTTCACATGGTACATTATTTAAGTCTACCATTACGCTGTACTACGCCATGGAAACAGTTCACTCAGACACAGACCGACACCTCAGACAAAAGATTTTGATTGCAGTCTGCCTAATTGTTGTTGCCTTGCTATTGGCCGACCATAATTCAAATGCACCTATCAGCTTTTGGGCCGGAAGGTTTTCCTTTGTCTGTGCCAGCATACCGTAAATTCAGTTACAGACGTCAATACTGTTAAACTATTCAATTTGTATTCCTTTTGCCTTTTGAACAAAAAAATTGTACACGATACAGTTATTGTCCTTACTTGTCAATACATACGTTATTGTCGTTATATACTGAAAGTTACACAAACCAGGTTTTTTTTGCACAAGTAGATTTCCCACTTCAGGTAAAAGTCCTTACTTTAGTGAAAGAGTACTTGGATTGAATACGGTAAGATACAGGCAACCAATGGAGGGACTGGCAGAGCGGATCAGCAGACGATGAGCGTCTTGCTAGGAAGATTAGCCTAGCAGCAGCATTTAGAATGGATTGTAGTGGTGAGTCTGTTCTTGGGAAGACCAGTTAGGAGACTATTGCAATAATCAATGCGGGATATAATGAGTGCATGGAAGAGATTTAGTAGTGTCTTGTGTGAGATAGGGTCGTATTTTGGATCTGTTTTTTAGATGCATGTAACATGATTTGGAGACAGATTGAATATGGGGATCAAAGAACAGTTCAGAGTCGAGGATGACCCCCAGGCAATGAGCTTGTGGGGTAGGGTAGATTGTCGAGTTGTATAAGCTTTTTTAGAAGCTTTAGTAAAATGACCTCATAGTACATGTAGTACAGTAACTGCCCTTGTACAACAGGGGAGCGTGGAGAAGAATCAGGCAGGTTGACCGAGCTGTAAACCGAAAAATCCCACCACATTGAGGGTTCTGTGTTACCTGTCAGCTGAGCAGAACCTAGAACCTCAGTTCTGGATTTCCTATAGAGACCATCAAGGAACCTTCAGCAAGTGGTACCTAAGGAGTGCTGGGGGGTCCATCTGCCATGGAGGACTGCAGGAGCCAAGGAGAAACTTCCTCCTTGGTAATTAAACTGAGAAGAGGGCATACTGAAGACAAGAGGAGGTGGCCTGGCCATCTGTTCTGAAGAACCCACAATACAAACCCTGTGATTGAAACCGCAGGAGCCGTCCAGCGCACCAAGCTGCTGAAATGACCTAATGAAAATGGCTGACTTGTATAGTATGATACTAATATGGTCCCTAGCTGGATCACAAAGAAGAAGAGTTTTAGACCAGACAAATAAACTATGATCTCTGTTTGTAAGAGTTGGAAGTTTGCAATGGTCCAGACTGAAGCTTCCTGATGATGGGTGTCAGATCCAGACACCCCTAAGTCAGCAAGTCTGCATCTTGAACCCATCATGTCTTCAAAAGTGGGGTACAACATGCCCCTGTTTTGAAGAACTGTGCTGAGTTCCACGCCAAAATGACAGATACAGTATCGCACATGCGGTGCAGATGATATCCGATGCACAGAGATCTTGCACCCGTGCATAGCCACAACCATCAGATTTATACATAAACCCTCAGATTTATATACAAATCTGATGTAGGTCCTTTGCACTTTTACATTAGTAAATACCATTCTTGTGTTTTGTGAATTACACAAAAAAAAAAGGAAATGCCGCAATAAAACATTTAGCAGCTCATGATGTCTGCCGGGAGATAACTGAAGGCTTATACTGAGCTGGTGGCATTGCTGAGAACGGATGACCTATGTGAACTGCGCTTCCCATCACCACAACCATTCCCAGGTAAATAACTATATCATTTTCCCAACGTCTCGATGGAGAATTCTCTTCTTGGGTCATGGATGACTTACAGCGCCCATTGTGACACCGCGATCCATCAGTCTAGTGACAGCGGAGATGTCATTGTTCAGTGAATGGAAAGGATATGACATTTACTACATGTACTGTACAGGGTACAGCGGGATACAGGATCCACGTTCTCTGGATAAAATCCATAATCACTAACTACATACAGATTTATAGGAATAAAGAAGGGAAATATAAACTCCCAAAAATAATATTTTATATACAGGCACTGTATCTCTTATGTAGACCAGAAGGGGTCAAGTTTTTAAAGTTTGGGGGCATACATACTGTATCACACCTTCCGGATACATAACTCAGTGTGGTTCCCCGGAGCAATCAATCAGCTGCTGACATGGTATAAAATCCTCTAGATAATGACACCTAGAAGCTGATTGGTTTCTCTGGGCTTAGTCGTTTTTTGACAAATCGAGAGTTTGTTTCTGTGTGTGAGTTGTTTTATTTTACTGCTGACTTTTTATGCCAACATTTTTTTTTCTTTACCAAACCCGTTAAATAGTCAATAAATGATTTGACACTTTTACGCCAACGTCTTCATCTGTTGTTGTTGTTTCATACCTATTTTAAATTTGATTTAATTGTAGCTATATAAGAAACTGTAAATAAATAAATAATAAATAAATAAATTATCAATAATGGATATAAGGAGTCATTGGGTGAAATTTACTAAGATGTGACATGCACTTCACAGGTCATTTTGCTATGGGCAACCAATCACATCCTGTCTACTATCTTCTAGAGAAAGGTAAATAAATACGCTTCTGATTGGTTTCCCATAGCAACATGACCTGTGAAGTGTATTTCACATCTTAGTAAATTTCACCCATTAGCTGTTATGAGTATTAGGGCCAGATGTACTAAGCTTGAAAAGTGATAAAATGGAGAGTGATAAACCACCAGCCAATCATTTAGTAACTGCCATGTTACAGGCTGGGTTTGAAAAATAACAGGTAGGAGCTGATTGGTTCATGGTTTATCCCTCTTCATTTTATCACTTTTCAAGGCTTAGTACATCTCGACCTCAGTGAGTAGCTGGCCAGCTGTTATGAGACTACAGTTCCCAGCATGCCTTTTGAGTACTGGATTTTGCTGTACACTAACAGTATTTGGAATGAAAATCTTTGCACATCTAAGTGACTTCTACAGTAGCTGTCTCCTGGCTGTAACTAAATGGCCCAGTGCTTGCAGCACCGATCACCATTCTCAATTTCTAAATAACATAAAACTACTACTGTAGAACTACTGTACTTGTGTGTAACATTTGAAAGTTCTTCACTCTCCAAAGGCACCAATATATGTAACTAATGCAACCCTTTCATGTTCCCAGCATAGGGGATGCAAAACTGTTTCTCAGACCAATTCATGTTTAAAATAAACTGCCACAAGTAAAGACAATAAACAGAAGTGTTTTAAATCCTGCACCTAAAGAACAGAGTGTAATGCATTGTTACTGAACTTACTGGAGCATTCAGTAAATAGTTGGTTGGATATAAGAAGACACAGAGGTGCACTATTCTATTAAGGGCAAACAAAAGGGATTTACCCTGATTTTTTTCCCCAAGTTTTTTTTTCTTGGGTCACTTCAATTACAGGGCATCCTCCCCCCCCCCCCCCCCCCCCCCCCCAAAAAAAAAAAAAAAAACGTTCAGGAGAAAACACCATATTCACAATTGTGACCATGAAAATGGGTCAGTAATCAGGGATTGTTTTCTCCCGCCAAAGTCAGTCACTTTGCACTAGGACAAGCTCGTACTCTCTTTTACTAAGCTAAAGCGTGGGTCTTTAAACTGTGGCCCTACAGATGTTGTGAAACTACATGTTCCAACATGCATTGCCACATTTTTTCCTATAAGAGCATGCCACTGTCAGGGCATGCTGGGACATGTAGTTCCATCTTCTTGTTTTTTGCACCTGCACTTTATCTTCATTGTCCGTCCTGATGAAAAGGTGCAAGCCTTGAAACGTAGACAGACCTATGGACAACCATTATGCATTCTTCTAAATAAATCACCAAGAATCTTCTTAATTCAAGTCCTGTGAGTGCTGCCTCATTCCGCCTCCCCGAATTGGGGAAGTGATCCGGATAATGTATATATGACTAATGAGGAAACACCAGAGCAGCCACCAGCAGCAATTCCCGGTAGTACTAACCTTTCCATACAATGAATATGTAATTTACCTTCTATTATCCAACCCTTTCCATATTCATCAAGGTGTCTCCATCATTCTATAGTTTGCAGTCTAATAATCAGCTGGGAAAAGTGTTTTTTGCCCAATTATGATATACTGTATTGGCTTTCACCAATCTATTCCCTTCTGATCCTCTGATCTTAGTTGTGTGCGTTCTGAGATCTCAGGTAAATGACAAGTGCATTGAGGTGGTAATACATAAATGTACATCACGTAATGGCTACAGGCAGCTCTAGTCATGACCATTTAGGTGCCCTTGGTCACGATTGAAGCTAAAATTGCAGCCAGTGCCATCGCTGAGCCTATTGGGCACTGCTATGGAATTATGGTGCCCTAGGCATTTGCCTATATGGTCTATGGCATGACATAATCGCCGGTCACCATGGTAACGTCGGCACACTACTTGCACGGGTGCATATGAGTTGCTCAGTGCCCCAAGACAGCTCATCTGTCTTAGAGGTTGCATTTTACCTGGTCTCTGGCACCGACGCCATGGTCCAGTCCAGCCAAGATGTGACAAAAACCATGCTTGCACCCTGCTCCCCACATGACTTGTCACTGTTCCCTACTAGAGCAATGTTACCTACAGTAGTCTATGATGTCCGGGGAGGTGGAGGGATGGTCCTTTGTGGTTTCTATCCATGGCTGTAATATCCATGTGAGGGTGGGGGGGGGGGGTTGCTATTGACGGCTTTGATATACAGGGAAGGAAGGTACAACGCTGGGAGCAAACATAGATTTTAGGACAACTCACTGTGGATATGGTGGGTGGAGCTACAATGTGGGTGGAGTATTAGTTGGCCCACCCACATAAAGCCAGATCCATAGACACCCAAAAAGCACAGATTTTTTAAATCCTCAGACTCCAGATTGCCACCCTCACACACTCTAGAACCAGTCAGGGTGTGATTTCAGCATTATCTTTGTCATTATCCCATCATTAAACCCAAGCATTCACATATTGGGCGGTATTCAATGAGGCTGATTCGCCATGTTTTTATGGCGATTTTGTGCTGTAAGGCGAATTTTTGACTAAAACGTTTTTTTTCGCCATGATTCACCGAGTAGCAATCGCTATCTTTTTATGGTGAAGTGGAATGTGAACTTTTAAAATAAAGTGTTTTGTTTTTTACATTTGGTGTAAAAAAATCAGGAATTTTATTCTGAGGAGGGGCATGCTATTTTTATTCAAATTTTTTTTTATTTTTTTTACACAGACCAGCCAGCAGGGGGCCGGAGCCGAGCCGCTCATTAGATATTCATATATTCACTTCACCCGATCATTACATATGCATGATCGGGTGTAGTGAATATAACCGGTCCCCTGCTGACACCCCTGGGGGGCAGCCTGTGCTGCCTGGCACCCGGGGAGCCCACCTCCCCCCCACAAACGTTCTGGAGCAGGCAGGGAGACTTCCATCTCCCTGCCTGTCGCCGTCCTTGGGCTCCCTGCGGCATCGCCGCAGGAGTTAAAATTCGCCAGTCAGGGGCAGCGAGCCACTGACTCGTTGAATACTGGAGCCGGCGAGGCTCCGGAACGCAGCGAGCAGTGGCGAATGTGCAGCAAATCCTAAACAGGATTCGCTGCACATCGCCAAAATGCTCATTGAATACTGCCCATTATCTTTCACACAGAAGAGCAATCAGAAATGCTTGAACAATAATTTGCTTTCATGTGTGCCATGGGGGATTACATGCTCGTTGCCACAGAGGAGTTGAATGCTCATTGTCACAGGGGAGCTAAATGCTTGTTACCGCGGGGCTTCATGCTCGATCCCAGGGGTTTCATGCTCAATGCCAGGAGGAGTTGAATGCTCGTTGCCATGAGGATTACATGCATGTTGCCACAGGGAATTAGATGTTCATTGCCACGGGGTGAATAAATGCTTGTTGCCATGGGGGAGTGAAATGTTCCATGCCACAGAGAAGGTAAATGCTCATCGTCACAGGGAAGCTAAATGCTTGTTGCCACAGGGGAGTTAAATGCTCGTTGCCACAGGGGAGTTAAATGCTTGATGCCACGGGGGAGTCAAATGCTTGTTGTCATGAAGGAGTTAAATGCTCGTTGCCACGGGGGTTTACATGCTCATTGTCATGGGGGTGTTAAATGCTCCTTGACACGGAGGAGTTAAATGCTCGTTGCCACAGGGGATTACATGCCCATTGCCACAGGGGAGTTAAATGCACATTGCCACTGGGGAGTTAAATGCTCGAAGCCACAGGGGAGTTAAATGCTCATTGTCACATGGGAGTTAAATGTTCATTGCCATGGGGAAAATAAATGTTCTTTGCCACAGGGAAGTTAAATGCTTGGTGCCACAGGGGAGTTAAATGGTCATTGCTACCGGGGGGTTACTGTATATGCCATGGGGGGTTACATTCTTGTAGAGTGGTGACAGCCAGGCAGAGAGTGGTGGGCAGCCTAGGTGTATCAGATCCATGCCATTTTTAAATCTCACACTGACTCACGAGCCAATTGGATCTCACAGTCCAGCAGTCATTCAGGAGCCACCACTGCCTGATTGGCTGCCAGGCCACAAACTTGGATTGGCTTGTGAGCTAGCGCAAGATTAAAAATAGCTGCAGGCCTGCTTTGAATCTGACACAGCATTAGCCGGGCTGCCCACCACTCTCTGCCCTGCAGTTACCACTCTCTGCCTGGCTGTTCCTACTCCCCATTACAGTATGCGCACAGTAAGATGCCATAGTATTCAGGGCGCTGACAGCAATGGAGAAGACTGTCAGCGCGCTGATTACTATGGCATGGTACTATGGCACTCTTGTGCATCGTCCATGTAATGGGTGGGCCGGCCCTGGGAAGGTGGTAAACGTGGTGGCTGTCCGTGGGGCGTGGAGGTGGGGCAGGCAGTTAGGTGGGAGTGAATTGGCCACAGGCCCTTAGAACCTTGGGGCACTTGAGAAACTGCCCATTATGCCCAATAGAAGACAGCTCTGCATCTGTACTGTACCAGTGGTTTATGGTCAATGTAGAATACTTTTGCCATCGATGGAGCATAGGTCCACCCCTGAAAGCCCACCCCTAGGTTCTGGTTGGCTCACAGCTCTGTTCCATCCATTAGTAAAATCTTCAATGGTTATCCAATTCATAGTATGATGCCATTGATGGCCACTTTCAATATAGTCGTCCTAATCCAGAGGTGGGGCTACAGGGCAGTCCATAATTCAGATAGAGGAGCCACACCAACTGCCAGTGACTTTCTATTGACCATTTTTGGCTGCAGTTGGATTGGCAGTTGGTGTGGCTTTATTTGAATTTTGAACTGTGCTGCAGTCTTGTCACTGTGTGCTACAGGGGACACAGATAGGTTCCAGTTAGCTCAGTGAGACTCTGTGTTATAATGCATCCACACAATTGTTTATCGCTTGCATCCTGCATGAACACCAACACATGGTCACCGGTGGTCTTTATGCTCTGCTCCATGCTCAGAGTCTGTTATGTATAACTGTGAGTACTGACGTACATTCCATTTAGTTCTCAATAAGCCACTTTACTGCTTAAGGACTGGGCTGTTCAGTGACACAAGAGCTTTTCCTGGTTTGCACCACTGAAAATAGTGCACGCACATTGCAATATAAGGGCCATGATTATCCAATATCCACATGTTTATGACTAATGTCATAAACCAAATTGAAGATCTTGGCCCATATATTTGCAGAATAATGCTGGTGTTGTAATTGGTTGCTGTCATTGAAAATGGATCACCAATGTGCTGTGGTAAATGTTTTCACCTGCTTGGTGGTCTAGAAAGTGTGACAGCTATTTGCAGCCACAAAATAAATCGGGATCAGGCTATTTCAGGGTTGCCGACTTTTGTAGTCTTTCAATAGGACTTCGGGGGCGGGGCTTGAGTGTGACGCCATTAAGCCCTGCCCCCATGATGGTACATGGCCCAATTTGCCGATCTCCTTGGAGGGGGCGGGGCTAAAATGACGTGTTATGACACTTTAACCCCACCCTCTCATCGGAGATCAGCAGATAGGGTTATTTAAATGTCACGGTCAGGCAGAGGAAGCCGCGATCTGGGAGGGTTGTCCACCTTTCTGGGGGGCTGGGAGGGGGACCTGATTTTCGGGACCCTCCTGGGCATTCCAGAAGGGTAGGCAACCCTGAGCTATTTTTGTTAACCACCATTTATCAAAGCTCAACTCTTTATTGTGCAAACTCTCTTTAGCCATATTAAAATATATTAAATTAGATTGCACATATTACATTTAAAGCGTGAAAGCTCTTTAGCTCTGCAGCCTGGTTCCGGGATGCAGGAACAGATTGTTCTTTAATGTGTTTGTGATTGAAATTAGATATTGTATTTGTATATTTGGGCTAAAAGCAATCATTCTTTCCCAGATTTTCTTCTATATTTTTAGAAAACGATCCGGCGCCGACAGTGAGAAAACAGCGACCAACTGCGGAAATATTGTTACTCATCGTAAATGTTTTAATCAAACAAGCAATACATCTTCTCTCCGGGGAATCTATATTTTCTGTTCACTTGACATTTCCATCCTCTGGCACATGGTTTTTAAACAGTGTAATATCATTTTCTGTAGACATAGATCTTACGCAAATTTATTCTGAAATAGCCATAATGGATTTCTTTTTCCAGCTGACTTTTTTACAACTTTCCCTTCCTAAGCTTTCCTCATATTAAAATAGTCATTCTGAGTTGTCAAAACGTTGTGTCAGATTGTGAGTATTGTCTCCGGTGACAGAACGGTGAGGCTGGCAGAGATAAAGATTTCATCTTTCCCTCCGTCCCCGGAACACTGTGTGCTGTCAAGTCCACGCGTTTCGCTCAGCCCAAGTGATTACTGCAGTTCACTGTCAAACACATCGCTGTGCACTTTGTCTTGTAGTCACTTCTGCTGTATATGTGACTTTGTTTTTAGGCTTAGTTATCCGGAATTGTAGGACAGAGCGAGTTATGTCATTCTTCATTAGATTTTAAGTTGATGCAACAGCAGATAACATATAACTACTGTAGGAGGAGATTCTGTACGCAGATCCTCAAATACAGTATTCCTTTATAGCTTGGAGGAAGCATAAAAGTTGATGGCAAATAATTAAAAAGAGATTTTGCGTTCTTTAATGTTTAACCCATTGAGTGCCAATGTTGATGTGAGAGATCCTCAAAATATGCCAGCACCGCTCACATTGAATTTTGCATAAATTGATGGGGGGGGGGTGTCTTTGCTGTAGCCGTTTGGGGGGCAGGGCTTGAGCATGATGTCATTAAGCCCCGCCCCCAAGATGTTAAATAGGCTAATTCGCGGATCTCCGTGGAGGGGGCGGGACTAAAATTGTGACATTTTAGCTCCACCCCCTCCTCTGAGACTTGCGGATTGCGGCATTTAAATGCCGTGATCGGGGGGGGGGACAGTGGGGTTCCCCCTGAATCCGGGAGGGTTGCCCACCTTCCGGGGGGCCGTGAGGGGGACCTAGATGTATATCTATATTAGGGTAACAGGGTGCTACTCCACTATAGATATGTATCACTTCCGGTACCTGGTTCTTAAAGGCAAATACAAACCACATTTACCCCCCAAGATGGTGTAAAACCATTCAGCAAGTGAACTATGGATGGTTTCTCCCACTGATAGACACCCCTGCTTTACAATGCATTAGGCTGTGGGACAATGAGAGTCTAGGGCGGAGCTTGTGTATCCTAGATGGTGGGAAACTATCTGGTTTCTACCCCATCATTGGGAGATGTAATCAACATCGGTGACAGACCATTGAGGATTTTGAAACACTGATGGTGGAACAATCCGTAGGCTTCCCCTTGGTGACTGGCAACGGAGGCCTTTAGTTGGGAGGAAATGCTGTCTTCCCTGAGGGCTCTGAATGGCTGAGCCCCTTAATGTGGACAGGTCTGTGAGCGGTGCACCTAATTGCATATACAGTACACTGCAGGATTTATTCGCTGTATATAAGTAAGCTCTCGTGGCCTATTCAGACTTTTCACCTCATGAAACAGATCTCTCAGTAGGAGCTGCTTCTGCGAGACTGTAAGTGGAAAATCACATGTGCAGGAGACATCACAGCACAGAGCCACAGTAGTATAATAAGGGTGACATTTAATAGGATGCGATTTTTTCTCACTTTCAAATTTGCCCATTATCGCACTTTTTAAAATCGCATTTTTTGCCACAAATTCGCATATTTAATGAGGTGCGTATTCCGGGGAAAAAAGTACGATTAAGTGCGATAATGGGCAAATTTTAGGCATGAAAATGTGCGAATTTGAGGTAATGTGCGAATTTGTGTTTATAAAAAAAAAAAAGGCGTGAGGTCCCCCCTTCTGAGCATAACCAGCCCCGGGCTCATTGACCCGGACCTGGTTCCAAAAATACGGGGGACAAAAAGCATAGGGGTCCCCCGTATTTCTAAATCTAGCCCCGGACTCTTGGACCACCCGCGGTGTCATGCCACAGCCGGGGGACACTTTTTATATAAGGTCCCCCGGCCGAAACATGAGCACCGTGGCTGGTCAGCCTTGGACGGGGTACCTGGAGGAGTGGGGACCCCCCAATTAAGTACCCCTCCCAGGCTTCACCCATCCAGGGCTGAAGCCCGCAACTGTCACCGGCGTCCGTGACAGCATTATAGAGGCTGTTAGCTGCGCAAGAGAAAGCCGGCTCACCTCGCTGTCAGTGTGGGGTGAGCTGGCTCTGCAGCACAGACACCAGCGCTGGACCCTGGATTGGTAAGTATGTTGGTGTAAAAGTGAGGTGTGTGGTTGTGTGTGTAATAAAGTTATACTTTCAGGACAGCTTTGCATAGCGCTCCGCTATGCAATGCCGTCCTCCCCCCCTCTGTCGGCGCCGGGCAGGGGGAAAGCCGCTCAGTTCCTATGCACTGAGCAGCTTTCCCCACAGCGATGAACGCGATCATCGCAGTCCATACACGCTGGGCATAGTCGTCCAGTGTGTATAGACCTTTAGAATGCACCCCAGCCAAAGCTAACTCTCCCTGCACATGTAAATTCTGCCCCTGCAGCGCAGCATGGTTTTGCCGAGTTGTGTGCTAGGCCCGTGATATGGTATGTTGCACTTTTGTAGTGTATGCAGCGGCTGCCGTCCATTGCAGCCTACTCTGCCTTTATGCGAGTAACAAAATGTTCAGGCAACAAGACGTATTGATGGAGCCAGTAAAACGTTCATTAGAACTCCTGAAGAATTACGACCCAACAGGAGGCTTAATGCATTTTTATTCACAGGTCCATATTTTTTTTCTCCACTTTGGGTGTTAAATATCTAGTGTGACACATTTTGTAGCCATAATGTACGACTTTCTCCCTTATACCTGCCTGTCTCGAATTCTCCAATGTTATTTACTGCTCCAACATCTTGCTATATCCCCTGCACTAACTATATTACAGGGCCTGGGAACAACACGAAAATCCACCCAAAGCTTTGTTTTTTAAGGGGAATAATTCACTGCGGTGTTACAGTAAAATGAAATGGATGACCTGTAGTCATGTCCCGAAATCTCTCTCTTCGCACAGATCCTTCCTAATGGCTCCCGGTCTTAGTCCCACCCAGCGACATGCATCGTTTGTACACTGAAGATAATACTCTAGCATTTGCTGCAGGAAAGCGCAGATGTGTAACATATTAAAAAGAAAATGTTGGTTAGATTGGTTGGATACAGGCCCATATTCAGATTGATTCAGTCGTGGCATTAATTTGCACCGGGACCAATGTCTTGCGTATATATGCGCATGCGCAACTGCATTTCTGCGCATGTGCCTATGCTGGAAGCGTGCGAACTCAGCGCTTAATCTGTTCGCTGATTGCACACTCCCTGAGCGGAGGGAGGGAGAGGGACGTGGGGTGCTGGCCAGGGGCAATAGCATTTGCATACGCCTAGCGTTTCATGGGCGTTCCCAAGAAACTGCTGGGCGTACATATGATAATGCGGTCATGATGCATGTGCGGTGGCGGCCAGCTGACATAACTGGATGTCAGCTGCCCGCCCATATCACCGCGCTTCTTCCTTCATATGTATGAGTGGTCTCGACATATGCGTGTGCCTTTCCCTCAGCGACCATCGAAAGATGGGGGAGGTTCCCACTGGCCTGCGAATATGCGAATGGTTGTTTATGTAAAACATCCATTCGTGTGCTGGATGAACGAACTCGGCGTGAAAATGGGGGCGGGCGTCCCACCATTCGCTGAGTGGTTTCTGGATGACTCGCAAGGGTGCGAATTCACGCCCGAGCGAGTCAACCAGAATAAGGGCCACAGTGCAGCATATAGAGCAGTGCTGTTGGATACAATGCGGGATACAGGGCAGGTCGGATAGAATGCAGACGGGATACATTGCGGGTATCCCGTAAAGTGTAGGGTATATTGTGGGTTAGATACAATGCGGGATGGATACAGTGCAAGATGGATACAATTCAGGATGGATACAATGTGGGATGGATAAAGTGCAGGGTATAGAGCAGGTTGGATACAGTACAGGTTTGATACAATTCGGGGTGGATACAGTGCAGGTCAGATACAGTGCAGGTCGGATACACCAACATACACTTACTGTGACATGGGGTATCTGTGTCCTCGGTTCGAGGGAGATTACAGTGTCGGCAGTGTAGAAGTGCCAGTGGTGTTGGCATTGCCGGGTATTGGTTGTGTCACAGTGCAGGAGTGCCAGTATCCTTAAAGTGACTAGTGGCTGTGTCGGCAGTGCAACAGGGGATGGTGGTGCTATACAGGTGCTGCAGGACAGAGAGGCCGGCACTAATGACCAGAGGAGAAGCAGGGAAGAGGCAGCAGCGGGTGGGTTGGATACTAGGTGAGTGCCAGCGGGTGCGCCCACAGTGTAGATGCAGTGTGGGCAATGCACCAACGGCATGCACCTACTGTAGTTACTGCCCTGCCTTAAGCAGCACTGAACTCAGTACCATTGTATGTACCAGCCAACTGGAACATCCGATTGATATGGCTTTGACAGGTGTACATGCACTGCCCATGTTACACCAAAAATGCAACTTTCAGATCCACACTAATCCGCATTCACACAAATTTGTTGTGGGCAGAACCAAGCTGGATATTTTATTTTAGTATTCACTAAACCTTGCTATATTTATTTCTTCTAATACTCATTCATCCTACTATATAATATAAGGCTAACGCTGCTCCTAAACTCTGTGGGGGGGATACAAGGGTTTTGTGTGAAGGCAGCCCCTAAACCAGGGGTGTCCAAACTTTTTGCGACGAGGGCCATATACAGAATGGTGAAGTGTAAATGTGTGAGGGCCGACCATTCAGCCTGACATTCTTTGAATCATTAATCACATCAGAATGGTCCCCCACTCTGCCCCCATTCACTGTATGTACCCCAGCCTGTACCTTTACTGTATTTCCCCCAGCCTGCCCGCATTCACTGTATGTCCCCCAGCCTGCCTCTCCTTCACTGTATGTTCCCAATTCACTCTATGTTCCCCACTCTGCACCCATTCTCTCTGTCCCCCAGCCTGCCCCCCTTCTCTTAATGTCCATCAGTGCCTCCATTCATTGTATGTCCCCCAGCCTGACCCTCCTTCACTGTATGTCCCCCACTCTGCCCCTCCCTTCTCTCTATGTTTCCCAGCCCATTGTGTGAGACAGAGGAAGGGAAGGCAAAGCAGGCACTGCAAGGACAGGAGATGCTTGGGCTCCCACTGCCATCCTCCTCCGCTCTGCATATTACGGGAGCAAGCTGCCCCCCTCCCCAAACACTGATGTCACTGTGATTGTGGAGTAGGGCGATATACAATTGCAGCTGCAGGGGTAGGACGCCAGTTACATCTGACTGTGGCGGCCGACACCTCCTCACTGCAGCAGGTAAAGGCACACTCACCGGGGCCCCACCTTTAGTGTCCTGTGCTGTGCTTCCCACATCTGATGCTCTGCCCGCTTCCAGCTGGAGGCTGCGGGCCGCTTGAAATGACAGCATGGGCCGCAATTGGCCCCCGGGCCTGACTTTTTGGACATGCCTGCCCTAAATGGTGCCAGACAGAGCAATTCAAGTGTTGCTCTGTTTGGGTGGACCCAGCCGCTAGTGCTGACATGGCTGTTCTGTTCCGTCAGTTTGCCGGGCTTGTCACTAGTTTAGTAATAATGTCCGAAGAAATTGTTGAAACGTCTCGTTTAAAGAAATCTACACATTTACTGTGCTATGAAATTACAGCAATCTTATAATGTGACGAGTAATCTATCTCCTTTATAAAGTATCCTTCTCAGGACAGTATTTCTGTATATGTGGTATTGTGCTGACCAGCAAGCGTCTTGTACCGTACGGTGGCCTCATTCCGTCTCATAAATCACAGACGTCTGACGCTCCTGAAGTATTCATAGAGCTCAGATCAATGCGCGACGGTAAGGATGAGGCTCGTCGTGAGTGTCTGGTGGGGAAACCGAATTAACGCTCATATATTTTTATCAAAGTAAAAAATTTAGAAAGACATCACTGGAAATCGCACTTAGATGTCCTCAGTTCAGATGTCAGACGGTAAGTTATAGAGTTGCACACAGTACAGTGAGGAACGGTTCCTTCTGTAGGGCCATAATTACATGGTATTATGAATGACTCATACAGTATGTCACATTCCTCACGCCATGACCAAGCTGCACGCTCCCAGTGTATCAATGTACAGAATATAACAATTAACGTGTAGGTTCTGCAGTAAATGACAAAATTACACAAAATTACTTTTACAGAAAATCCTGCAAAATTATAATAATAATATACAGATGTATATATACAGTACTAGATAAAAGCCCATCAAAATGAAGGCTTAGTCCGTATCTGCTCCTACCTCCAATCTCTGTCTTCACAGCTCCCTCTCCATATCAAGTTGTTTCATTTTGGTTTCACTTTCACTTAAGGAGTCAGTTGAGTGGCCTCTAGTGGTCACTGGTGGTACTACACCTCAAAATGGTGAGGATTTAGGGGGGGTATTCAATCCCCACTGCTATTTTCGACCGGGGAAATAGCGTCGGGCACCTATTCAATGCGTTCTTTCCCGACAGCAATGAAGAGGCAGATCAACAGAACGGGCCCCACTTTAAAAGCTGTTTTGTCGATAACGGCCGTTAATTGTCGCGATCACGGCCCAATCTCAACAATCCATGGCTGCTTACACGGACACACCCCCTTTTCGCCGATCAGCAAGCCAGGGCCACAGCTGTCGGGACGGAACAATCATGACCCAGATTGAATACACCCCTTAGCCTTTTATATATAGTGATGATTTATTGTTCCTTTGTACGGCGCTGCGAAACACTTGTGGCGCCTTATAAATAAAATAATAATAATGATTTACTTTTTCATTAAATCCACTGCATTTATTGACCTACATACCACATTCAGTAGCGCATGCAGGGGGGGGGGGGGGGTTCTGAGTACCCAGAAACCCCCCCCCAGGAGTCTAAGGGCCCTAGGCTAAAAGCTGAGGGTCCCCTCTTTCCATGGGTATAAGAATTTTAAAAATCGGCCCATGGGAATCGGAGATATCTGACTTCAAAGCAGTGGTCCCCATCCAAGCCTGTTAATTGCTCTTCCCAGTCAGATATTTCAGGTTCTGTCTGACTAATGCTGTGTACACACGGGGGCGATAGGGGCTATAATCGCTGGGAATATGGTCGCTGGTGACCATATTGCCAGTGATTGGGAGTGTGCCCTGGTGATAAATCGCCGGTGCGCGTTCCCGTTTACAGCCCCTTTCTAATCGCTGGTCGCAGGAGCTAATTACCTCTGCGGCACCACCAGCAGAGGTTCCTTTTCATCAGCGACCATCTCTGGTCGCTGATGCAAAGGAGACACTGGGCAATATATTGCTCAGCAATATATTGCTAGCAATATATTGCTGAGCAATATATCTCCCCCCGTGTGTACGGGGCTTTAGAGTTTTTCTGAGGGTATATTCCAAAAGCTGGGACTCTCCCCCTTTGAATGACACAGCCTTCCAGCAGCTGGTTACTGCTCCAGCTCCACACACCTAGTATGTAGTTTTATATGCTCGTTGGCAGATTGCTCTGCCTCCTGGGATTCTCTAGTTTTTAGAGGTGGGATTCTCTAGTTTATAATTCCATTAAAATCTAAGAAATGTATTTCCGGGAACTGGAGATATCTGCAGTCAAGCAAGCTGTCCTCCCACCAGAAAATTATGAATAATAAGCCCACTCCACTACACACCTCTCTTCTGCATATTAAACATCCTCTACCACCCTGGAAGCTATGTATCAGGGCCCCTTCATTCAGCCCAATGCCCCCATCTCCCACCCCATCTCCCACCATCTGTGCAGTAAAGGGGTAATTAGTGGAAATTACTGATCCAGGCCCTACATGCTGAGCGGTTGATATAATACCCCCTACCACCCGGGGGACATCAAAGCTTCCCCCACCCCTACCGCTGGAGGATCGGTAGGGGCCCTAATGCATTGCTATGCCCAGGGGTCTACACTGCTGTTGACGCCCCTGTATGTATATGTATGTATGTATATGTATACACATATATATATACTAGGTGATTCATCGCGCCCTACGGGCGCTCTTCACACCGTCGTAAGGGGCTGCGCCCCCTTAATTTGTGAACGTTTGTATATGAGAAATATGGTTAGAATTGTATGAAAGATGCCCTGTATTGCAACTTAGGTGTCCATGAATCGCGGAAGGGGGGGGTCGCGGAGGGTGCCGCGAATTGCAGGAGGGGGGTCGCGGGGGGTGCCGCGAATTGCAGGAGGGGGGGGGGGTGGATGCTGCGAATCGCAGGAGGGGAGGGATTGCAGAGAATCGCGGGAGGGGGGTCGCGGGGTGGGTTGCCGCAAATCGCAGGAGGGGGGTTACGGGGGCGGGGGTTGCGGCGAATCATGGTAGGGGGGGTCGCGGGGGATGTGCCGTGAATCACGGGAGGGGGGGTCACGGGTGGGGTGCCGAGAATCGCGGGGGGGTGTGTGTGTGCCGTGAATCGCGGGAGTGGGGGTTGCGGGAGTGTGTGACGCGAATCGCCACAAGAAAAAATCAACACAGAAAGGTCAACACATGTAAATGTTGACATAAGTGTGGCACTTCATTGGTGTCCATGTCGACACATGAGAATGAATATGAAAACATTCAAAAAATGAAAAAAAAAAAACTTCAAAAACTCATGTCAACCTTTTTCATTGTCGACCATAGCCGTGCCAGTGTTTTCCATGTGCAATTTAATTCTGGAGCTGCCACGAATCACAGGGGGTGCAGCGAATTGCGGGAGGGGGGGGTCGCGGGGTTGGGTGGCGCGAATCGCGGGAGGGCGGGGTTCACAGGGGTTCCGGTGGAGGGGTTGCCGCGAATTGCGGGAGGTGGGGGGTCACGGGGGGTGCCGCGAATCGCGGGAGGGGGGTTTGCGGGGGGTGTGACGCGAATCGCCACAAGAAAAACTCAACACAGAAAGGTCAACACATGTAAATGTTGACATAACTGTGCCACTTCATTGGTGTCCATGTTGACACATGACAATGAATATGAAAACATTCAAAAAATGAAATAAATCTTCAAAAACTCATGTCAACCTTTTTCATTGTCGACCATAGCCGTGCCAGTGTTTTGCATGTGCCATTTAATCCTGGGGCTGCCGCGAATCGCGGGGGGTGCCGCGATTTGCGGGAGGGGGGGGTTGCGGGGGGTGGGTGCCGCGAATCGCGGGAGAGCGGGGTCCATTGGGTTCCGGTGGGGGGTTGCCGCGAATTGCGGGAGGGGGGGGGGTCGCGGGGGGGTGCCGCGAATCGCCGGAGGGGGGGTTGCGGGGGGTGTGACGCGAATCGCCACAAGAAAAAAATCAACACAGAAAGGTCAACACATGTAAATGTTGACATAAGTGTGGCACTTCATTGGTGTCCATGTCGACACATGAGAATGAATATGAAAATATTCAAAAAATGACAAAAAAACTTCAAAAACTCATGTCAACCTTTTTCATTGTCGACCATAGCCATGTCAGTGTTTTCCATGTGCAATTTAATTCTGGAGCTGCCGCGAATCACGGGGGGGTGCCGCGAATTGCGGGAGGGGGCGTCGCGGGGGTGGGTGCCGCGAATCGCGGGAGGGCGGGGTTCACAGGGGTTCCGGTGGGGGGTTGCCGCGAATTGCGGGAGGTGGGGGGTCACGGGGGGTGCCGCGAATCGCGGGAGGGGGGGTTGCGGGGGGTGTGACGCGAATCGCCACAAGAAAAAATCAACACAGAAAGGTCAACACATGTAAATGTTGACATAAGTGTGCCACTTCATTGGTGTCCATGTCGACACATGACAATGAATATGAAAAAAATTTAAAAAATTAAAAATAAATCTTCAAAAACTCATGTCAACCTTTTTCATTGTCGACCATAGCCATGTCAGTGTTTTGCATGTGCCATTTAATCCTGGGGCTGCTGCGAATTGCAGGGGGGGGGGTGCCGCGAATCGCGGGAGGGGGGTCGCAGGGGGGGTGCCGCCAATCGTGCAAGGGGGGGTCGCGGGGGGGTCCTTTTTGCCGTGAATCGCGGGAGGGAGGTCGCGGGGGGGTGTTTTTTCCGCGAATCGGGGGGGGGGGTCAGGGGGGAGGGTTTACAGCGATTCGCGGGAGGGGGGGTCGCGGGGTGGTGGTTATGCCGCGAATTGCGGGAGGGTTCGTGGGGGGGTTCTTTTTGCAGCGAATCGCGGGAGGGGGGTCGCGGGGGTGTTTTTGCTGCGAATCGCGGTAGGGGGGGTCGCGGGGGAGCGGGTATTTTTGCCGCAAATCGCGGGAGGGGGGGGGGGGCGCGGGGGGGGGAAGTTTTGCCGCAAATCGCGGGAGGGGGGCGCTCACCTGGTGGCTGTGGAGTAGCAGTGCTGGGCACCATGGGAAGGCAGTGGGTGTCTGGCACTGTCTGTGGGCTCACTGGGCTGGTTCTCTGTCACATACCTCCCAACATGACCCTCTCCAGGAGGGACACAATGCTCTGTTTCTAGACTTCCCCTTAATGTATGATTGCCATCACCTGTTTTAAACAGGTTAATTTCTCAGAAAGGTGTTCAGCACAGATGAAGGCAATCACACATTAAGAGGAAAGTCCAGGAACAGAGCGTTATAGACACAGACACCCACTTTGAGTGACAGATGTAGCCAAATATATAGTAGATTTATATATATATATATATATTTTTTTTTTTAATTATTATTATTTATATACATTTGGTCTATCTATAATACTTTAACTGACCCGGCATCTCCGTGCTTTGCTCCGCCCCTCTGGAAACCCTCTTCTGAAAATCCTGCGTTTGCCCCTGACATTGCCTTGTGGGTATATAGATCACTAGGCTGACATTTAGAATGTTGGCAGCAGAATGTCAGCGTGGTCTACATGCGTCGATAATGAACATGACAACATTCACAATGCCTACATGGGCATCCTGTCAATTATATCATCATTACAAGGGTATGGGTTAGGGTTAGGGCTATTGTGTTGCTGCAGTTAGAGTCAGGGTTAGGCTGCAGATTAGGGTTTAGTGTCAGCGTAAGGTTATGACTTTAACCAGTGGCAGCTCCAGAGGAGGGGCTGCTGCACAGTCCATAATTCAAATAGGGGAGCCCAGCCCACTGCCAGTCAGTCAGTTTGGAATGGCAGTTGGCGGCAGTTGCTGTGCCCCCTCTATTTGAATTTTGAACTGTGCTGCTGCTACTCCTTTGGAGCCTCTCCTGGCTTTAACTGGCATCGGGGCGAATAGAATATTGCTCACAGCCTCTAGCATGGCACCTCTGGTGGTAGACAGGGCAACTGAAAGCAGTGCCCGGCCCGATTAAAAAGGGTGTGTGGCCTGTGGAGGGGCATAGCCAATGGTAGGGGGCAGGGCCAGTCCTCTGTAAAAAAAAAAAGAAAAAACATTTGCAGGGGGTGCTGCTGCAATTGTCTCTCTCCCCCACTCAGATGTGCTCTCTACGCCCACTGTTCTGTCTTTGCAATGGGGGAGGGGGAAGTGGGACCAGAGGCACCTCCACCAGACACGGGCCTGGGTAAAAAATACCCCCCCCCCCCTTGATGGCACTGGTAGTAGCAACATAAAATTGCTGCAGATGGTTCCATAAAAGTGCTTTCCTTTATTAATCAAGTTTTAGTGGATGAAGCTGATTTTAAGGAGCATGTCGGTTTTGTTAAGCAATGCCTCCAATGTGACTTTCAGCGGCGAGGCTGCGTGGCACCGGGCAGACGAGCAAGCAGCCAGAAGTGAGCACATTACTGAGGACAGGTATCACAGTATGATAAATAGGAGAATGAGCAGGACACCTCCAGCACTACAGTATAGTGATGTGAGGGTCACGCGCAAGTGACTGTGATGGAGAACGCTTCTTATATCAAACATTTCATACATCAAACATATATTAAATGATTGCTCTGACATCACTTGAACAAAACTTATTCGCTTAGAAAGAGAATAAAACAATTATAAATCTGACATCTCCCTGCCAGGTCTGTCATCCTGGTACTTGTGACTTATCTGGGCGCCCGATTTTCTTCATCGCACCTAAAAATCGCGTCAAATCGCATCGCATACAATCAGATTGCATGCGATGCGATTTGCCACGATTTGCCGCAATTTTAATATGTGAAGGCACCCAGATGCCTGTTTCATATGTGAAATGGCCCCCCAGACCCCATTTTTAATTGTATACCCACCCTGATGGATAAATGCCCCCCATTGTTAACACCACCCCACTATCAACGCCATCCCGAAGCGCGGCGAGTGCAGCGAGCCCGCGAGGGGTGGCAGTACGCGTCCTCCGACCTTTTCATACCCCCACTATCCACGTCGGCGTGGAGTTGATTTTATATAGTGTGGCGAGCGCAGCGAGCCTCCGAGCCCGAAGCGTGGCGAGCGGACGCGGATACCTGTGAAGCCCGCGAGGGGACGCGTATAACTGTGAAGGTATCCACATCCCCACGCGGGGCTCGCTACGCTTCGGGCTCGGTGGCTCACTGCGCTCGCCACACTATATAAAATCAACTCCACGCCGACGTGGATAGTGGGGGTATGAAAAGGTCGGAGGACGCGTACCGCCGCCCCTCTCGGGCTCACTGCATTCACCACACTTCGGGTTGGCGTTGATAGTGGGGTGGCTTTAACAATGGGGGTCATTTAGCCATCAGGGTGGGTATACAATTAAAAATGGGGTCTGGGGGGGCCATTTCACATATGAAACAGGCATCTGGGTGCCTGTACACAGGGCTTTTTTTGTGCAGGCTCTAGCAGGAACTGTGGCCCTTATTCTAGTTCACTCTTTCTGACAAAATATTTCTTAGATGGACAAAACCATGTGCACTGCAGGTGAGGCAGGTGTAAAACCCCACCCAAATCTAATTATCTCTGCACAAGTAACACCTGCCTCACCTGCAGTGCTCATGGTTTTGTCCATCTAAGAAATATTTTGTCAGAAAGAGTGAACTAGAATAAGGGCCACAGTTCCTGCTAGAGCCTGCACAAAAATAGCCCTGCCTGTACATATTAAAATCGCATCAAATCGCATCGCATGCAATACAATAGCATACAATGCAACGCAATTTTCTCTTCATGGGAATTTCATGGGAAATCGCATGCTTAGGGTACTGGCATACAATTTCAACATAGGGCGCCCAGATAAGTCACAAGTACCGTCTTCCTCGCTGATTGCTCGCTGAAGGCCCGGCCGTCTGCTGATAGTGCAGCCCTGGTAGGACACTGTATAATAGTACATGCTCAGCAATGCTGATGTGGGCTTTCCTCATATGTTATAAGGCGTGTGGGGGAAATGTAATATTCAGGCAGAGCCATGTGATCACTGTAAGACCACCGGGCCTTTCATCCATTAATCATGTCTATCCCTCCAGTACCGCATCCAAACATGCGGCATATAAATAATACAGCATCTCCGGGAATGTTATTGGAAATTGAGACATAGTGCAGGAGATGTGGATATATTACTGTAAGCACAGAGTTATACTACGTAAGCAAAGCCTAGTAACACTGCCCACCTGGCTGCACTTAGCAAGATACAGACCGTTACCCCTAGTAACGCAGCCCAATCGGCTGCACTTAGCAAGATACATACCGTTACCCCTAGTAACACAATTCAACTGTCTGCACTTAGAAAGATACATACCGTTACACCTAGTAACGCAGCCCAACTGTCTGCACTTAGCAAGATACATACCGTTACCCCTAGTAACGCAGCCCAGCTGTCAGCACTTAGCAAGATACATACTGTTACCCCTAGTAACACAGCCCAGCTGTCAGTACTTAGCAAGATACATGCTGTTACCCATAGTAGCACAGCCCAGCTGTCAACTCTTAGCAAGATACAAGTTGTAGCCACCAGCAACACAGCCCAACCTGCTGCACTTAGTAAGACCCCATTAGCCCGCAAGGCCATTGTCTACACAACAGAAGCTGTAATCTGCAAGCAAACTTATCCGAGAGCCCAGTGACCAACTCATTAGAACTTTAAACACAGCTTATGCCCGATTTCCATCTGCAGTGATGAATTCCAACATTAAGTAACTTTTTCAATAGATTAAAAAAAGGAACGAACTGTACCACGAGCAGGCCTTCCAAACTAAACAAATCAAATAACGGCAGCATGAAATTGGAAACATTATTATTAACTTATGTTTATTGGTTTTGTGCATTGTAATATTAGATTACATTTTAAAAATAAATTACTCAGTACCAGACACAAATACAATCACTTGACAATTACACAAGAATATTTTTTCGTTATTATTATTATTATTTTCCGTTAACAATGTAGAACAAAAGAGCGCGCACTACGAGCTGGGATGTTGTTAATGATTTTGTTGCATATATATTGTCTTTTCTCTTTCCCATCTATACAATAGACTTTCAATAAACAATTATATAATTATAGTGTTCTCTGAAACTAATTACACTATGAATTGTTCATGGCGCTTGTTTATTGCAAATTGTTATTGTTTGTTTAAACAATACTGACAATGATTTCTCACTTTTTTATTTGGTGACTTGTTTTCGCTCTCAGAACAATTTTATTGTTGTTACCTTTTATTCAGGATGATTAAACTTTGGTCATGTTGTTCCAGTACCCCATTGTTTTCAGAAATTATGTTATTACAGTATTTGTTAACTAATAATCAATATAGCAATTAGACCAAACTTTAAATTCCACATCATACAGACATGTACCGAACGCACAATGGTCCTTATTCTGGTTAGCTCGCAAAGGCAAATTCTGGTACTTATGTAATATCTGGGCTCCCGTTTTTCTTATGAGACCGCGTCCCCTCGCCACGCTTCGGGTACGGTGGCTCGCTGCACTCGCCACACTATATAAAATCAACTCCATGCGTAGTTGGATAGTAGGGGTATGAAAAAATGGGGTGCATTTAACATGGGAGCCCAGATAATACATAAGTACCCAAATTCTTTACATCTGCCCCACCGGCAGTGCACATGGTTTTGTCCATTTGAGAAGGAATTTGCCTTTGCGAGTGAACCAGGATAAGAGCCAATGCATGTTCACCACCTTTGTCGGATCATGTGGGTTTCAGAGCTATGCACGCACCGGGGCTAATTGTACACAATCATGGGTGATACAAACTTGTATGCAAGGGGGGTATTTAATGTTGGATTTCAACTGTCAGAATGTTTCGATAGTCGGAATCCCGGGTCGTTTTCAGCCAGCTCTCCTGCAACTCGACAGGCGGAATTCAATGTTCCGCCTGTCGAGTGGCGAATAGTGGGCATTGTTGGTGAACAGCCGCAGATTGTCTGGAAACGCTGTGAATTCAACAACCTATGCCCGTTTCCAACAACATAGATCCGACCTGTTTTGAAGTTGGATTTGTTTTGTCGAAATCCGCCTTCGATGCTGTTGGAAATGGGAGCATTGAATAGACAGCGGCAGCTATTTCCCCTGTCATAGATAGCAGCGGACATTGAATACCGCTCTTAGTTGTATTGCCATTTGCAGCTGGAAACGGGGTGCAACTTAATGGTGATGTGGAGGCTGAGTATAAGGGGTACATTTACTAATGTTTCTATAGATGAAAAGAGGAGAGCTTGCCCATAGCAACCAATCTGATTCTGTCTATAATTTTCTAGATTGCAATCAAGAACTGATAGACAGAATCGAATTGGTTGATATGGGCAATTGCACCTATTTTCGTTTTTAGAAGCATTAGTAAATACCACTAAGACGGGTGCATTGCTTCCATAGAGCATGTGCGTAATTGCAGAGTTACACATTGTGTTGTATCTCCGGCTGCTTCTGTGCTGAGCTGATCTTTGGCTGATCTGTCTTTGCAGGTAAAGGGCATTTAGGGGTAGGGGCCTGGTACCATCAGTGGTACATTATTGCTGCCCTTACCCCTGAAATGCCCAACACCTCCATTAGCCTACTACTAATTACATATGCAGCTGTGGGCACAAGAATAGATGGCTGAGTTGCATCCAGCTTGAAGCTGCCCAGATCCTTACATTAGCACATGATGTAGTAAATCTGTTCTCGGTCACTTTATGTCCAGCTCACAGACAGCCTCAGGGAGTCACGTGTTAGTTTAGTTATGGTGTGTTTAGGCCAGGGGTGGCCAAACCGGTCCTCAAGATCTACCAACGGTCAACGTTTTCCAAATCACCTAGCTGGTGCACAGCTGTAGTCATTACTAACTGTCACATTTCCCAGACTCCCTACCTGTGGTGTACATATGTAGTCATTATTAACTGTCACATTTCCCAGACTCCCTACCTGTGGTGCACATATGTAGTCATTACTGTCACATTTCCCAGACTCTCTAGAGTCTAGATGGTGCACAGCTGTAGCTATTACTAACTGTCACAATTCCCAGACTCCCTAGCTGGTGCCCAGCGGTAGTCATTACCAGTGGTGGCTCCTATAGGGCTGCAGCCCCATCCAGTTAAAGTCACAACACCAGAGACACAGACAGGCATCACCAGAGCTCCGGTGGTTCCCCAAGCAGGCATCCCCCCCCCCCCCCACACACACACACACACACCTCCGGAGCTCTGGTCCTGGCTGTGTCTCTGACCAGTGGCTCCTCTCACCAGTTCCATGAAGCAGCAGGGCAGACACACCAACAGCCCAACCCTGTGGGGAGGAGTTGAGCATGTAGTAGATTTCTATTGGCAGCTGCTACTGCTCCTCATACACAGAGCTGGAAACTCCCCCCCCCCCCCCCCCCCCCTTGTACATGGAGTGATGACAGCAATAGCTTCCAACAGGAAGCCATTCTGTGCAAATCTCCAGAGCTACAGTGCTTCTATGGGCTGCTGCTATTGCCAGAAGCAATTCCTCTGCAGTGAGCATGCCCAGACGTCAGTGAGTCACTCAGTGTGATGCAGCTGAAGGAAGGTATGCATTGCACCACAGAGGTGCATGGAAGTTTATTTTATTTTAATAATATTTGTGTGTAGATCTTTATTAAGAGTATCATTTTGTGCACTTTAATTAATATTACATTTATTAAAAGTGTGTCTTTTTCTCTGTACCTGTGTTTATGTGCATATGAGTACATCATTTATTACACACAAACACTGGTACAGAGCAAGTCAAACTAATAACCTGCAAATAATGAATGACTGTTTGCAATAAGCAGCACCCAGGAAATTGCAGCCCCCCCTTAAGTCTAAAGGCAGGAGCCTCCACTTGTCATTACTAAGTTGCACAACCTTGCTGCAAGTACCATAAGTTTAATGACACAAACTAATGACAGACCTTATTCCATAGGAACCTCCTCTATGCAAGATCAGCACCACACTCAGCGGACAGCTCCTTCACACTGTTCTGTTCTCCCTAGTAAAGGTCTGTGTTCAGTATACAGTATGAGACCAGACTGTCAGAATACTGTAGGTGCCGATTTATGTTTTTGCTGGTGGGTGCTCAAGCCTAAAATATAGAGGTCACTGGTGTTTATTCACATTGGGCAGTATTCAATGTTCAATGACACTATGTGCAGCGTATCCTGTTTAGGATTCGCTGCACATTCGCAGTGTTCCGGGCGGCTGGAGCATTTGCTGCCAGCCCTCCTTGTCACCCTATTCAACACCACAGGGGCTCGCTCCCCCTGATGGCCGCAGGGAGCCGGGGGATGGCAGCAGGCAGGGAGATGGAAACCTCCCTGCCTGTGCCGGAAAGTGTGGGGGGAGGAGGGTTTCCTGCAGGGCCGGCGCTACCCGCTCAGCAGAGGATGCAAAGCAGGTAGGCGCTGGGCAGGGGAGGCACTGTCCCTGCTCTGCATCCCCTGCTGTCTCTGTGGCTGCCGGCTGCTGCTGCACCTGTCACACTACAGGGCACGCAGCAGCGCCGGAGGCACAGAGCTCCCTCCAGGCTCCTAAACTGGTCAGCAATCAGTACGTACGAAAAGGGGCGGACTACACGTATGAAAAGGGGTGTGGCTACACGTACGGAGGGGCGGGGCTATGAGGGAGTAAGATTGTCACTGAAGACACAGGAGAGGCTGAGCTGCCAGGAAACTAAAGTGTATGTATACTATGTCGGCTACTCATGTGAACATGTGTACAGGCAGCACTACTAATGTCAGCAACTGATGTGAACATGTGTACAAGCAGCACTACTAATGTCAGCAACTGGTGTGCGCACGTGTATGGCCAGCGCTACTAATGTCGGCAACTGGTGTGGGAAAGTGTATAGTCAGCGCTACTAATGTCGGCAACTGGTGTGTGCACGTGTATAGCCAGTGCTACTTATGTCGGCAACTGGTGTGGGAACGTGTATAGTCAGCGCTCCTAATGTCGGCAACTGGTGTGGGCATGTGTGTAGACAGCGTTGCTAATGTCGGCAACTGGTGTGGGCTTATGTACAGGCAGCACTGCTAATGTCGGCAACTGGTGTGGGCACATGTATAGGCAGCACTGCTAATGTTGGTAACTGATGTGGGCATGTGTATAGGTAGTATTACTAATGTCGGCAACTGGTGTGGGCACGTGTATAGGCAGCGCTAATAATGTCTGCAACTGGTGTAAGCATGTGTGTAGACAGCGCTACTAATGTCGGCAACTGGTGTGGGCACATGTATAGACAGTGATACTACTGTTGGAAACTGGTGTGGGCATGTGTATAGGCAGGGCTACTAATGTCGGCAACTGGTGTGGGCACATGTATAGTCAACGCTACTAATGTCGGCAACTGGTGTGGGCACATGTATAGGCAGTGCTACTACTGTCGGCAACTGGTGTGGGCACATGTATAGGCAGCGCTACTACTGTCGGCATGTGTATAGGCAGTGCTACTAATGTCGGCAACTGGTGTGAGTGTGTCTATAGGCAGCGCTACTAATGTCGGCAACTGGTGTGGGCACGTGTATAGGCAGCGCTACTGCTTTTGGCAACTGGTGTGGGCACGCGTATAGGCAGTGCTACTGCTGTAGGCAACTGGTGTGGGCATATGGTTACACAGTGCTACTAATGTCGGCAACTGGTGTGGGCATATGGTTACACAGTGCTACTAATGTTGGCAACTAGTGTGGGCATATGGCTACCCAGTGCTACTAATGTCGGCAACTAGTGTGGGCATATGGTTACACAGTGCTACTAATGTCGGCAACTGGTGTGGGCATATGGTTACACAGTGCTACTAATGTTGGCAACTAGTGTGGGCATATGGCTACACAGTGCTACTAATGTCGGCAACTAGTGTGGGCATATGGTTACACAGTGCTACTAATGTCGGCAACTGGTGTGGGCATATGGTTACACAGTGCTACTAATGTTGGCAACTAGTGTGGGCATATGGCTACACAGTGCTACTAATGTCGGCAACTAGTGTGGGCATATGGTTACACAGTGCTACTAATGTCGGCAACTGGTGTGAGCACTACGTATAAGCAGAGCAACTACTTTTGGCAACTGGTGTGGGCGTTATGAATAAGCAGCCCTTCAAATGTGGGCATATGCAGAAGTACTCGGGGCATTATGTATAGCATGATGTGTGTCAATGTCATATGGGCATTATGGTGCATGGCATATTTTGTAAGGGGAATTAGGGTGTGTGGCATAATTTGTAATGGGCATTATGGTGTGCTGCATATTGTGTAAGGGGCATCATGATGCGTGGCATAATGTATAATTTGCATTACTGTGTGTGGTATAATGTGTAATGGGCATTGAGGTGTGAAGCATAATGTGTTATGGGGATTACGGTGTAATTAGTATTTTTATGTGACCACGCCCCATCCCCATGGAGCCAAGCTCCTACATTTTTGCGTGCTCCTACGGCGCAAACTCTCCCTGTTTTTTTAACTCATGGCACCAAAATGGCTAGTTACAGCTGTGTAAGGTGAATAATATTGTGCTACTGTGTGGTGTAATTTGGAGTGTGAGTACTATTGTGTGGCCATTCCCCTTCCTTGTGAGATCACACTTTTTTCTTTTGGTGTGCACTGTCCCTTTGTAAAGCTTTTGTGGGCGCAAATTTATAGTTTGCAGGAGAGCGCCGAACCACCTAGCACCGGCCCTGGCTCCCGGGGACAAAGTCCCCCCCCCCCCCCCCCGGGAGAACTGGCAGGGGACGCGGGCAGGGAGCCACTGCACTGGTCCCGCTCATGAATATCTTATGAGCGGGACCAGTGTGAAGTGAATATCTAATGAGCTGCTCCCCGCCCCCTGCTGGCGAATGTGTATAAAAATAGCATGCCCCTTTCACAGAATAAAATTTCTGATTTTTTTACACCAAAAACAAAACAAAAAACCTTTATTTTAAAAGATCACATTCCAGTTCACCTTAAAAAGATGTCGAATGCAAAACGGTGAATCACGGCGTTACCTGCTCCTGAAGAAGCTGGGTGTTTGACCCAGGGAAACGCGTTGAGCCACCCACTGCTGGACATTCCCTCTTATCGCATCACCATTGGGCTCAAATTCCACCACAGCTGACCACGCATCGTGCATTTGCACCACCCCATCCGGACTCATTATCCGAGGCAGCGACTGGATATTCCATTCTTCCTCCAGGTTTACCATCTTTCCCACCAGAGGAACCTAATTTTCCAACTGGACTCTGTGTTTTGGGACTGCTTCTGGCCACCTGGACACTTGCTGCTTTATGGGACTACCATCTGTGACGTCTGTGTGGTAATATATATACACCAATGCCCACAATTCATTATGATGCTTATTGAATGTCCTTCATTATGATTTTATTGTAATCCCCTGTTTTATTTATATATTACCTATTATTGGTACAGCTATTTTAGCATTTTTATTGATAATAAATACTGTAAAGGATACCGTTCTACTATATTACTTTTAATATTCGTTACAAAAACAATTACAGCCAGCGCTGGTACACCTCTTTTTCCTAATCACGGCGAAAAGCATGGTTAAAGCAGTTCTCCATCCTAGCATTGAATACACTCTCGGCGAATCAAAATACACCAGCAACTTGCAGTGAGCATAAATCGGAGAACTGGCCGGCATTCGCTGTACGCTTTCGGCGAACAGTGAATATTGAATAAGGTGAATCACATTTTCAGTGAAAAAGATTTACCGCAGAGCATGAAAACCGCCAGATTCACCGGAAAAAAAACTGTGAATTGGGAGCATTGAATTCTGGCCATTGAATGGGCTAAGGGACTTCTACACAGCCTAATTTCTCTGTACTGTACAGAAGAGATTATCCCTGTTTTACAAGCAACCTGGGAAGAGAAATGAAAACTTTGCACCAATTATTTCAGAATTTGTAAATATGTCCAATTATGCTAAAAACTTCCTGCCTTAACACACGATTACCTTCACATTGCTAACAGAACAAAGGAACCTGTCACCTGTTCCACAGTTGGTACAGTTTTTCCGTGTTCCCTATACACCTTATGCGGTTGCCTTTAAACTTTAGTGGGCTTATTATGAGTAGGAGGCATATAATGATTTGATTATGTAGAGAGACATAAACATACTTTCACGCACTCTTCAGATTATACGACTTAATGTATAACCGGCACGCTGCGGTATTATTAATACCAGACTCTACCTTTTTCGGTATGTAATTGTTGGCTCCTTAATGTTTTCCTTGGTTTGCGATTTCTTTCATTAGGAACAAAGGAACAGCGGTCGGAATTGAACATTTCCATTAAGGCAGAGGCCTTGTCTTTTGCTCACAACAAAACTGATCCCTCTAAAAATGAAATGTATTTGGTTCCCACTTAATTGATTCGTTTCCCGTGGACACTTATTTTCGTTGATTAAGGTCTATTAAGTATTACTGGGAATCTGTCATATTTCTTTATAATGGTAATGTCTCCTGTTAACTGTCAGATACATGTAAAATGAATGAATACAATACCTCTGGGCATGCAGACTTTTGCCAACGGCGAGGGCAGGATAATGAAATGGGCGTTCGCACAGTCCTCTGTAGTGGAATCCTTTTTATTCGTATTAGGGTACATCTGACAAAGCAGCCATTGCACTGATCCACCAACGCAGAGGACACCACCTGAGATATGAAAGTGTACTGTATGTAGCAGGTATCTTTGCATTCTATTTTCTTATTTTAAATCAGGGTGGCTTACCCCAACTCACACAAAGTGCATCTGATGGGAGTGTGTAAAGGTTTCTTTATTGACTGCGATTCATGTCAAGAGTCAAGCATTGCCTACCATACTCACAATGGGTAACGTGAATATGATCACATAAGGTATCTTGGTACTTGTGAGTTATCCGGGCGTCCGATTTTTTGATTGTATGCCTTAAGTTAAGGCATACAATCAGATGCGATGCGATATCGCATCGCATCGCATGCGACCATCGGATGCGATGACCCGATTTTTCCATAGGAATCAATGTTAAAATGGACTGAGTCCATTTTAACATGGAATTCAATGGGAAAAAGGGGTCCTTTTCATACCCCTACTATCCAAGTGGGCATGGAGTTGGATATAAACCTGTGGCGAGCGTAGCGAGCCACCGAGCCACCGAGCCCGAAGCGTGGCGAGCGAAGCGACGGTATTCCGTGTCCGCTCGCCACGCTTCGGGCTCGGTGGCTCGCTACGCTCGCCACAGGTTTATATCCAACTCCATGCCCACTTGGATAGTAGGGGTATGAAAAGGACCCCTTTTTCCCATTGAATTCCATGTTAAAATGGACTCAGTCCATTTTAACATTGATTCCTATGGAAAAATCGGGTCATCGCATTGCATCGCATCGCATCCGATGGTCACATGCGATGCGATGTCCCGATCCGACCCGATTTTAAAATCGGACGCCCGGATAACTCACAAGTACCGGTATCTTTTGGTGATCTAAGTGTCATTCTTTTTTCTATTGTGATTGATATTTCTCCATGTATACAGTGGGGCAAAAGAGTATTTGGACAGTCACCGATTGTGCAAGTTGATCCACTTGAATATATGAGAGAGGCATTTCCATCATAGGTACATTTCAATTGTGAGAAACAGAATGTGGGGGGGGGGGACAGGAAATCACATTGTATGATTTTTAAACAATTTATTTGTATATTCTTATGGAAAATAAATATTTGGACACCTACCAACCAGCAAGATTTCTGGTTCTCACAGAACTGTTACTTCTTCTTTAAGAAGCTCTTCTATCCTCCACTCGTTACCTGTATTAATGGCACCTGTTTGATCTGGTTATCTGTATAAAAGACACCTGTCCACACCCTCAAACAGTCAGACTGCAACCTCTCCACCATGGCCAAGACCAGAGAGCTGTCTAAGGACACCAGGGATACAATTGTAGAGCTGCACAAGGCTGGGATGAGCTACTCAACAATATGCAAGCAGCTTGGTGAGAAGAGATCATGCACGGTGCTTTGAACTAGCGCTATTCAATCTAGTTCAAAACGCTCAGTGTGCATCTCACCATGTATGGGTGGCATGTATGGGTGGCATAAGCTAAGGGACATTGGAGTGATACGGCACACTTATCAGCACCTCTACACGGATACAGCAAACTTAGCAGCACACCTGGACTGATATGGCACACTTAGCACCGCCCCATGCATTCTTGGATGTTTATAATTGTCTTCCCCACATAATGTAAGCTACAAGGGCATGTAATCATATAAATTACATGTGTGGTTAGACATCTTAAAACATATTTGATGTGATAGATATTTTCTTTTTCTGGGTGTTTAAAGTGAGTTACAACTTTCATATTGTTTAAACATCTATAGCATCCTGGTGGTCTGGATAGAAATGATGTTGTTGCCAGTTGTGCTGTTTTTACTTACCTACACGTTGCATAATGGTCCCTTATAAAAATTCCACAGAGGCATTTGTAATGCATACTTGCCTACTTTTGAAAACTAGTTTCAACTAGCCCTATGGGAGGTGCATCTGGATGTTTCTTGTGACTATACCCCTCTGAGAATTGCATCGTTGTACCCATGAGTTACCCACTTTCCTCAGAAGTTGGCATGATGTGGCAGGCTCACCTACTCTTCCAGGATGCCATGGGAAACCCCAAAAGTAAGGGAGTCCCCTATTATGCATTACATCTATCAGTGCTGGGAGGGGATCCATGGGCTGCTCAGAAAGTGCTGGGTATGCCCCCCAAATGACAAAAATACAGGGGGAAGTGAAGTGGCACTAGGTCCTGCCGCCTACGGTCAATGCCCTGCCCAACCCTGCCAAGGCCCCAGGATGTAACAGGATGCATGAGATCATTTTCTAGGATGCAATATGGTCTTCTCTAGTTAATGCTCAGATATTACTGCACAAGACAGGGATAAGCATGGCCAGGGTGTGGTACAGGGGTCCGACAGTCGGGACCCCGACAGTCATTATCCCGACTGGCCGGACTCAGACAACATGGTGAGCGCAACTAAGCCCCTTGCGGGAACGGTGGATCGCTACGCGAGCCACGTATTCTATTCTCCCTCTGTCGGGGTCATGGACACCCACGAGGGAAAATAGCGGATGGCCATCGGGAAACCGGCTGTCTGTGTTTTGACAGTCGTAATCCCGACGTCGGGTAAATGCCTGTCGGGATCCCGACTGTCGGGACCCCGTCCGGCACCCACACGGCCAATACTGCATAGATACTACCAGTATTTTTCTGAATTGCCAACTCTGACCTGCATTTGCCAAAGGGAAATATAAGACTTCTCCTCAGCTCTTCCTCCATTCGAGGCATCAATGCAGAAACTTACAGAATGCTGGGAACGAAAGCAGAGAGGCCTGATGCTGAAAGTCACATTCTGTGTATGTGGATGTACAAGATAATACATCAGCAAGGCACTTGTAGAAAGTGGTTTCAGTGCTTCTGATGTGTGTCAGCATAACTGCAATCTTACATTCATCTCAATAGGAGCCTGCTGTAACCGTACTGTACTGCGAGATGCGGGAGCTCACTGTGACTCATAATGTACCGAGATGAGGGAGCTCGCTGTGACCGTACTGTACTGAGACGCGGGAGCTCGTGGTGACCATACTGTACTGAGATGAGGGAGCTCGCTGTGAACATACTGTACTGAAATACAGGAGCTCTCTGTGACCGTACTGTACTGAGATACAGGAGCTCGCTGTGACTCATACTGTACAGAGATGTGGGAGCTCGCTGTGACCATACTGTACTGAGATACAGGAGTTTGCTGTAACTGTACTGTACTGATATGAAGGAGCTCGCTGTGACCGTACTGTACTGAGAAACGGGAGCTCTCTGTGACTGTACTGTACTGAGATGAGGGAGCTCTCTGTGACCGTACTGTACTGAGATACAGGAGCTCGCTGTGACCATACTGTACTAAGATACGGGAGCTCTCTGTGACTGTACTGTACTGCGATATGCAGGAGCTTGCTGCGACTCATACTGTACTGAGTTGAAGGAGCTCGCTGTGACCGTACTGTACTGAGGAACGGGAGCTCTCTGTGACCGTACTGTATTGAGATGTGGGAGCTCGCTGTGATCGTACTGTACTGAGATGCAGGAGCTCTCAGTGACAGTACTGTACTGAGATACAGGAGCTCACTGTAACCGTACTGTACTGAGATACAGGAGCTCGGTGTGACCGTACTGTACTGAGATACAGGAGCTTGCTGTAACCGTACTGTACTGAGATAAAGGAGCTCGCTGTGACCGTACTGTACTGAGAAACGGGAGCTCTCTGTGACTGTACTTTACTGAGATAAAGGAGCTCGCTGTGACTGTACTGTACTGAGATACGGGAGCATGCTGTGACTCAGACTGTACTGTGATACAGAAGCTCGCTGTAACCGTACTGTAAAAGATAATACATCAGCAAGGCACTCGTAGAAAGTACTGTAGTTTCAGTGCTTCTGATGTGTGTCAGCAAAGCTGCAATCTTACATTCATCTCAATAGGAGCCTGCTGTAACCGTACTGTGCTGCGAGATGCGGAAGCTCGCTGTGACTCATACTGTACTGAGATACAGGAGCTCGCTGTGACTCATACTGTACTGAGATACGGGAGCTCGCTGTGACCGTAGTGTACTGAGATATGGGAGCTCTCTGTGACCGTACTGTACTGAGATGCGGGCGCTCACTGTGACTCATACTGTACTGAGATACGGGAGCTCTCTGTGACCGTACTGTACTGAGATGCGGGCGCTCACTGTGACTCATACTGTACTGAGATGCGGGATCTCGCTGTGACCATACTGTACTGAGATGCGGGCGCTGGCTGTGATCATACTGTACTTTGATGATCGAGCTCGCTGTGATTGTACTGTACTGAGATGTGGGAGCTCGCTGCGATCGTACTATACTGAGATGTGGAAGCTCACTGATCGTATTGTACTGAGATGCAGAAGCTCGCTGTGATCGTACTGTACTGAGATGCGGGAGCTCGCTGTGATCGTACTGTACTGAGATGCGGGAGCTCGCTGTGATCGTACTGTACTGAGATGCGGGAGCTCGCTGTGAGCGTACTGTACTGAGATGCGGGAGCTCGCTGTGATCGTACTGTACTGAGATGCGGAAGCTCGCTGTGACTCATACTGTACTGAGATACAGGAGCTCGCTGTGACTCATACTGTACTGAGATACGGGAGCTCGCTGTGACTCATACTGTACTGAGATGCGGAAGCTCGCTGTGACTCATACTGTACTGAGATACAGGAGCTCGCTGTGACTCATACTGTACTGAGATACGGGAGCTCGCTGTGACCGTAGTGTACTGAGATACGGGAGCTCTCTGTGACCGTACTGTACTGAGATACGGGAGCTCTCTGACCGTACTGTACTGAGATGCGGGCGCTCACTGTGACTCATACTGTACTGAGATGCGGGATCTCGCTGTGACCATACTGTACTGAGATGCGGGCGCTGGCTGTGATCATACTGTACTTAGATGATCGAGCTCGCTGTGACCATACTGTATTGAGATGCGGGAGCTCGCTGTGATCGTACTGTACTGAGATGCGGGAGCTCGCTGCGATCGTACTATACTGAGATGTGGAAGCTCACTGTGATCGTATTGTACTGAGATGCAGAAGCTCGCTGTGATCGTACTGTACTGAGATGCGGGAGCTCGCTGTGAGCGTACTGTACTGAGATGCGGGAGCTCGCTGTGAGCGTACTGTACTGAGATGCGGGAGCTCGCTGTGACCATACTGTATTGAGATGCGGGAGCTCGCTGTGACCATACTGTACTGAGATGCGGGAGCTCGCTGTGATCGTACTGTACTGAGATGCGGGAGCTCGCTGTGAGCGTACTGTACTGAGATGCGGGAGCTCGCTGTGATCGTACTGTATTGAGATGCGGGAGCTCGCTGTGATCGTACTGTACTGAGATGCGGGAGCTCGCTGTGAGCGTACTGTACTGAGATGCGGAAGCTCGCTGTGAGCGTACTGTACTGAGATGCGGAAGCTCGCTTTGATCGTACTGTACTGATGTGGGAGCTCGCTGTGAGCGTACTGTACTGAGATGCGGAAGCTCGCTTTGATCGTACTGTACTGATGTGGGAGCTCGCTGTGAGCGTACTGTACTGAGATGCGGAAGCTCGCTGTGATCGTACTGTACTGATATGAGGGAGCTGTAACTGTACTGTACTCAGATACTGGTACATTCAATAAAAAGTAATGGAATTAGATATCACGTTTCAGGGAGCAGCAGATTATATTTGTAGCAATAAGGTAGCAGCATGGTCCAGACACGTGGGTGGATGATATAGTCAAAAGGATATACAGAGTAAGGTACTTGTGTAGTTTCACGGCGCCAGCTTACGCCGTCAGCGTAGTGTACCTGTCAGAATCAGCGTAGTGTTCTCACGTCCAGCGTAGTTAGTCAGAAGTAGCGTAGCATCCCTGGCTGAATTACTTGTGTAGTTTCACGGCATAAGCTGCATTATCAGCGTAGGCTGGCACCATGAAACTACACAAGTAACTACCGTACTGTTGGCGGGAACAGCATCTCTGTCCCTGGCGTACCTGTTAAGCCTAGTCAGCGTCTCTCTCACACCGGCAGTGCCAGCATGATCCCCTCTCTTTGGCGGAGAGGCGCTCCATCTGTTTGACACGCAGGAGAGTATCAGATGCTCCATCAATAATACTCTCCTGCGTCTGAGTATCTATTGCTGAGATCTATGATATGACACGTGTGAATGTGTTCCTGAAACACCCCCACTATCCATGGCAGCCCGAAGCGTGGCAAGCACAGCGATCCCCGCGAGGGGACGTGTTCCGCATTCTGCGTTCCGCGTCCTCCCGACCTTTTCATACCCCCACTATCCACATCGGCGTGGAGTGGATTTTATACAGTGTGGCGAGCGCAGCGAGCCACTGAGCCTGAAGCATGGCGAGCTCTCTCTGATAACGCAGCTTACGCTGTCGCCGTGAAACTACACAAGTAAGGCAGCCATTGGGCTATGCTATTAGAGGAGCTTTAAATGTAGTGTAAGCTGGCGCCGTGCGTAGCGTATGCTGGCGCCGTGAAACTACACATGTACCCAGAGTAAGTAGGTAGATGAATGCGGTCCATTGCAGAAGAGTTGGCTGACAGATTAGTCTTCATTGTTCTCCTTTTATATAACTCCTGTATAAACCCTGTATAACTCCTGTGTAACCCCTGTATAACCCCTGTATCAGGGGCTTAACTATGAATTGGGCACCCCCCCCCCCCCGCCATTAATGGGGGGGCGCCCCCCCCCCCCTCCGCAGCACCCCCCTCCCCTACCCGCAGCCTTACCTGTCTTGCTGCCGCTGGTCCCGGCTCCCTTGCTGGCTTCATTCTTCTGCTATGGAGACGGACCAACACAAAATGTCCTCCCCCATACAGCAGACAGTTTCAGAGAACTGTCTGCTATATGGGGCGGACATTTTATTGTGGTCCGTCTCACTAGCAGAAGAACTGAAGACAGATACGGCTGCGGGCGGCGGATTGGCGGGCGGCAAGCGGTGGATGGGCGGACGGGTGGACCGAGGGTGCTAACTATAGCAACGTAGCCCCCCCGGCGTCCCCACATGCACAGCCCCCCCCCCCCCCCCCGCGACCGCGGTGGCTGCGGTGCTATAGTTACGCCACTGCCCTGTATAACTCCTGTATAACCCCAGCTTCCATTTAAATATTGTAATATCACTTTGAAATTATCACTTCGGGGTGTGGCCTAATCTTTGGAGGCGTGGTCACCTCCCGCAATTAGGCCACCCCCCCAAAATGTTAATAGGGGGTTGAAAAACTCGAGGGGGGGGGGGGGGGTTATTGTTCTCTCTCTCTCCCCCTTCCCCCCACCCCCCTCAGCAGCAGCACACACCTACAGCATGTGCTGCGCTGACAGCTAGGTCAGTATGAGCTCTCACGCTGCTGTCAGCACACCTCATGCTGTAGAGGTGTGTGTGCAGCTGCTCCTGCTGATTGGGAGGGGCGGAGGGGGAAGGGGGCTGTCAGACCAGGGCCCCCCGCCGGGCCCCTCCAGGAAGCCTGGGCCCGGGTAATTAGTACCTGCTCCCCCTCCCTCTCGGCTGCCCTGGCTGCCTGGCACTCACTATCTCACTTTCTCTCTACCTCCCTATCTGTTATGGTTTTCGTCTGGGCTCTGGGTGACACGACAGCTGGCAGGAGGAAAAAGGTCAGGCGTGAGCCCGCAGCTGGGACCGCGGTTTAGAACGGCCACAGCGAAACCTACACTGACTCTGTTGAGTCCCCCGGGCAGATGGAATACCCCTGCAAGTGCTAGGCTTCGCCTTTAGCCGCCGCGTTCGACAGAGCCAGTTAGGCCGGCTCTGACCCCGATGCAGCCAGGTGTTAGGTAATGACAAGGGGTGAACAATCGCCAGGGGGTAGCCCAAAAGGATGATCTGGCTAATGACAAGGGGTGAACAATCGCCAGGGGGTAGCCCAAAAGGATGATCTGGCTAAAGGACCTAGCTGGAAAAAGACCCCTGACTACCGGCACCAGGCCAAGGACGGGAGTTGCGACCCAGTCGCAGACACAAGAGATACAATAGGGAATCTCAGAACAGGGGCACACCAAGGCAAGTGATTCCCCAAAACCGGTTGCAGATGGAAAGGGAAACACCCCTGCCTGATGGAAGTTAGGGCGACAGACAATAACAAAACAGGAGGAACAGCTGGAAAAATGACACAAAGGAATAACGACGGACCCACAGCGGGGAACAGCCACGGCGGGCAAATGAATAATAAAAGATAGAACCATCGGGCTCCAAAGGAGCACTTACGTGACCCACAGGGAGAAGAGGGAAGTGGATCAGGCGCAGGCTCTGGCCCAGGACTGGATGACACACCAAGCAGACTTGGAAGCAGGAAACCAGAAAGCTCCGGGGTCCGGGTATACAGGCTGATGCTACCGTGAGCAATGAGCTGCAGAGGATAAATCCTGAGATCCAAACAGCAGACGGAACAGGGAACCAGGTAGCGAAGCTGAGAGCTGACAGAGAGTTCTCTCCACAGGAAGCAGGAACTAAACATAGGTTAACAGGAAGCTAGAAGCTGACAGGAACTGAGGCTATCACTGGCAAAGTACTGCAGGTGAGCCTGCCCTATAAAGGGCTCAGGTGATTAATTACACCTGAAGATTCAGGGAGCTCCCAGGCTAGTGCTTAACGAGCTAATTACCTCACAGCCTAGTGAATAATTAGCTGCCAGGATACTGAGCCGATGTGGCACATAGCTACCACTGGAGGCCACCAGTGAGTCAACTGCTGAACACAAAACCAAAGCAGACTGAACCATAAATCCAGATTCCCAACACTATCTCTCTCTCCCTCCCTATCTCTCCCTATCTCTCTCCCTCCCTATCTCTCCACCCTTTCTTTCTCCCTCCCTATCTCTCCTTCTCTCTCTCTATCTCCCTCCCTTTCTTTCTCTCCCTCCCTCTCTCCCTCTCTCTCCCTACCTTTCTCTCTCTCTCTCTCTCTCTCTCTCTCCCTAACTTACTCCCTCCTCTCTTCCTCCCTTTCTCTCTATATAATTCTCTCTCTAGCGCTCCCTTTCTCTCAATCCTTTGCTTTCACTCTCTCCCTCCATGACTCCCTCTCTTCCTTGAAAAAAGTTTTATCTCTAGGCTCATTTTACTATTGCCAGTTCGGCAGAGACAGAGTACTTCCACATGAGGTGAATGTGGAAGATCCAGTCCAGGATTTAGAGCAGCAGCAGTGCTAGTAAGATCCAGTCCTGGTTAGGTCTGCACATGTTACATCTGCCCCACCTGCAGTGCAGCATAATTTTGTCCATTGCAGAAGGAGTTTGCTTTACAAACCAACCAGAATAACCTGTACCTTCGTGTTTCTGTTCTTGTACAGATTCAGACGTCCTACGTCATCAGTGTCTGACGGAACAGCTACTTTCCATAAAATCGTCTGCTGTTGGAAAATCTTTGGCCGCTCAGTGCGGAATCTTATATTAGTTTGTATATGTGCATATATACTGCCATTAAGTGCATATATACTGCCATTATATGAACCTCTTGAATGTATTTTTCATTGAACCATCTTCCTTTTGTTGACATATTCGGAATGCTTTGATCACATGTGTTTCTTAAATGACCGTCTTGCTCACCTTAATGAGCTCCATTGTGCATGGCTGACTACATTCATCGCTGTCTGGATACAGGATATTGGACCAAGGATTCATAATTGGTTTCTTCTGATGTTATAATTGCTACTTTTCCAAGCAATGTTTAATTTATTGTATATCCCAATTTATAAAGAGAATTGCAGTACCAATCATTTGAACACCTGACGTATTATAATTGATGCACTATAACTATATTGCCCCCAGTGTTATATATACATTGGAATGTGTGTGGGGGGGTTTGTATAAACATGTAGATTGTTGAAAAATATGACAACGTCCTCTGCAAGCACACTATGAGATAAAATGGAGAGAGATAAACAACCAGCCAATCAGCTCCTACCTGTCATGTTACAGGCTGTGTTTGAAAAATGACATGCAGGAGCTGATTGGCTGGTTGTTTATCTCTCTCCATTTTATCACTTTTTGAAGCTTAGTACATCTGGCCCACAATGAGAGTTTTGAGACACTGGCACAATACTTTTTTATGGTTTTCCACATTGTTACCACCTGTATAATATAGCAGGGTCATTGTAAGAGAGGGGAGTCTTTGTGACTCAACCCCTTGGAATGGCACAATCGCCGACTTGATTCCGGCACGATGGGAGAGATATGCCAAGCCTTCCAGAGCGATAAAGTGGAGAGAAAGATAAAATACCAGTCAATCAGCTTCTAGCTGCCATGTTACAGACTGTGTATGTAGTCCCTGGGTCAACATTGTCTTTGTCAACGGTCACTAGGTCAACCACTAATGGTCAACAGTGACTACTGTAGGTCAACACCTAGAGATGGGTGAAAACACAGATGGACTGCCTCTCAGCCAGCGCAGAGAATTGCTAGAATCCCTTAGCTGGAGCAGGCTGGAGGAGAGGCGCTCCTACACACGCAACTCCCTGTCAACTTGGCGGCGGGAGCACTTTCCCTGCCCGTTTCCGCTTCAGGCTACTGGGGGCTACTGAGGGGCGGGGGGGGGCTGCGGGAAGCAGCAGAGGGAGGCGGAGGGCTCCCTCAGTCTGCTGCCAAAGGCTTGCGGATGGTGATTGTATTGCCATTGTATTATCCATCTGTACCATAGGTTGGCATTGACAGAATGTCAACACAAGGTCGACATGGATGTAGTTCAGGGCGGGTGCCACCACTAGTGAGCTCTAGGCACTGGAGGGCAGTACTGAGCCGCCGAAGAGACCAGGAAGAAAGCTGCAGCAGCATACGGGACACCCAGCCAGGAATTCAACCAAGCACGGAGCAGCCAGGTAAGTCAATGAGCAGAACGACCCCTGCCCCCCCCCTCCCTGCCTGGAGACCGCTAGTGGCTTATGATTGGTGCCCACCCCAGCTAGACAGCGCCAATCTGCGGAAGGCGCCCGCTGCCCCCCCCTCCATTGCTGGACAGCAGCAATGTGCTGCCCCCCCCCTGCTACTCAGCCACAGAGAGCCCCAGGTGACCCCCCCACCCGCACGCCCCCCCCCCCTCTGGGGCATGGGCAGTGGGCACCACCCACAGACAACCGCGCCTGCAATACCCCCCGGCTGGGTGTTCCGTACCAGCTTTCTTCCTGGTCTCCCCTCTGCAGAGTGTCAGAGTGTGGTGCCCGCTCCCCCCAGGCGGGTGGGGGGTCGTCTGGGGTGCTGGCAGGGCTTGCGCTGGCCCTGACGTAGTTGACACTCAAAAGGTCAACAAAAAAAAAGACGGATGAACTCTTTGTACATACCAAAGCTCTACATCTCGGCTCTAGACCTAAGAAACATTGACTATTTTAGAATGTTTTAAACCATTCCAGAAATATAACACCCCAGAACACTGCAAACGGTTGCGTCTCCCTGCAGTAAACTGTGCGGTTTCCATTCTCTATAACATGTAGGCGTCATTTCCATCGCCAGCAGTGCCTTACAGCCACAAGACCGGGTCTACTACACTCCTCAAAGGAAATGATTAACCGTGATTCATTTATGACGTACCGGCCCACACAGACGAAACCTTCGCCCCGAAATTGGAAGCTGGACGCACTGTGTAACATTTCAAATCATTCCGCCTGCATTAGCACATGCACAAGTGTGGGCGCCAGCCAGTTATTGTAACATCAACTGAAATTAAATACAGCAATTTCCAATTAATGTGCTGGAAAGAAATCAGGAAAAGTCTCATTTCTTGAGAGCTATCTGAAGATAGCTAACAATGATATGAGGCCAGTGCTGAAAACGACATTACAAATCAAAGTTGAACAGAAAATTAAAGCTAAACAGCGTGCTGAATACAAACAAGGCTATTGTTACATGTGAAGTGCTGTCTGCAGCGGGCTATCCGTACAATTACAATAAGATGATGGCGGCATATTCACAGTTATCAAAATGCAATTTATCAGCTGGAGAGAAGCCGGGAATGGAAAAAGTTTGATTACTTCAGTTTTTAATAGTCACTCTGCTCAGTAAACAGCTCTCCGTGTAGTGATTAATGGCACTGAGCCTTTGCAGTCACAGTAAGTCCGGATTTGTCTATTTCACATACAGTACTGTACATGCCGCTAAGCGTTTTCTCTGTTACTATACTGTAAAAACCTCTGTTCATTATATGACAGCAGTATGTTTATGCGTTACGAGACACAGAGATGATCATACAAGGCTGGACTGACACCAGGACTGAACGGCAGCTTTCACCTCGTCGTAAGAGTTGAAGTGTTGACCCTTAATATGCTCTTTCATCTTTGGGAAGAGGGGAAAGTCACAGGGCACAAGGTCGGGGCTGTACGATGGGTGTGGCAGAACTTCCTTGAACTGCAGGTGCCGCAACCATCTTCCCAAAGATGAAAGGGCACCTTAATGGTCAACACGTCAACCCTGACAACAAGGTGAAAGCTGCTATTCGTGAACAAGTGTAAAAAAAAATTAAAAAAATTATGAATCTCAATGATCAGTTGAGAGAAGAGCAGGAGCAGCAGGCAAATACTAGCGCTGCAGCCACTGCCTCCAGTCATGAGGATGATGGTATTTTTTCAATGTCCTCTACTTAAGCTAAGGCTCAAGGGCATAGATGGGATAATTCAGAACATCTAAAATAAAATAAAAATGTACAGTGGTAAACAAAAAAAAAATATTTCTAATAAAAGGTAAGGTTTGGCGCATAAAAAAAATTGCAAGCATGACATTTATCTCATGCAGTAGCAAGTCAATGAGTGGATGCTCTGCCTCTTCTTCTGCCTCTCGTTTCTATATAAGAACTTTTCACAGAGTCTAGAAGAGGTGCCAAACAAAATAAAAATCACTATGGGTTAATTTACTAAAGTCTCTAAAAATAAAAAGAGGCGGTTTTTCCCATAGCAACCAACAGATTTTGTTTTTCATTTTCTAGGATGCAATTGCGAAATTATAAACAAAATCTGATTGGTTGCTATGAGGAGCAAGCAGGTTAACGCCCCCCCCCCCCCCCCCACACACTGAACGCACGCCCCCACAGGTTAGTGCCTGCACAGAGGAAAAAATCATTCAATAGTTACTTACTCAAATGATCTTTCCCCCACCCCATGGCACTTGCAGGATTTAAGCAATTTCGGTGCAGGCACCAACGTTATGCACCCGCCCTAGCCGGCAAAGGAATGCCTGCATTTGGGTAGGCACTCCCAGCATTTCTATAAATATATTTTTTTACTGAAACAACATATAAACATGGTAAACATTTGACATTTAATGCTTTAAAAAATGCTGCTTGTATGATTTTCTTTGGTACTTGTTTCCTAGCACGGCCACACCGATTTGGTATCGGGGTGATCGTGTCGGAAAAATCGCGTCGGTCGCATCGCATGCGATCGACCCGATTTTTACATTGAATCAAATGTGAATACGGCCCCTGGGACCCTATTTTACATTGGATTCAATGTAAAGTAGTCCCCAGACCCCAATTTTACCCCCTCAACGGCACCCCACGATTGACGCCAACCCGAAGCGTGGCGAGAGCAGCGAGCCTGCGAGGGGTGGCGGTACTCGTCCTCCGATCTTTTCATACCCCTACTATCCACGTCGGCGTGGAGTTGAGAATATAAAGCATGGCGAGCGCAGCGAGCCCCGCGAGGGGACGCGTATAACTTCACAGGTATAAGTTAGGTTAGTATGCCGGCACTCCGTTGCTTCACAGGTATACGCGTCCCCTCGAGGGGCTTGCTGCGCTCACCATGCTTCGGGCTCAGTAACTCGCTGCGCTCGCCACACTTTATATTCTCAACTCCACGCCGACGTGGATAGTAGGGGTATGAAAAGGTTGGAGGACGCGCACCGCCGCCCCTCGCGGGCTCGCTGCGCTCGCCACGCTTCGGGTTGCCGTCAATCGTGGGGTGACGCTCACAATGGGGTTGCTTAACTTTTTAACGATGATGGGGCCATATACAATGTGAAATGGGTCATATTGGCCCATTTCACATTGTTTGCTATGTAAAATGGACTTAATCAAGTCCATCTCATCTTGTGCCATTATAATGGCATAAGACCGACGCGATGCTCCCGATTTCAATGTTAAAAATATTTTAACATTGAAGCCTATGGCAAAATCGCATCGGTCGCGTCGCGGGCCATGTTAATGCACGCGACCGACGCGAAGCTCCCGATTTTGCCTTTGCCGGCAAAATGGACCTGATTTCAAAGGAAATCGGGTCCATCGCGTCCATCGTGTACCTTAACTTTAAGGTACACGATGGACAAGATTGTGGTCGTTCTAGGAAACAAGTACCTTTTCTTTTATAAGAGTGATCTTCACAGTCACGAATAAGACCCCAACAGTAGTCATCATATTCCTGTCCCATCTACCCTGGTACCTTTCCTCCATCACTTTTATGTCTTGGTGAAATCTCTCACCTTGTTCCTCACTATAGTCACCTAAATTAACTGCAAATCTGTCCAAGTGACTGTGAGGAAAGTGTACTTCTATGCTCATATTTGCACCTAACTAAGCGCCTTATTCTAGTTCACTCTTTCTGACAAAATCCTTCTTCGATGGACAAAACCATGTGCACTGCAGGGGGGCAGATGTTACATGTGCAGAGAGAATTAGATTTGGGTGAGTTATTTTGTTTCTGTGCAGAGTGAATACTGGCTGCTTTATTTTTAAACTGCAATATAGATCTCACTTTGAAGTAAAACCCCACCCAAATCTAACTCTCTCTGCACAAGAAACATCTGCCCCATCTGCAGTGCACATGGTTTTGTCCATCTAAGAAGGATTTTGTCAGAAAGAGTAAACTAGAATAAGGCCCTTTAAGTAACTAAAAGTTCCAGATTAAGTAAGAACACAGGGCGGGATGTTGTAACATCCGCGCCCATTATCGCCGGCTACCGCATTATTAGTAACGGCATATGCTATAACATATGCCGTTATTCATGCAAGGGACAGCTCTTGCGGTAAGAGCTGTCCCTTGCGATGCGGTGCCGGCGCTGGACTTCCGGGTCTGTGACCCGGGAGTCCATCTGCGCATGCGCAGACCCCGGCGCCGGCCGCAGGGCACGCTGGGAGGGATCCGTGACGGATCCCTCAAACAGCGCTGCGGTAAGAAGCCCATAGGCTTCTGCAGGGATTCGCCAGCTTTAGCTGGCGATTCCCTCCGCAGCGCTGACACTGCGGAGGCGCCATATAGCATATAGAGATGCGGTAGAAACCCCGAAAACGGGGTTTTTACCGCATTTCTGCTATATAGCATCCCGCCCAAAATGTGAACAAAACACATCTGCTAAGACAAGAAGATCTAAAGCGTTTATGGGGAATGTTCAGTTTCAGGGTATATGCAATATCTCAAAAACTAGAGAAAATATGGGAAAACCAATGACATATTTGGAATTAGTACTGTACCATCAAATAACCCTTAATTCATTCAAATATCCTTGACTATAGAAAAAGTTTTTGTTGGCCAGTGTTATTTATTTGGATTCAGTATTGAATCCCGGCGGTCGGGATCCCGGCGTTCAGAATCCCGACGCCGGAATCCCGACAGCCGAAATGCCGACAAGGGGGGGACGTGGATCGCCCCCCCTTGCGGGCTCGCTGCGCTCGCCACGCAGCGGGCCCGGTGCCTCGCTACGTTCGGCACGCTAATTTATTCTCCCTCCAGGGGTGTCGTGGACACCCCAGGAGGGAGAAAGTGTCGGCATTTCGGCAGTCGGGATTCCGGCGTCGGGATTCTGAACGCCGGGATCCCAACCGCCGGGATCTTAACTGCATCACATTTATTTATGCATATTGTACCTTAGCTTTTGCTATTCCTGTACATGCAATTATCCGAACTCCAATAATCCACAACGCCCATGATCACTTCTAGGCGAACTGTAAATAATCTTTCATTGAGTAGTTTTGCTTTCATACAGCTCAATTATTTGCTTCCTTACTTTGCTTTAGATCCACTGATGAGATTATTCATTAAATTGTATATTTGGCCACAAAAAAAAAACACACCACACTTGCATTAGTTAATATATTATCCAAACCAAATGATTGGTTTCTATGGACAACATACCATTTTCAAGAGAACTGCCATCTTAGTAAATATAACTTACCCCTTACAGCTAATCATACTTACCTACTCTCCTAAAAAAATTCTCGCGGCTCCCCGAAGAGAGGCAAATTGGGTGGTGCAGACGTCTGATGACGCATTCCTTGCTGAATCACGCCATTGTAGCCATGCCCTCTGTTGTACAAAGCTGGTAATTTTAGAATTCTATAGTGGGGGTGTGGCTAGAATCAGGGGCGTCGATGGGGGGGGGGGTACTTTTTACCCGGGGCCCGAGTCTGCTGGAGGGGCCTGGGTCACGCTCCCCCCTCCCTCATTGCAGGGAGCTGGGCAGTGGGGAGAGAGAGAGAACAGGCTGCCGTCGCAGCACAGCCTCTCTCCCCAGCTCAGCACACACAGTGCCATGTGCTGAGCTGGGGAGAGAGACTGCTGCAGCAGCGGCAGCCTGTCCTCTCTCTTCCTTTCATCTATTTTTTTTTCCACAGGGGCATGGGCACGCCCCCTCCCAGAGCCCCTACCCTAGCCCAGAGGTCACGCTCCTCATTTTACCGGGGCCTGGCCAACCTGTCGGCATCCCCGGCTACAATGACACAATTCCGGCCATCATGCCCTCTGTACCACCTCATCTGCAGTGCCATGCCCCCAAACCCCTCCCCTTGTAATTTGTCACACCATTTCCCCGCCCACTCGCTGTGCCGATCTGGCTGCTCCCTACCAGCTAATGAAGCCAGAAACAAGGATTGTCTCAGGCGCTAGGGAATATGGTGATGTAATGTGCTACCCTGCAGCCACCACGCAGGGGGGATTGCCAACCCCCGAATTTACACAAAAGATAAATGAAAGAAAAAAGCTTGGGGTGCTCTAAAGATACACAATATAATAAAAATTTATTGACATACAAACACACAGACAATACATATATTAACATGTAAATGACACAGTAACCTTAATGCCAATAAATGCTTGAACGCTCAATTAGCCGAAAGATGTTATTAGTCCGTTTAGTTGGATTATTGATGAACTGGTAAAGTAGCATCTAGGCTTCAATTTAAATTTCTGCATCAACTACTGTATGATGATGACCGTGTCTCTTGACAACATAGAGATTATCCGGCAAACAAATGTACAGTAACTGGCCGGCCATACAGATGGAAATAAAGTTTTTATACGTTACCTCCAGTGGTTGGTAAAGCCTTCATCGATTCTGGGCTGTAAGTGATTCTACGTTAATGGGCTCACCAGTTGAATATTTCTGGCAGGCAGTCAGGGCCGCCGACAGGGGGTGCCAGGGGTACAACTGTCCCGGGCCCCAGCCTCTGGAGGGGCCCGGGCAGCTGCCCACAGTGGCACACCAACCCGCCCGCACCCGCGCAAATGCCCTCACCCGGCGCCGGCAGTCAGGCTCTCACAATACACAGTGCAGCCTGCAGACCGGCTAGGATACAGAAGGGCTCGGCACTCTGCAGACTGCATTGTGCAGTGAGTGCCCCGAGTTCTGATAGAAGATGCTGCTGCGCCGCCGACACCACCGCTGGTAAGAAATTGGGGGGGGGGGGGCTACCGGCACGCTCAAGGGGGGGTTGCTGCTGGCTGAAGGTCAGTCCCAGTCCCCAACATTACTAGTGGCGGCCCTGCAGGCACTGATTGAGCTTACAGCGGTATCCCGGCTCAATCTCCAGTACAGCTCAAATATGGGTCCTGGCTCTCACCTAGCTTGTCCCCCTGGCAGCTGCGGTCTTACGGTAGGCAGCTGTATGTGCCGTAGACGGACGGTCTCGCACTCTGCCACAGAGCTGGAAGTAGTTGCTGGTGAATGCCGATGGAGGATGATGACTTGGCTGGTGTAGGTCACAGTTAGTCAGGATGCCGTGTCCGTTCAGGGCGCAAAAAGCCAGGGGGCCGTAGCAGCAGACTCCTCCAAAAACGCGTTTCGCCGCTCTCTGGGCAGCTTTTTCATATCAAGAGTCTAATGAAGCCGGAAACTTTGCAGCAAACCAATGATTAAAAGACATGTGTGTCCTGTGACTTATGCCTGGTGTAATATACAGTATGACCGGTGCAGTAAGGAACTAAAGATCCTTGCAGATTTGGGCACTGCCTGCAAGCAATGGCAACTTTCTTACAGAATACACCTGGGGAGAATTCAGCATCAGGCCCATAAACACTGGCAAAATACACACACAGAGTATTCCAAGAAATCTTTCATGTCCATTTAATCATTTGCCATTTAAATGCCATTTGCTCCTGATGACAGGATTGGCACCATGGCCTTGAAGAGGGCATACCGGTCATGCAGCTCACACAGACTGGAACCATTATTTTCGTAGACGGCATCCTCATGGTATACAGCCTGCATTACAACCAGCCCAATAACAGTAAAATAAATAAAAACGACCCGGACAGCAGATGAAGAGGAACAAGAGCACGAGATGCCGAACAAACATTTCTTCCACTTCCCAAAGACATTCTCCTCTCACAGGGGAAATTCTCCAGAATAACACGTATAAGTCATTATGGCAGCTTAGTGGGTGTTTTATAGGACATCATGTGTCAACGTGGAAGGGCGCTGAACATCTAAATTGTCGACTTCAATCACTTATATTAGTCCACTTTCTCTCTGTATTTGGAGGTTATTTGCTTTCTCTATCATAATAAACGGCAGAAAGGAAAACTTCTCTCTAAACTATTGCATAGTTTGGGGGCTGCCCAACTGCCACCCTGATACTGGGTGGATATTTCATCATTAGTCCTGGTTTTGTTCAATTCTGCCGGTTCTTGTTAAAGCTACAGTAAGGCCCTAATTCAGATCTGATCGCAGTACAAATTTGTTCTCAAAATGGGCAAAACCATGTGCACTGCAGGTGTGGCAGATGTAACATGTGTAAAGACATTTAGATTTGTGTGAGTTATTTTGTTTCTGTGCAGGTTTGAAGACTAAATAGGCAGGATGGTATATTGCAAAAGGTCCTCAGGCGTCCCTGAAAGTCTTTTTCGGGTGAAAAGCCAGCCAGGCATTAATCTTCTCTCCTGCTCTACCAACGTGTTCGATACCTGAGGTATCTTTGTCAAGGTGTGGAGAGAGACTGACCGGGGTTGTTTTTTATACCCTCTGTTTGATTACTTTAAAAAAATACCTATTTCCAGACATGGATTTCACCTGTCCCAGTAAGCCTATATATAACAGTAATAGTATTCGTAGTCCGTTCTCCGCATTTTCTTTGTAAAGGAAAATAATCTCCCGCCGTCTGTATACTTCTGCCTACCGGAAGCGGAAGTGAGGTTTTGCGTTCCACCGGAATATGTGATGCGTTCCAGTGTCGCGGTTATTTCCGGCTGGGCAAAACTGTGATCCCGGATGTGAGTGTTGTGCGTTCCAGTGCTGCGGAAGTAGTAACCTTATAGTACACCATGGTGTAGCGTTCCACAGATGCGTTGCAAAGTTAAATGATACTTTCATCCTCCAATATCTTTAACTGTCGGATATGGGGATTTAGACAATGGGGTGAAGTTTGCGATCTTTGGTGATTTCATTTTTGCGCATAGCATTACCTCAAATAAATACAAATAAAAAAACATTAAATGCCATAAAAATGCTGGGCGTTCCCCTGGGAATGCCGGTGTGTTGATACCTGCTCGGGGGCCCCGAATTCATAGATTGACTTACCTTTCAGCGACCACGGAATAATTTCTCCTCTGTTCTGCAGCATGCGAGGGGATGTGTAAGTGTACACATCCCCTTTCATGCAAATGCGTGGATTCGCGCAGCGGGGGAGGCGGCAGTTCAGTCGGGCGGCTTTTACCTGTTCGCTGTGAACATACGGAGCCTAGCTAACGGGTCTGAATGAGGCCCAAAATGCGCTGGTTATATGTTCTTGTCTTGTAGAACATAGAAATCTCTATATCTGCCTGCCAGTGTACAGAGTGCAGGCATTACCCTTCCCTGCCCTGGTCATTTATTTATTTACAGTTTCATATATAGTGCAGCATATTCCGTTGCGCTTTACCATTGGAATCAGCCGTGACCACATCTCTTTCCTAACGCTTAGTTTCTATTCTGAGGAAAAGGTGTCACAAAGAGTCAATAAATAATCTCTTGTTCTGTTACAAATGTGTGAACAGAAGGTTGTGCTCTATCCTGGGCGCTGTTTCTCTGCACCTTCCATGTATCTGCTGAAGGCTGCCTTGTTCTGAGCATATACTGCAGGATCACCCATAGGTGTCCACAGGGCAATGTCATGCAAAGATGGTGTTGACTTTCGGATACAAGCCCAAAATCTATCGCATTCAGGGGCTTGGTGTATACGCGGTATGTAACCAAGCCTCCAAAAAAAGCATTTTCTGAGGTTTAGCCCCCCCCCCAAAAAAAATTGGGACCCATAGACACTTATTCATGGGAACCAATTTAAATGAAATTAAATCATAACATGCCCCTCTTGCACCATCTATGCATATGCTTCCATACAGGGCATGGCTTTCAGCACTCTGATTGGTGGATAGCACCAGCCTTCCACCAATCACAATACAGCACTGGTAGCAAATGTTTGTTTGTAGGCAGGAAGAGAATGCTGTGCTCTGATTGGTGGAGAGCTCCATCCACCAGCCAGCGTGCTTATAGACATTTATTGTCTTGTTGCAGACTGGAAGCAGGAAGAGAAGGCTGCCTCAATGCCCAGATTGTGTGACCACCACCAGCTCCTGCATAGTGTGGAAATAGGCCTCCGTAAAACAGATAACCAATGTTGACTTTTTCATGCATTGACCTTAACCATGTTGGCCTTTTGCTTGCCGCAACCTTTTGCATATGCTGACCTTTTGTATAATGACCTTTTGTTGTTGACCTATTTAACAATCCTGCCTACCCAGGGCCAGCGCCACCACTAGGCAGCTCTAGGCATTTGCCTAGGGTGCCGGCACCTTGAGGGCGGCAGTTCGCCCCTCACCCCCAGCATGGAGGGTTAGCGCACTGTGCATGAAGCTGGCGGCATCGGCGTCCCTGCAGTGCTGGAGTGGGCAGGTGCTGGAGCGGGCAGGGGTGTCCATGCCGCGGGGGTACCTGCGGCTTGTCACTGTTTATAAAGCTGGCAGCGGGGTCCCTGCAGTCAATAGAAAATAACTAGCGCTTCTGGGTTTGAAAACACTTGCCACACACTGATTGGCGAGATTCAGCCAATCAATGTGTGGCAAGTGTTTTCAAAATCAGAAGCGCTAGTTATTTTCTATTCACTGCAGGGACCCCGCTGCCAGCTTTATACACAGTGACAGCGCTGCAGGTACCCCCGCGGCACGGACACCCCTGCCCGCTCCAGCACCTGCCCGCTCCAGCACTGCAGGGACGCCGACGCCGCCAGCTTTATGACACAGTTACCAGGTAACCCCCGGGCACCGGGGCGCCCCCACACTGACTCGCCTGGGGCGCTCCGGTGCCTTGCTCCGGCCCTGTGCCTACCAGCAGAGCCCAGTTAAGTCCCCATGGAGCTCTTGGCAAGATAAATGTTTGGGGTTCTCTTCCCCTCTCTATTTGTCAAACAAAAACACAACACAATATACAGATGGAGCTCCGATAGATTCTATCGTCAGCCCCGCCAGACCCCGAAGTTGTCGCTCGTGCGGCCCGTTCCAAGGACGTGCGTGCGTGTGAGACACATGCGCGTCCCAGTCTGCTGGAGTTTCTCTCCGCCAGCACCTGCCAGTGGGGACGTTCTGGCGAGCACCTTTAATTAAAGAGAGGGGCTTCCGTGCACACTGGGTTCTTCCCTAATGCTGTTTACCACCTCATCCCATAAAACATGACCGAGGCTCCAATAAACTGTATTTAAAAAGCAGAATTAAAAAGTTGCAATCATATTAGTTTTGGCTGGTTGAGCATTGACTTTGCATGTGTGAACTTCACAATGTGTAATGGAAGCGCAGTTGGGATCAGTGCCGCGGCTGGGCTCCCTGACACCCTGTGCCGGCTCCAGGAAATAACTGGCAGAGCATCCAATGCATATCTGGGGCAGTTCTGCAGCATCCAAATGCAGGCACTGTCAGGCAGTGATGGTGTGGCAAGTCCCTACTTACTAGTTGGGATCATAGCTGTTGGGATCCGCAGCAAACCCCCCCCCCCCCTCCTCTCAAGAATGCCACCACCTATCCCTGTTCTCTCATTCCTCCAAGGCTGCAGCTGTACGTAGGATATAGCAGTTTGTGTATAATAGGGCTCTGCCTATGTAATGTGTGTATAAGGGGGTCTCTGCCTAGGATAACATAACAGGGGCTCTGCCTGGCGTAACATGTAACAGGAGCTCTGCCTGGTGTAACATGTAATGGGGGCTCTGTCTGGCATAATGTGTAATTTAACACAGTCCCTCCCACAGTGCACACCCTAATAAAATGTGCTGCACACGCCTGTGGTTGGGATCACATGCCTGTTGCAAGTTGCTCAGTCTGAAGTGGCACACTTCTATAGTCTTACACCCAAGATGCGGTCTAAAGTATTTTTGAGGTGAAAGTCCCAGCCATAGTGTTTTCTACAGTACTGTAAGCTGTATACACACTATATGATCTACTGTCCAATAGTTGAATGACATAGTGTACATATTATATAGTTTGCATCAACAGTCCATCGTTCCTGTTGAATCATCTCAATGGAATTGCTGCTCCACGATCTATCTCTATTGGTAATTACCTTGGGTACTTGTGTATTATCTGGGCGCCCGATTTTTTCATCGCATGCCGCTACTTAAGGCATGCGATGCGATTTTTCATTGTAAAGACCCGATTTTTAATTGTATAGTCACCCATGGGTGAATTCATACCCCCACTATCCAACTACGCATGGAGTTGACTTTATATAGTGTGGCTAGCGCAGCGAGACACCGAGCCCGAAGTGTGGCGAGCGCAGCGAGCCCCGCGAGGGGACGTGGATTACTTTACATGTATTCTGCATCCCCTCGCGGGGCTCGCTGCGTTCGCCACACTTCGGGCTCGGTGTCTCGCTGCGCTCGTCACACTATATACAATCAACTCCATGCGTAGTTGGATAGTGGGGGTATGAAATCACCCATGGGTGACTATACAATTAAAAATCGGGTCTTCACAATGAAAAATCGCATCGCATGAATTGTATGCCACTATATTGCATGCGATGCAATACAATGAAAAAAAATCAGGCGCCCAGATATTACACAAGTACCTTATCTTGTCCTACAGCAGATCATTTAGTGTGTACAGCAGATGCGATTTACCAATGCATTGACGGCCAACACGGTCGCAAGGCCTGTTCCGAGCTTTAGGTTCCGAGCTGACACTGACTTCTTTCCAGTAAGGACCCTTATGCTCCCTCAACATAACCCTAACCTCCCGCTGCAGGCTAACACTAACTACCCCCTGCAACCTATCCTGTAAGGGGGGCCAGCTACGGTACAGTATAAACAGCCATTAGGTTGTCCCCAAATGCTCTACATGCACAAGCAAAAGTTGGTCAACGCGAGTCGAAATGAGTTTTTCATGGTTTTTGGTGTCATTGTGTAGATTTCATCTCATGGATCCCTACCGCTGTACCCGGGTCATTGAACCGTTCCAGGTGGACGGTAAAGTCTGAAAAAAATCAAAAGAAGATTCAAAAAACTCATGTCGACCTTCATGTGTCGATATGGGACTTGTCCATGTGGACATATAGTTTTGAGCTTTTGACTATCGACCCTAGACACTGTCATCCTATTGACTGGAACCAAGGGAGCCATCGTGATCACTAGACGCACGTCATGTTCCGAGACACAACGCGCATTAACATTCAGCCAAGGATACGTTACATTAACACAAATGACCGAGATGATCAGTCTGAGAAAATAACACACCATTAAAACAACCATATGTCAGATCGTAATATCACTAAAAATATCAATTTAGGCGGGAGAAAAATAATGGTTAGAACTCTACGGACAGATGGTTCTACTTCAACCATGACCAGTCCTGATGTATATCATTTCCCCTGATGGCTCCGCTTCAGAATGAACATTTAGAGATCACTGGAAATCTCTCCTACTGTATATTAAACAGGTTCATATAATGGAACGATGCCCGCGGCGTACTGTTCCGAGACTGTTTTCCGAAAGGCATATGCGCGGAGGCTGTAGGTTAATCATTCCGATGACACGTGCACCAGGATAGGCTGATTAAGAAGGGTGATCGGAAAATGTCATTAACATATTTACATTGTGGAAGGTCAAAATTAATTTTATTCTGTTTTTTTTCCCCCCATATTTTCCCACTGATATGAGAGCGGCATTCATTGCTTGAAAGTGACATTGCGGAGACAAAGGTGGTATTTTATTATTTTGCTCAAATATTCCCTACTGAGTATTATCTATAAATTGACTCAGATGCTGAGAAGGAGAAAAAAAATCCTTTATTTCACAGCGCCGGTTACTCTGCTATGACTTGTAAATACGCCGACAGCTTTGGAAAAGTTACAGTATAGGGTAACTGTGTAATAAACTGTGGTCGGTTCTGGGCTGGGTATGGAGTGTCCACAGTCATAATGCCGTCTTTTGTCCTGTAGACAGTCTTGAAGTCTTGACTTGTTGGAATGTCAACATTTGGTCCTGGTGAATTGCCTTCTGGAGGCTCCATTGGCATCTCTTATCTCCCGGTGGTTAAATGACTGCAACTTTCGGGTCAGAGTTGTCTTCCTCCGGCATTTGCTTGGTACAGAGGGAGCAGCTCTCAATGGAGCTGGTCCTTTGCGATAGTATCGGCAATCGCGTCATCCATCAGAAGGGGGCGCGTGCGCACGAGATGCTCATGTGCCCCGTTCTGTCGGAGCCCTCTGCTGCCCTCCCCGCAGCTCCCCGCTGCTCCTCCGTCCCCCGCAGCCATCACTCGCCTTGCCCATCGCCCTGAAGTGGAGATAGGCAGGGAAGCCGCTCCCCACCACCATACTGATGGGGAGTCGGATGCGCGAGGTACTGTCAGATGGAGCTCCTTTCCACCAGCCTGTGCCAGCTCAGGACATCTGGCGATCCTGCAGGCTGGCTGACAGGCCCTCCATTTCTATAAAACCCCTAACCCTAGCCTTAAACTAATTTACAGATGGAGCCGACTCCATCTGTTCCCGGCACCCGCAAGATCCCTTTCACTGGCGAGTCCCGGCTATAGGGACCCAGACGCGTGTGCATCTCACGTGCATGCGCGTCCCAGTATCACGGTGGCTGGGCAGCGTCTCCCTGCCCGTCTCCGTTTCAGGGAGACGCTGCCCAGTTCGGGGGGGGTTTGGGGTGGTGAGGGGGACCGGCGGCAGGCCGCTGGCAGTAGCCGGCCACTGGCCGGGGCTGGCGATAGAATCGCTAGCCCCTGCAAAGATGTAGCAGGCTAGATCTGTATAAAAGTGAAAACGTGTCCTACTTTCCTTCTATCCCAGGGCTGGGCAATTGCGGCCCTCCAGATGTTGATGAACTACACATCCCAGCATGCCTTGCATCAGTTTCAGCATGGCCACATAGCAAAACTAATGCAAAGCATCCTGGGATGTGTAGTTCATCAACATCTGGAGGGCCGCAATTGCCCAGCCCTGTTCTATCCCATTGTCTTTCTATACAAATGCACAGTTTTCAAGCGAAGATCGTGAAGTTTGACATAGAGTACAAGCGTATTAAAACACGGCCAAGGCAACTAAAAAAGTTTGAAATCGATATTGATTACTGTTAATTTTTAATCACTTACCACAATTTTTGCTGTATGCTCATTGTCAGGCCGCATGGCATATGTGTAGGGACTCTGACCAAGCGTTTCGTGTTGTCATGTTTTGTCATAAACTTAATCTTCATTATCATAGCTTTAGCTTTGGCTTTTCCAGCATTCTGACCATACCAAATTACGCTTCGTGATCGGAGGATGTATGTAAATAAATTTTGTTTCTTGCCAAAATTACTTCAGAAATGATTTTTACAATGTTCTATTATTTTGAAAATGAAGCGAGGATTGTGAAATTTTAAATACAAGTAGGTAGAGCACCTGTACATGTTACACCAGGCAGAGTACCCATTACACATTACACCAGGTAGAGCCCCCATTACACATTACACCAGGCAGAGTACCCATTACACATTACACCAGAGAAAGAGAAGAGGAAAGGGGGGAGAGAAGGGAGTGAGAGAGCGGTATTCTCACCTGCTGATGTATGTGAATGACGCGGACACGAAGGTGTAACGACAGCTGTTGTCACCTGCTGATGTATGGGAGTGACGCGGACACGAAGGTGTAATGACAGCTGTTCTCACCTGCTGATGTATGGGAATGACGCGGACACGAAGGTGTAACGACAGCTGTTGTCACCTGCTGATGTATGGGAGTGACGCGGACACGAAGGTGTAATGACAGCTGTTCTCACCTGCTGATGTATGGGAGTGACGGGGACACGAAGGTGTAATGACAGCTGTTCTCACCTGCTGATGTATGGGAGTGACGCGGACACGAAGATGTAATGACAGCTGTTCTCACCTGCTGATGTGTGGGAGTGACACGTACACAAAGGTGTAATGACAGCTGTTCTCACCTGCTGATGTATGGGAGTGACGAGGACACGAAGGTGTAATGACAGCTGTTCTCACCTGCTGATGTGTGGGAGTGAGGAGGACACGAAGGTGTAATGACAGCTGTTCTCACCTGCTGATGTATGGGAGTGACGCGGACACGAAGGTGTAATGACAGCTGTTGTCACCTGCTGTTGTATGGGAGTGACGCGGACACGAAGGTGTAATGACAGCTGTTCTCACCTGCTGATGTATGGGAGTGACGCAGACACGAAGGTGTAATGACAGCTGTTCTCACCTGTTGATGTATGGGAGTGACGCGGACACAAAGGTGTAATGACAGCTGTTCTCACCTGCTGATGTATGGGAGTGACGCTGACATGAAGGTGTAATGACAGCTGTTCTCACCTGCTGATGTATGGGAGTGAGGCGGACACGAAGGTGTAATGACATCTGTTGTCACCTGCTGATGTATGGGAGTGAAGCGGACACGAAGGTGTAATAACAGCTGTTGTCACCTGCTGATGTATGCGAGTGACGCGGACACGAAGGTGTAATGACAGCTGTTCTCACCTGCTGATGTATGGGAGTGACGCGGACACGAAGGTGTAATGACAGCTGTTCTCACCTGCTGATGTATGGGAGTGACGGGGACACGAAGGTGTAATGACAGCTGTTCTCACCTGCTGATGTATGGGAGTGACGCGGACACGAAGATGTAATGACAGCTGTTCTCACCTGCTGATGTGTGGGAGTGACACGTACACAAAGGTGTAATGACAGCTGTTCTCACCTGCTGATGTATGGGAGTGACGAGGACACGAAGGTGTAATGACAGCTGTTCTCACCTGCTGATGTATGGGAGTGAGGAGGACACGAAGGTGTAATGACAGCTATTCTCACCTGTTGATGTATGGGAGTGACGCGGACACAAAGGTGTAATGACAGCTGTTCTCACCTGCTGATGTATGGGAGTGACGCTGACATGAAGGTGTAATGACAGCTGTTCTCACCTGCTGATGTATGGGAGTGAGGCGGACACGAAGGTGTAATGACATCTGTTGTCACCTGCTGATGTATGGGAGTGAAGCGGACACGAAGGTGTAATAACAGCTGTTGTCACCTGCTGATGTATGGGAGGGACGCGGACACGAAGGTGTAATGACAGCTGTTCTCACCTGCTGATGTATGGGAGTGACGCGGACACGAAGGTGTAATGACAGCTGTTCTCACCTGCTGATGTATGGGAGTGACGCGGACACGAAGGTGTAATGACAGCTGTTCTCACCTGCTGATGTATGGGAGTGACGCGGACACGAAGGTGTAATGACAGCTGTTCTCACCTGCTGATGTGTGGGAGTGACGCGGACACGAAGGTGTAATGACAGCTGTTCTCACCTGCTGATGTATGGGAGTGACGCGGACACAAAGGTGTAATGACAGCTGTTCTCACCTGCTGATGTATGGGAGTGACGCGGACACGAAGGTGTAATGACAGCTGTTCCCACCTGCTGATGTATGGGAGTGACGCGGACACGAAGGTGTAATGACAGCTGTTGTCACCTGCTGATGTATGGGAGTGACGGGGACACGAAGGTGTAATGACAGCTGTTCTCACCTGCTGATGCATGGAAGTGACGCGGACACGAAGGTGTAATGACAGCTGTTCTCACCTGCTGATGTATGGGAGTGACGGGGACACGAAGGTGTAATGACAGCTGTTCTCACCTGCTGATGTATGGGAGTGACGCGGACACGAAGATGTAATGACAGCTGTTCTCACCTGCTGATGTGTGGGAGTGACACGTACACAAAGGTGTAATGACAGCTGTTCTCACCTGCTGATGTATGGGAGTGACGAGGACACGAAGGTGTAATGACAGCTGTTCTCACCTGCTGATGTATGGGAGTGAGGAGGACACGAAGGTGTAATGACAGCTGTTCTCACCTGCTGATGTATGGAAGTGACGCGGACACGAAGGTGTAATGACAGCTATTCTCACCTGCTGATGTATGGGAGTGACGCGGACACGAAGGTGTAATGACAGCTGTTCTCACCTGCTGATGTATGGGAGTGACGAGGACACGAAGGTGTAATGACAGCTGTTCTCACCTGCTGATGTATGGGAGTGAGGAGGACACGAAGGTGTAATGACAGCTGTTCTCACCTGCTGATGTATGGAAGTGACGCGGACACGAAGGTGTAATGACAGCTATTCTCACCTGCTGATGTATGGGAGTGACGCGGACACGAAGGTGTAATGACAGCTGTTCTCACCTGCTGATGTATGGGAGTGACGCGGACACGAAGGTGTAATGACAGCTGTTCTCACCTGTTGATGTATGGGAGTGACGCGGACACAAAGGTGTAATGACAGCTGTTCTCACCTGCTGATGTATGGGAGTGACGCGGACACAAAGGTGTAATGACAGCTGTTGTCACCTGCTGATGTATGGGAGTGACGCGGACACGAAGGTGTAATGACAGCTGTTGTCACCTGCTGATGTATGGGAGTGACGCTGACATGAAGGTGTAATGACAGCTGTTCTCACCTGCTGATGTATGGGAGTGAGGCGGACACGAAGGTGTAATGACATCTGTTGTCACCTGCTGATGTATGGGAGTGAAGCGGACACGAAGGTGTAATAACAGCTGTTGTCACCTGCTGATGTATGGGAGGGACGCGGACACGAAGGTGTAATGACAGCTGTTCTCACCTGCTGATGTATGGGAGTGACGCGGACACGAAGGTGTAATGACAGCTGTTCTCACCTGCTGATGTATGGGAGTGACGCGGACACGAAGGTGTAATGACAGCTGTTCTCACCTGCTGATGTATGGGAGTGACGCGGACACGAAGGTGTAATGACAGCTGTTCTCACCTGCTGATGTGTGGGAGTGACGCGGACACGAAGGTGTAATGACAGCTGTTCTCACCTGCTGATGTATGGGAGTGACGCGGACACAAAGGTGTAATGACAGCTGTTCTCACCTGCTGATGTATGGGAGTGACGCGGACACGAAGGTGTAATGACAGCTGTTCTCACCTGCTGATGTATGGGAGTGACGCGGACACGAAGGTGTAATGACAGTTGTTGTCACCTGCTGATGTATGGGAGTGACGGGGACACGAAGGTGTAATGACAGCTGTTCTCACCTGCTGATGTATGGGAGTGACGCGGACACGAAGGTGTAATGACAGCTGTTCTCACCTGCTGATGTATGGGAGTGACGGGGACACGAAGGTGTAATGACAGCTGTTCTCACCTGCTGATGTATGGGAGTGACGCGGACACGAAGATGTAATGACAGCTGTTCTCACCTGCTGATGTGTGGGAGTGACACGTACACAAAGGTGTAATGACAGCTGTTCTCACCTGCTGATGTATGGGAGTGACGAGGACACGAAGGTGTAATGACAGCTGTTCTCACCTGCTGATGTATGGGAGTGACGCGGACACAAAGGTGTAATGACAGCTGTTCTCACCTGCTGATGTATGGGAGTGACGCGGACACGAAGGTGTAATGACAGCTGTTCTCACCTGCTGATGTATGGGAGTGACGCGGACACGAAGGTGTAATGACAGCTGTTCTCACCTGTTGATGTATGGGAGTGACGCGGACACAAAGGTGTAATGACAGCTGTTCTCACCTGCTGATGTATGGGAGTGACGCGGACACAAAGGTGTAATGACAGCTGTTGTCACCTGCTGATGTATGGGAGTGACGCGGACACGAAGGTGTAATGACAGCTGTTGTCACCTGCTGATGTATGGGAGTGACGCTGACATGAAGGTGTAATGACAGCTGTTCTCACCTGCTGATGTATGGGAGTGAGGCGGACACGAAGGTGTAATGACATCTGTTGTCACCTGCTGATGTATGGGAGTGAAGCGGACACGAAGGTGTAATAACAGCTGTTGTCACCTGCTGATGTATGGGAGGGACGCGGACACGAAGGTGTAATGACAGCTGTTCTCACCTGCTGATGTATGGGAGTGACGCGGACACGAAGGTGTAATGACAGCTGTTCTCACCTGCTGATGTATGCGAGTGACGCGGACACGAAGGTGTAATGACAGCTGTTCTCACCTGCTGATGTATGGGAGTGACGCGGACACGAAGGTGTAATGACAGCTGTTCTCACCTGCTGATGTGTGGGAGTGACGCGGACACGAAGGTGTAATGACAGCTGTTCTCACCTGCTGATGTATGGGAGTGACGCGGACACAAAGGTGTAATGACAGCTGTTCTCACCTGCTGATGTATGGGAGTGACGCGGACACGAAGGTGTAATGACAGCTGATCTCACCTGCTGATGTATGGGAGTGACGCGGACACGAAGATGTAATGACAGCTGTTGTCACCTGCTAAAGTATGGGAGTGACACGGACACTAAGATGTAATGACAGCTGTTGTCACCTGCTGATGTGTGGGAGTGACGCGGACACAAAGGTGTAATGACAGCTGTTCTCACCTGCTGATGTATGGGAGTGACGCGGACACGAAGGTGTAATGACAGCTGTTCTCACCTGCTGATGTATGGGAGTGACGCGGACACGAAGATGTAATGACAGCTGTTGTCACCTGCTGATGTATGGGAGTGACACGGACACTAAGATGTAATGACAGCTGTTGTCACCTGCTGATGAATGGGAGTGACGCGGACACGAAGGTGTAATGACATCTGTTGTCACCTGCTGATGTATGGGAGTGACGCGGACACGAAGGTGCAACGACAGCTGTTCTCACCTGCTGATGTATGGGAGTGACGCGGACACGAATGTGTAATGACAGCTGTTCTCACCTGCTGATGTATGGGAGTGATGCGGACACGAAGGTGTAATGACAGCTGTTCTCACCTGCTGATGTATGGGAGTGACGCGGACACGAAGGTGTAATGACAGCTGTTCTCACCTGCTGATGTATGGGAGTGACAAGGATTCGAAGGTGTAACCATAGCTGTTCTCACCTGCTGATGTATGGGAGTGACGCGGAAACGAAGGTGTAATGACAGCTGTTGTCACCTGCTGATGTATGGGAGTGACGCGGACATGAAGGTGTAATGACAGTTGTCACCTGCTGATGTATGGGAGAGACGTGGACACGAAGGTGTAATGACAGCTGTTCTCACCTGCTGATGTATGGGAGTGACGCAGACACGAAGGTGTAATGACAGCTGTTGTCACCTGCTGATGTATGGGAGTGAGGCGGACACGAAGGTGTAACGACAGCTGTTCTCACCTGCTGATGTATGGGAGTGACGCGGACACGAAGGTGTAATGACAGCTGTTCTCACCTGCTGATGTATGGCAGTGACGAGGACACGAAGGTGTAATGACAGCTGTTCTCACCTGCTGATGTATGGGAGTGACGTGGACACGAAGGTGTAATGACAGTTGTCACCTGCTGATGTATGGGAGTGACGCGGACGAGAAGGTGTAATGACAGCTGTTCTCACCTGCTGATGTATGGGAGTGACGCGGACTAGAAGGTGTAATGACAGCTGTTCTCACCTGCTGATGTATGGGAGTGACGCGGACACGAAGGTGTAATGACAGCTGTTCTCACCTGCTGATGTATGGGAGTGACGGGGACACGAAGGTGTAATGACAGCTGTTCTCACCTGCTGATGTATGGGAGTGACGCGGACACGAAGATGTAATGACAGCTGTTCTCACCTGCTGATGTATGGGAGTGACGCGGACACAAAGGTGTAATGACAGATGTTCGCACCTGCTGATGTATGGGAGTGACGCGGACACGAAGGTGTAATGACAGATGTTCTTACCTGCTGATGTATGGGAGTGACGCGGACACGAAGGTGTAATGACAGCTGTTCTCACCTGCTGATGTATGGGAGTGACACGGACACTAAGATGTAATGACAGCTGTTGTCACCTGCTGATGTATGGGAGTGACACGGACACTGAGATGTAATGACAGCTGTTGTCACCTGCTGATGTATGGGAGTGACACGGACACTAAGATGTAATGACAGCTGTTCTCACCTGCTGATGTATGGGAGTGACGCGGACACGAAGGTGTAATGACAGATGTTCTTACCTGCTGATGTATGGGAGTGACGCGGACACGAAGGTGTAATGACAGCTGTTCTCACCTGCTGATGTATGGGAGTGACACGGACACTAAGATGTAATGACAGCTGTTGTCACCTGCTGATGTATGGGAGTGACACGGACACTAAGATGTAATGACAGCTGTTCTCACCTGCTGATGTATGGGAGTGACGCGGACACGAAGATGTAATGACAGCTGTTGTCACCTGCTGATGTATAGGAGTGACACGGACACTAAGATGTAATGACAGCTGTTGTCACCTGCTGATGTATGGGAGTGACGCGGACACGAAGGTGTAATGACATCTGTTGTCACCTGCTGATGTATGGGAGTGACGCGGACACGAAGGTGTAACGACAGCTGTTCTCACCTGCTGATGTATGGGAGTGACGCGGACACGAAGGTGTAACGACAGCTGTTCTCACCTGCTGATGTATGGGAGTGACGCGGACACGAAGATGTAATGACAGCTGTTCTCACCTGCTGATGTATGGGAGTGACGCGGACACGAAGGTGTAATGACAGCTGTTCTCACCTGCTGATGTATGGGAGTGACGCGGACACGAAGGTGTAATGACAGCTGTTCTCACCTGCTGATGTATGGGAGTGACAAGGATTCGAAGGTGTAACCATAGCTGTTCTCACCTGCTGATGTATGGGAGTGACGCGGAAACGAAGGTGTAATGAAAGCTGTTGTCACCTGCTGATGTATGGGAGTGACGCGGACACGAAGGTGTAATGACAGTTGTCACCTGCTGATGTATGGGAGAGACGTGGACACGAAGGTGTAATGACAGCTGTTCTCACCTGCTGATGTATGGGAGTGACGCAGACACGAAGGTGTAATGACAGCTGTTGTCACCTGCTGATGTATGGGAGTGAGGCGGACACGAAGGTGTAACGTCAGCTGTTCTCACCTGCTGATGTATGGGAGTGACGCGGACACGAAGGTGTAATGACAGCTGTTCTCACCTGCTGATGTATGGCAGTGACGAGGACACGAAGGTGTAATGACAGTTGTCACCTGCTGATGTATGGGAGTGACGCGGACGAGAAGGTGTAATGACAGCTGTTCTCACCTGCTGATGTATGGGAGTGACGCGGATGAGAAGGTGTAATGACAGCTGTTCTCACCTGCTGATGTATGGGAGTGACGCGGACACGAAGGTGTAATGACAGCTGTTCTCACCTGCTGATGTATGGGAGTGACGGGGACACGAAGGTGTAATGACATCTGTTCTCACCTGCTGATGTATGGGAGTGACGAGGACATGAAGGTGTAATGACAGCTGTTCTCACCTGCTGATGTATGGGAAGGACAGCGGACACAAAGGTGTAATGACAGCTGTTCTCACCTGCTGATGTATGGGAGTGACGTGGACACGAAGGTGTAATGACAGCTGTTCTCACCTGCTGATGTATGGGAGTGATGCGGACAAGAAGGTGTAATGACAGCTGTTGTCACCTGCTGATGTATGGGAGTGACGCAGACAAAAAGGTGTAACGGCAGCTGTTCTCACCTGCTGATGTATGGGAGTGACGCGGACACGAAGGTGTAATGACAGCTGTTCTCACCTGCTGATGTATGGGAGTGATGCGGACACGAAGGTGTAACGACAGCTGTTGTCACCTGCTGATGTATGGGAGTGATGCGGACACGAAGGTGTAATGACAGCTGTTGTCACCTGCTGATGTATGGGAGTGACGCGGACACGAAGGTGTAATGACAGCTGTTCTCACCTGCTGATGTATGGGAGTGACGCGGACACGAAGGTGTAATGACAGCTGTTCTCACCTGCTGATGTATGGGAGTGACGAGGACACGAAGGTGTAATGACAGTTGTCACCTGCTGATGTATGGGAGTGACGCGGACACAAAGGTGTAATGACAGCTGTTCTCACCTGCTGATGTATGGGAGTGACGCGGACACGAAGGTGTAATGACAGCTGTTCTCACCTGCTGATGTATGGGAGTGACGAGGACACGAAGGTGTAATGACAGTTGTCACCTGCTGATGTATGGGAGTGACGCGGACACGAAGGTGTAATGACAGCTGTTCTCACCTGCTGATGTATGGGAGTGACGCGGACACGAAGGTGTAATGACAGCTGTTCTCACCTGCTGATGTATGGGAGTGACGCGGACACAAAGGTGTAATGACAGCTGTTCTCACCTGCTGATGTATGGGAGTGACGCGGACACGAAGGTGTAATGACAGCTGTTCTCACCTGCTGATGTATGGGAGTGACGCGGACACAAAGGTGTAACGACAGCTGTTCGCACCTGCTGATGTATGGAAGTGACACGGACACGAAGGAGTAACGGCAGCTGTTGTCACCTGCTGATGTATGGGAGTGATGCGGACACAAAGGTGTAATGACAGCTGTTCTCACCTGCTGATGTATGGGAGTGACGCGGACACGAAGGTGTAATGACAGCTGTTCTCACCTACTGATGTATGGGAGTGACGCGGACACGAAGGTGTAATGACAACTGTTCTCACCTGCTGATGTATGGGAGTGACGCGGACACGAAGGTGTAATGACAGCTGTTGTCACCTGCTGATGTATGGGAGTGACGCGGACACGAAGGTGTAATGACAGCTGTTCTCACCTGCTGATGTATGGGAGTGACGCGGACACCAAGGTGTAATGACAGCTGTTCTCACCTGCTGATGTATGGGAGTGACGCGGACACCAAGGTGTAATGACAGCTGTTCTCACCTGCTGATGTATGGGAGTGACGCGGACACAAAGGTGTAATGACAGCTGTTCTCACCTGCTGATGTATGGGAGTGACGCGGACACGAAGGTGTAATGACAGCTGTTGTCACCTGCTGATGTATGGGAGTGACGCGGACACGAAGGTGTAATGACAGCTGTTGTCACCTGCTGATGTATGGGAGTGTCGCGGACACAAAGGTGTAATGACAGCTGTTCTCACCTGCTGATGTATGGGAGTGACACGGACACAAAGGTGTAATGACAGATGTTGTCACCTGCTGATGTATGGGAGTGACGCGGACACAAAGGTGTAATGACAGATGTTGTCACCTGCTGATGTATGGGAGTGTCGCGGACACGAAGGTGTAATGACAGCTGTTCTCACCTGCTGATGTATGGGAGTGACGCGGACACAAAGGTGTAATGACAGCTGTTCTCACCTGCTGATGTATGGGAGTGACGCGGACACAAAGGTGTAATGACAGCTGTTCTCACCTGCTGATGTATGGGAGTGACGCGGACACGAAGGCGTAATGACAGCTGTTCTCACCTGCTGATGTATGGGAGTGACGCGGACACAAAGGTGTAATGACAGCTGTTCTCACCTGCTGATGTATGGGAGTGACGCGGACACGAAGGTGTAATGACAGCTGTTCTCACCTGCTGATGTATGGGAGTGACGCGGACACGAAGGTGTAATGACAGCTGTTCTCACCTGCTGATGTTTGGGAGTGACGCGGACACGAAGGCGTAATGACAGCTGTTCTCACCTGCTGATGTATGGGAGTGACGCGGACACAAAGGTGTAATGACAGCTGTTCTCACCTGCTGATGTATGGGAGTGACGCGGACACGAAGGTGTAATGACAGCTGTTCTCACCTGCTGATGTATGGGAGTGACGCGGACACGAAGGTGTAATGACAGCTGTTCTCACCTGCTGATGTTTGGGAGTGACGCGGACACAAAGGTGTAATGACAGCTGTTCTCACCTGCTGATGTATGGGAGTGACGCGGACACGAAGGTGTAATGACAGCTGTTCTCACCTGCTGATGTTTGGGAGTGACGCGGACACAAAGGTGTAATGACAGCTGTTGTCACCTGCTGATGTATGGGAGTGACGCGGACACGAAGGTGTAATGACAGCTGTTCTCACCTGCTGATGTTTGGGAGTGACGCGGACACAAAGGTGTGGTCAGACAGAAGTCCGCTTTAGTAACTCCAATCATTCAACAAATGATTTTTTCAAAAGTTTATTTTGTCCGTAATTATATTCCCTGTTTATATTTATACTTCTATGAGATTTGTCAGGGACATTTACCATTGTCAGGTTAATATTGTTCTCTGGTTTTCATGATTAAATTACAAATAATTGCTTTTTAGTATTAGTATATTAAGGTCATAAAACTGACATTGACTAAAGCGAGAAATGAAATATGTGAAAGGGAAAATGAGAAAGTGAACAATGATCAGTAAATAGCAAATTACTCGTTACAATATCTATTCTCATAGCAACTTAAAGATTGTATTCAGGTTATGTTTCCGCACAGCTGTCCGCAATGCTTAGTTAGAATAGACAGGAATCGAACAGGTAAAATAACAAAGGACAACTCTCCCAATAAGAGCGGTCCTGTGCGGATCCCTGATTTATGACTCAGGAGTCTGTGCTGCACATGCATTGGCTGACACACGCACTGCAAAGGATTCTGGAATGGATATAATTGCAGGGCCAGTGCTAGGGTGTTCGGCGCCCTCCTGCAAACTATAAATTTGCGCCCTCCCATACTATGCTAAGGCGCACGTTGAAAAAAGGGTGTATAATGCCCATAGTAGTAGTGCCTCTGATACTTAAGATGTGCCAAGTAACAACAATGCTGTATCTAGACATTTTGGTGCCAAGGGCCAGAAAAGGAATTTGTGGGCAACCCCCACACAGTCAAAACTGGTATAGTGCGCGCAAAAAATCTACACCATAATGCATATTACACATTATGCCACACACTGTAATGCCTATTACACATTATGCCACACACCGTAATGCCTATTACACATTATGCCACACACCGTAATGCCTATTACACATTATGCCACACACCGTAATGCCTATTACACATTATGCCAAACACTGTAATGCCTTTTACACATTATGTCAAACACCGTAATGCCTATAACACATTATACCACATGTCATAATGCCCATTACATAATATACCACACATCGTAATGCCTATAACATATTATGCCACACACCGTAATGCCCATTACATATTATGCCACACACTGCAATGCCCCTTACACGTTATACCACACGCCTTTATGCATAATAGACATTATGCCACAGAAGTAATGCCTATAACATATTATATTACACTGTGGCCTTCATTCTAGTGCAAGGATCGCAGCTTACTGAACAATTGAGATACCGCCACACCAAATACATGCCCCCCTACCCCCACCGACTCCCCTCCAAAAGAAAACACATCCCCTCGCATGCCTCCGCTGGTGGAGAAATCATTCGATGGTCGCTGACCAATGATTTCTCCTGGCTTTGCAAATAGAAGTTAGTGGGAACTGATCTTTCTTAGCGAGCGCCAAGATGAAGACACGGTTGGTGGCTGACACCCAGGCACACATTATCCCATCCAAGGAACCAATGGAAACGCCCAGTATTTTCATGGGTGCGCCTAAAAAATGCTGGACATTACCATGGGCGACCCCTATCCCTGCCGCCCCCTGCCTGCCCCGATCCTTGTGAACGGCTTGGCAACTATGCAAGTACCCAAAGCCATTTGCAAAGGGGAGCTGCACATGCGCATAATATACCCTGAAGCAGAATGAGGGCCTGTAATGCCTATTACAAATTATGCCACAACTGTAATGCCTATTTCATATTATGCCCCAGAAGTGCCATATCTACATGATCATTGCCAGGAGTTACATGCACAGTGCAAAGAGTTGTATGGTCGCTGCCTGGGATTACATACTCATTGCCAGCGTTTACATGTGCATTGCCAGGGTTTATATCGTGAAGTTCAAATGGTTTTTATCCAAACATAACGTGCAAGAATTCCAATGTTTCGGGGTATATATATATATATATATATATATATATATATATATATATATATATATAAAGATGGGGGTTTTATAGACCCCGAATTTTTGGGACTCTTGCATGCTATGTTTGGATAAAAAACATTTCAACTGTACAAGCCTCTGAGTGCCACTACTTATATGCATATCCATCTACAAACCTTGAATGGCACCAGAGTGTTTCCTAATGCATGAGTGCCGATCCTCCACAAACTAGCACAAATATATATATATATATATATATATATATATATATATATATATATGGGTAGATAGATAAAGATATTGGCTGCTAATTACTGGGCTGGGTATATAGATTAATAAATAAAAATATATTTATTTAGATGACAAAAAGTATATGACAAAAAGTATGTATAAAAAGATGGACAAATTCAAAAATACAAGGATAAAAATGCAAGGATAAAAATGCAAATGGATATACACAAAAATATGGGGGAGGTATAAAAAATATACAATTGTAAAAATCTTCCTAAAATCAATAAATACGCATCTAGATATAAAGGAGATTTGCTTAGCTCAAAACGGATGGAGATCAGTGGTTACCAACGCGTTTTGTTGATGTGACTTCATCAAGGGGTAAAAGGCAACTGAGGCCAGACCGGTATTTATACCTGTATGTCTGTCTCAGAGATGCGTGACAGCACTTTCTGTGGCTAATTGGATATAGAGAGCTAAATGACTCAAACAGTTAATTTTCTTTTTCAATGCACTATCAATGTTAATGGCCATATACAATAAGACAATCGCTATATTTAGACATTCAAAAACGGTCATATTCAGTCCAGAGTATATATAATTAGTGATTTGCGGCACTTCCGCCACGTTTCCGGCATTCGAGCGTGCGTACTGCGCATGTCCAAGTATATGCAGAGCTGCTTGTGACCTTCTTTCGTACTGCCCATGCGCCGGGCGTTGATCGTCCCGGCGGGGCTTCAGGCAGAGTCTTATTGAGTAGTGTCTGCGTCTCTGGGTGCCGGCGGCCATTTTTCCGAGAGTTTCTGACACCATGTTATAGTTAGGGATTTCGTGACGGTGGCCATCTTAATGGAGGCATCTTGACATATTTCATAGTAAATGAAAGGAAAGGGACATAGTAAATATATGATTTGATCTTGCGGTACTGCACATATTTGTATTTGTAAAAAAACAATGGGGGATATTTAGAGGTTTAACCATTATATATAATCTGCAGAAAAATAATTATATCAATTAAGATAAAGTGCTGAGTGCTTATACTCTAAAAAAATATAGAGGCAATACTCCGTGTTCAGCATAAAGTGCTGGTTGTGTTTAAGGGTGTTGTAAGGGAAAAGTGTTACTTCAGAAAGGTGAGGAATATATGATATATTAAGTGTGCATATATATTACATCTAAAAATATATATATATAGGTGCATATATAATATAATATATAAAATGGCTGAAGGTTAAAAGTTACTAAAGGTGCTAAAATGAATAATGGTGAATTTTTTATATATATTTATTACCAGTGAGTATTATCATAAAAGGTCGTTCATCATTTTTGTTACTACAGCACCTGGTTTCCCGAAGGGGTCTCCCTTCTTGGTACTAGCCTGGCCCAACACTGCTTAGCTTCCAAGATCGGACGAGATTGGGAGTCACAAAGTGTGGTTTGACTGTAGATAAATACGGTGACACTTTTGAGATGTTTTAATACCTTTATTACATTTATTTTACACCCGGAACTTATATAAAAGTGTATAGAAGTGTGTGATAAAAGGTGCCAGTAAGAAATGGTAGTGATCAATGTTCCCTCTAATTTTACGAAGGCTGTGTGCGGCAAAAGATTTTGGCTGTGCAACTTTTGAAGGAAATTTACATTTTTGTGCGTCACTTATATATAACTGGAAAATGACGTTCAGAATTTGTGTTAACTTTACTTCAAAATGATATTAAACATTTAAACATTCAAAACACAGCACACAATGTAGTTAATGGGTGAAACACACATTAATTGAGTTGACAACTGCAAAAAAGGACCACTGATGCTTTGTGCGCTCTGTTGTAATGTCTGTGCGCATGCTCATCGAGTTGTGTGCGCACGCACGCGCGCACAGCTTAGAGGGAACACTGGTAGTGATACGTTTTGACCTTAAAAGAATGGTGCTATTTCATAGCTGTCATTAAAACCCTGGGGATGCATAGTATTCAGCTCGAAAATCCAGTACATTTCTCTCTGGGATAATTTAGTCGCCAGGTCACCACCTCTTGGTCCCATTTTGACCCATTCAATGGCCTTGAAAGTTAGTCCATCTGGGTTAACGTTATGGTGACTTTCAAAGTGCTTGTAGATGGCGTGGCTGTCTATCTTGTTCTTGATGTTGCGGCTGTGTTCTTGGATCCTCAGTTTCCGGGGTCTCTTGGTTTTCCCTACATATTTTAAGTGGCAGGGGCACTCTAGGAGGTATATTACTGAAGTTGTGTTGCAGTTCATGAAGTCTTTGATGGTGTAGTCCTTAGTGTCGTTGAAGTTGGTGAACTTTTTCCTGTTTGGATGGACAAACTTGCATATATTACATCTTCCACACTTGTAGGAGCCTACGCACTTGATTCCTGTATTTGTTTGTGGGGTTTTTAGAAGGCTTGGCGCTAAAATGTGGTGGGTGGTAGGATATCCTTCAGAGTGGGATCCATAAGGAGTATGTTCCAATATCTTTTTAGGCTTTGTTTAATTTTATTTTCCTGTTGGTTATATGTAGTGATGAAGGTCACTGTTTCCTTTTTCTCTTTTTTTGTGTTATACTCTAGTAGGTCATCTCTTTGAATGGTGTTGACTTTAGTTATTGCATTCTGTAAAACTTTGGTGGGATATTCTTTTTCTTCAAATATTTTTTTGTAAAGTTCAAGTTGGGTGGCACACTCTTCTTCCTTATTGCAATTTCTTTTGATACGGTTGAACTGAGAGAACGGGATATTCTCCTTCCATTTCCGTAAGTGGTTGCTTCTGTAGTGGAGATAACTGTTGGTGTCCACTTGTTTGATGAAATTCTTCGTGTGTACTTCGGTACCCTCACCTACCAGTATCAGGTCTAGGAACTCGATCTGGGTTTTGTTAATGCTGGAAGTAAATTTGAGATTCATCTGGTTGTTCCCGATGTAATTTAAGAATTCTGAAAACATATCTTCATCACCTTCCCACACGATTAAAATGTCATCGATGTATCTTTTATAAAATCTGGCGTTGTCTTTAAAAGCATGGTCTCTGTAAATAAAACGTTTCTCCCAAACCCCCATAAAAAGATTCGCAAAACTGGGTGCAAAAATAGTGCCCATCGCTGTACCACATATCTGAAGAAAAAACTGGTCTAAAAACATGAAGTTATTATGACTTAAAATGAACATCATAATGTCACATATAAAAGTTTTATGCTGAGGAGTAATTGTGTCGTCCTCCTCCAGGAATTCTTTGCATGCTTCGATTCCTATTTCGTGTTCTATGCATGTATACAGTGACTGGACATCTATTGTGGCTCAATAAAAAGAATCCTTCCATGTAAAATTTCTAAAAAGGTTTAAAACTGAGGTTGTATCCTTTAAGTATGCCGGCAAGTTCATCACATATTTGCGTAAAAAAATATCCACATATTCTGATAAATTTGAGGTCAGGGAGTCTATCCCTGCCACTATAGGACGTCCCGGTGGATTTTCTAAAGACTTGTGAATCTTTGGCAAAAAATAAAATATAAAATATATATATATACACATACATAAACACAGTATAATAACACACACACAGAGACAATGCTGTGTGTGTGTGTGTGTATGTATATATATATATATATATATATATATATAGAGAGAGAGAGAGATAGATAGATAGATAGATAGATAGATAGATACACACACATAGCTCTGATTAAAAAAAAAAACAACAACACACACTTATACCTCACTGTAGAAAGCCAGGGTAATGAAGGGTTACACTTTTGGTGTTGTGATTGTCTAGCAGCAGCTCCCCGTGCATCAGCATGTAGAAGGGGGAGGGCTTAGGAACCAGAGTGCAGGAGAAGAGAAGAGTGTCTTGCCTTCACGTGTAGGAACAGAATGTACGTAGCTGAGGGTTTGCAGTGCCAGCCTGTGCGGACGCTGGACGGAGATTCAGGCTGAGTGTGCACACAGACAGTCACACACTCCTGCACAGAATCCAAAAACCCTTTTGCAACTGTGCTGCTGGGAGGGAGGGAGGGACAGGAGATCAGCTGCTGGACTGAGGGGTTTCACAGTCGGCGCCGCTGCTGCCTATTAGGCAGTGTTACAGGCTCAAAGGCAGACAGCACACAGTAGCAAGCAGGGTGCAGAGGGAAGGCGCCTCTACTGCCCGGCGCCTCCCTGCCCTGCATCCTTTGCTGAGCGGTTAGCGCCGGCCCTGTATAATTGGATCCCTCCCAGGGAAATTTGCAATAAGAAGCCCGCAGGCTTCTGTCAGGTAATACCACCTATAGATGGCGCTACTAGGTCCAAGTTCCAGAATAGCATTGCGGAGCTTAATGCATGTGACAAATGGGTCCAAACATGCGCAGTGGTAGCGGCTTCTTCTACCAAGTCTGTGGTGTGTGCGTGTCCTAATTCAGTGCACTGGACCAGAGAGCAGCTACCTGGATGAAGAGACAGGAGCCTTACCATGAGGTGGGATAATGTGAGCATAGAAAGTGCAGTCCTGGTTCTATTATGTTTATGAATTGATTTATTTTGGTATGTGGTATGCTTAACCTTTTCCTGACCACTTATTTATCATATATAAATAGTTGATACAGGATATACGGTACTATATACCACTATCTATAGTGTTAGATAACACAGTATCCTATACAGTGTCCTATGTATAAAAAGACCAATGTGTAATGTTTAGGGTTGTTGCTAGGCTCTTCTATCACTCACCCATACTCTCTTGCTCCAATGTTCTGCAGAGTGAAAGATTGTGGACTGCATTTGGAAACCAACTAGAAATCCTGCATTTGCCACTGCGGTCATACCTACATCATTAACTGTCCCCACCATCATCCTCCAAGCAAGGTGACCATGTCCCTGCCTTAGTGACCTGATTTTAAAAAGCCTGGGTTCTTGGAGGCATGGAAAAGTTTTTGCTGAGATATTGGACTCTATTTTGCAGCGTTGCGTGTGGATTAAACGCCGCCCTCTGCATGCACAGCCGCCAAATTCCCCGAATGGCTGCGAATTAATGTTTTGTAAATATCCATTTGAAGCCTTGAGTGTGAGGACCAAATCATTCGATGATTTGGAAGGAGCACGCAAAACTAAGACACTCTCTGGTGTCTTAGCTTTGCGTGCTCCCTGTACGGGAAGAAGGCGGGCAGCTGACATCTGGGGATGTCAGCTGCCTGCCCCAGCAGCTGCGTCACTGCCTAATTTCTATGGGGACGCCCAGCGTTTTTCATGGGAACACCCACGCTGGTAGGTGCGAACGGGATGGCGAACTAGCAGTTCATCTTTCCATCAGTGATTTTTCACAACATTGACTTATTTTTAATTTGTCTTTATTCTGCGCTGCTCAAGTGAGATATTTTAAATCATTGGTGCGTGTTCGAAGCCCAAGACTGCATCAACTTATATGTACAGGTCAGGATTTAAATTCAAGTGGGGGTGTTTATCACTACAGTATGTGATTTTTTGTTTATCAAGTAATAGATGGAAGGCGTTTTAGGTAGTTGTGTGCACCCAGCCATTTTTCGGATTTAGATTTTGGTTTTGGATGTGGATCTCCTTCATGTTTTGGCTCTGGATTGGATTTGTCAAAACCACCCTTGAGGGTTTTGGCTTTTGTTTAGGATCTATTATTTAAAAAAAAAAAAAAAAAAAGCTAAAAATCATAGAATACGTTTTTTGTTGTTGTTGTTCTTGGCACTGGCTTGGACTGATAAAGCACACTTGGCAGCATGCTTGAACTGATCTGGCACACTTGGCACTGGCAGCGCGCTTGGACTGATACTGCACACTAGGCAGCATGCTTAGACTGCCGGCACCAGGCCAAAGACGGGATTGCGACCTAGTCGCAGACACCTGAGTGACACACCTCTGATTGAGCAGCTTACCAACAAAAGTGTTGTGCTGAATGAATCTAGTAAAGACAGACTGGGGGAAGATCCTGAAGGGAACCGAAAATAAATAACAAGACAGGAGGTATATAAACAAAAGGCCCACGGAGGGGCAAAGCCTCGGAGGGCTTACAGAGCAAAGAAAGGAATGACCGGGCTCCACTGAAGCACTTACGTGTCCCACGGGGAGATGGAGAATGTGGGTCAGACGCAGGCTCAGACCAGGGACTGGATCCAATGGAGGACACCCACGGAAGGCTGGGAGACAGGAACCCACTGGAAGCAGAATTCCAGGCGAAGAAACCGAGGACAAAAAGCCGCCGGGGACCGGATATGTAAGTTGCACGCTAAAGGAAGCAATAAGCTATAACCAGCATCTGTGCCCAGCAGACGCCGGCTATTTATTTGAAATTTGAGTGTCGTCAGGCGCGCGCGTTCCGGGCCGCCAGGCGGAAGTTCGGGGACGTTGCCTGGCAACGCCCCGACGCCCGCCCTCAGAGCGAGGCTTGGGATGTTGCTCGGCAACGTCCCCTGCCGCCTCCCTCTGTGCCGCATCCGCCGTCTGTCCGGGTGCTGTGGATCCCGGGCGGCGGTGTGTAACACTGATATGGTATACTTGGCAGCGCGCTTGGACTGATACGGTATACTTGGCAGCCCTACAGTAAAAAAACATACTTTTTTCTTTTAATATTTTTGTTGATATATTTTGTTAAATAAAGCAGCCCCATAGTAGTCCCCTCTTAGTAATTCCCCACAGCAGTCCCCCTTTGGTAGTTCTCTCTAAGTAGCCCCCCCACATTAGTCCCCCACAGCCGCATACTAGACCCTCATTAGTGTTCCCCCACAGCAGACGTGCTGGACATGCCAGTTCTGTCTGAAATACACCGGCAAAATTAAGATTACTAGAGCTTATATAGAGTCCAAGACTTGCGGGAATCCGACATCAGAATGATGACATTTAGCCTCGTTCTGGATCCGGAAAAGTGCTCGGAAGATCGAACCCATGTCGAGCCGGCCTTCGAGTTGGCAATTTCAGGGGGGGGAGGTGGAGGAGAATTGGCATCTCTGGAATTGGTCCTGGACTGAGCTGCCCGGAGGCTGACTGAATTAGAGACAGGTCACATGGTCCCCATCAGTCTGCCTGCCCAATGGCCTGCCCCTCGGCCTGCTCTTCTGGCCTGCACAGGTTCGTGCTGGGGCTATTAGTACTGGTGTATTGTTATTTCCAAGTCAAAGCTGCCATCTTGTGCGGTGCCACTAACTATGATGGCACTTGCTGCTGGCAGAAACGACCTACAAATCCTATACCTATGTTTGGGGCAGTCATGGTATACAAGTGGCACCATTGTCGGAATCACGATGAGCCTGGCTAAATCTGTACCACGACAATGTGTACCTCATCAGGTGGGTCCCTAACATTCCCCTATACTGATAACATATTATATCAACTTCTCTGGGACTTACCTATAGAAGTGCTCATTTTCTGTTATCCACATTGCACTACAAATCTCAGCATGGTAACACCTCTAGGTGTGCTATCTGTTATCTTTGTGATGCAGTCCTTATTCTCTGTCCACAATGCTGCAGCTGAATTGGGGCACTGAGAACAGGGACATCTAATCATATAGGCTCAATGGGCAGCTGCACAAGGTCCACCCAATTCTAGGGCCCTTCAAGTGGGCAAAGATTGCATTGTAGGCATCTGAATAATGAACTTCTTGAGAGGCAGTAGAGAAGGCTGCCTGGTCACTCTGATTGGGAATCACACACATACAGAGGAAGCAGGCAGAATTCATTCACTGTAGTAGTGTAGCAAAGTGTCCGCAGCGCCGTACATAGCAAACAAAAAACAAATTACAAGGTAACGTACAGGGTGTGTTGAAAAATACAGTATAAATAGGGGTATAGCTGGTAGAACTAAAATCAGCATCAGTTCAGAAGTAGGTGTCAAAATTGTCGAGGAGACTGAAGATGAAGTAGAGCAAGGGAAGAACAGGACAGGAGCACAGGTGAGGTAAAGAGGTAGGGTGAGTACGTGAGGAAGGAGGACCCTACTCATAAGAGTTAACATACTAAAAATAGGTGGGTGGATGAACGAAAAACAATAGGATAAGTAGGAACGGAGGGGAACGGAGGCAGGATAGGAGGATCAAAAGAGGATAGGAGGAGGGATAGGCTAGTCGAAAAAAGTGGGTTTTGAGGGAGCGCTTGAAGGAGGTAAGGGAATCAGAAAGCCTGATGGGTGGCGGGAGGTTGTTCCAGTGCAGGGGGGCAGCGCGAGAGAAGTCTTGGACACGGGAGTGGGAGGAGGTGATTAGGTGAGAGGTCAGTCGGCGGTCAGCGATGGAGCGAAGAGGACGGGAGGGAGTGTGGATAGAGATCAGTGAAGAGAGGTAAGGAGCGGTGGAGGAGGAGAGAGCCTTGTAGGTGGTGGTGAGGAGTTTAAAGAGAACTCGGAAAGGAATGGGGAGCCAGTGAAGAGATAGACAGAGGGGGGAGGCGGAGGTAGAGCGGCGGGAGAGGAAGATGAGCCTAGCAGCAGCGTTAAGAATGGATTGGAGAGGTGCGAGGCGGGTGAGAGGTAGCCCAGAGAGAAGGATGTTGCAGTAGTCAAGGCTGGAGATGACAAGAGAATGAATGAGAATTTTGGTCGCGTCAGTGGAGAGGACTGGTCTGATGCGTGAGATGTTGCGTAGGTGAAAGCGGCAAGATTGTGAGAGAGCACGAATGTGGGGGGTGAAAGAGAGGGAGGAGTCAATGATGACACCGAGGCAGCGGGTTTGGTCAGTGCCTGCAGCCAGTCCCAGCCTGCAGCCAGACAGTGAATGGCTGTCAGCATGCTGATTGGTGGATGGCTGTAGCTGTCCACAAATCAGAGTCCAGCATTCTCTTCTGGCTACCCAGCCTGCAGCCAGACAGTAAATAGCTGTCAGCGTGCTGATTGGTGGTTGAAAGGAGATATCAACCAATCAGAGCGATGACAGCCATTCACTCTATGGAAGCATGTTTGTCTACACTTTTTCCCATGAAGAGGTGTTGAGGGGACCCAAACGCCTTGCTTTGCCCGGGGCCTACAATGCTGTTAAGATGGCCCTGACTGGGAAGCTCCGATACATAGGAACTTCTGTACCATCCCTAGACTTCGGTGTCTTTATTCATGTGCCTCATATCCCTAATGGGAAATCTAGCACTGGAACTCTCTACTAATGCAAGAATTCTCTTAGATCGTACAATTAATTGTGACTTTATAGAAGGAGGACAATCTTTTTTTAAATAAATGGTAGCAGAACTGGCCAAGTGACTTCCGAGGAGAGATGATATTTCAATGTAGCAACACAATACACTATTTTGAAGGTTGCACCTGTGGAATTAACTGACTTCAGAGCGATCACTGATCCTTGGTTTATCATCGAAAGCCAGGCTCTATCTGTGTGTGCTAGACCGATGACAACATATCATAACGCAGTTGACCCTAGTGCAACTTCCTGTTTAGAGTGACATCATTTCCTTCATAATTGTCCCGCCAAAAAGTCTCCTAACTACGAGAATTCTCAGCAAAAAAGTGAGAAGGGAAACACACCAGTTGTTTTCTATCCTACCTTGCAGCGGTAAGACTCTCCCAATGTGGATATGAGTTACTGGCGCCTGAGGAAAATGACATGACACCTCATCTAACAAATGAAATGTTTCTAAGCAATTAAAATGAAGCACTCATTCTTAGCGCAATAAACCGGAGACCATTAGTATTCTGAGCACCGTTGCCTGCATTGTACTTTACTACGCCATAAATATAGGCACAGCTTGAGGAGCCAGCAGGAAATATCCACAGAAAAAGTCTCGTAATATATGTTATTAAAACATTTCAAAAGTCTTTATTTGAACAAACATTTTTTTTTTTTTAAACTATGACTTTTAGTCTTCTGTGTTCTGCTTTTAATATCACAGTAGGTGCTGGGAGCTTGTATGAAGCCACTTCTGCAAAATCAGTATTGAAATCCAAAGTTTTGCTCCGGTGTCTGAATGTGGAGAGACAGTCAGTAATTAGTGCGGTTTGCTGACAATGAGGGCATGTCGAACCAGTACACTGAATGCAAATACTGTAGGTGCCCTTGAGGAACAGAAACTGCGGGGAGGATGGAAAGAGTCGTTTACGACAGAGCTGGTGTATTCCACAACTCAACTAAAAGACTTTAGAACTTTCTGCAAATGGAGAACATAACTTTTTGCATGACAACTCCAATAATGAGCAGAATTAGGGAGGCCAATCCCGTTCCATTTTTTCAATCCTGGGATTCCCGAGATCCAGGGATTGGCCTCCTGATATGCCCAACAATTAGTAAATTACCTCTAAGCATAGAGGAAATGAGCGGCAGGCCGGCGGCATGCGGCGTTTGAGGAAAGGTGACTCAGCGGGAATGGGAGGAGGCGGGTTACACTGTGTCCGGGCAGACGCAGTTGCGTGGTGTAGGAGGCGAGGAGACTCAGCGGGCCGGGGAGGAGGCAGGTAACTTGGTGTCCAGGCAGACGCAGTGGCGTGGGAATCAGTGTGTGGCTGCGCAGCTTGATGTTATCTCTCACATCACGCTGCGCAGCCACACAACCTTGTTGCCAGGCAGCACAACATGATGTTAGAGGTCACGCTGTGCAGCCACACAGTGTTCAAACACCACCGCGTCTGCCCAGACTTAGAGTTAACCGCCTCCTCCCCGCCCCGCTCAGTGGTACAGATGAGAAGGGGATCAAATACACATGCGCATTTGGATCCCGTAATCCCAGGATTGGAGCCTCCAATCTCGGAGTTCAAATCCCAGCCAAAAATGCCCTAAATCCCGGGATCCCGCCTATCCTGTTCACAGGATTGGCATCCCTAAGTAGAATGAATTAAGACACAGATATAAGAATTGGCAGATTAAAAGGACAGCTATGTATTGAACATACACCAAGAACTGGGTGGTGGCTTGGAATGTGTGACCCACAATCAGTACAATTCAACAATGCAAGTCAATAAGAGCAACTGGATTGGGGCATCTGCTCTGTGGGCCAGATGCACTGAGCTTTAAAATTGATAAAATAGAGCCCGATAAACAGCCAGCCAATCAGCTCCTACCTGCCATGTCCCAGGCTGTGTTTAAAAAATGTCAGGTACAGTAGGAGCTGATTGGTTGGTTGTTTATCACTCTCCATTTTATCACTTTTGAAGTTTAGTGCATCTGGGCCTATGGGTGATCTTTAAACTAAATCTTCAGAATCCAACTCAACGGTCCACTAAAACTACTCCAGCCAGATGGGTGGATTTTCTGCCCTAGGAAGGTTGGCCAAGACTTCCCAAACAGTCTCCTTAAAGGTGAGGGTACAGTGGCGTAACTATAGTGCAAATTCAGGCAGCGCCCCCCTTCCCCCATAGGGTGAACAACACCCCCCACCCCCTGTAGGGTTAACAAACCCCCCATGCGTCCGCTACCTCCTGCCGCCGGCACTTCTGTCTGCGGGTCCAGGCTGGTAATAAAAAACAACCCCCCACCCGTAGGGTAAACAAACCCAGTGCGGCCGGTACCTCCTGCCGCTGGCGCTTCTGTCTGGTCCTGGCTCTTCCGGCTCCTGCTAAAAAAAAGTGACACTCAGAAAATGGCTGCCCCATAATGCAGGCAGTTTTTTGAGGATGCTAGAGGAGGCCGCCGCCTCCTCTAGCAACCTTAAAAATGGTCTGCTGTATGGGGCAGCCATTTCTGAGTCTCACTTTTTATTAGCAGGAGCCAGGAGAGCACTTTTTATTAGCAGCCGGGTTTTGCAGTTTTATTCCCCCCCCCCTGTGCTTGCATGACAATACTGCCACAATCCTAAAATATTCTAGTAGTTTAGTGGGTTCCTGTCAATACACACAAAAAAAAACAGTGTTAGATTTGATCCAGGCAGGCAAGTCCATTTCTGCTTCAAAATCATTGTCATGCTGCTCAATGCAGCATCTTCCCCCCCCATGTGTATACCCCATTAGGGCCATGGTGGCAATCAAATCCATTATGCTGATTGTATGAATTGTATGTAAAAAGTACAGAGTTAGCAAAGATTGTATAGCACTCGAATCTTAAGTCGTACAGCAAGGGAATCTCACCGTGTGTACACAGCATAAGATGCTTGCAACACGCCTTGGGATTGACTCGCCACTGTCCTATTACCTCCCACAGACAATTCAAATAAGAGAACCAAACTAACTGCCACTCCAAACACTGCCAGACACCGTTGTCAGCGTTTCACTGGCAGTGGCTGTGGCATCCCTTATTTGAATTTTGGACTGCCACTGGTCATCTCATAGAAAAATTAAAAGGAGCGTTCTGATTGGTCAGAGCCTGGCTTATTCTGAAAATGAAGCAATGCTGCCAGCCTACAGATGGAACCAGCCTCAGCCAGCCCGCCAGTGCGACATATCCATAGTGGATTGCGTGGGCGGTGCACGGGCTTGCACGTCCCACTCACTCGGCGGCGGGGACCAGGAGTCAGGGAGAGGCAGCGAGCTGGGGGGAGATCGGGAAGACGGGCAGCCAGCTTTATGGCTTCCGACAGAATGGGGTATGCGAGAGTCTCGTGCGCCCGCGCCCCTTTCTGTCGGACTCTGGTGGAGTAGTGGGGATAGCGCTTGGCGATTCTATCGCCAGGAGCCGCTCTAATGAGAGCGGGTAAAACCCGACGTACTCCCCATATTTTTGGAGGGGGTCACACTCTCTATCATCTACATTTTATTTGGTAATATATTTATTCGATATAGCTAAAAAAAAAAAGGCAATCACCTTCGTTAAAAAAGATATACAGCAGATGCATCTAATCTGTGGAACCGGACATTTATACATCCAATTCATTTTAAATTAAATAGAATTAAACTTTGCGACTTTTAATTTTAAAAGTCGGGTTTTACATATTTTTGTTTAACTGTTATGATGTTTAACACAATTACTGTGTTATCTATGTAAGACATTTAACTGCGGGCTAAGCCTCTCAACCAAGGTCTGTAATAGAACAGCAGTGACCACAGTACAATTTTTCCTAATGAAATGAATTTTAAAGTTCCATTACATTTAATTGCTCAAAACGTATTAACACATATATTTTGGGTGAAAGATCCCTTTAAAGCTGTTGCTGTTGAGTATAATTAGAAAAACAAACTCTAATCTACCAGAAAAAAACGGACGTGTTTCAGCCTTTTAGTGATGTTAAATATTTGCGGGCTATCTCTTTCAATAACAGCGATATATATTATTTGGGGCACCTACGGCGGAATTGTAAGGAATGTTATTAGTGGAAGGCAGAGTTCTTATCCATGGCACGGATTTTCCTTGTAATTGTTCTGGAGGTGAATGCAAATGAGAAGTTAAATATTTATATTAGGTAATGTAGGGACATTAAAACCTAAGCAAATGTGGCGGTATTATCTCCATTTTATTTTATCCGAGTAATACAAATTCTTTATGCATCATCAGACGCTGGTAGATAACGGACATTATGCTGCAATCATTTCTCAATTCTTAATGCAAGAACATTCTTAAAGTCAATTAAAGTCAGCAAACTTTGTTAAAGGAACATTAGAGATGTTTTAAAATCACAAGGTGCGGAAATGCACAGAGAAAATAGCGATGGCTTAAGGGGAACACAGTCAAAAACAATGGCCCTTATTCTGATCAATTTGGTTCCCCCGCGCGTTCGCACGGGGGACCGATGTTTTGAGCATGCGCAGGCGTATTTCTGCATATGTGCATACGTAAAGTGCGTGCAGCCACAGAGGGGGGCAGGGGGCGTGGGGCAGTGGGAGATAGTTGCACCCATGGGAATGCCCAGAGTTTCATGGATGTTACCATGAAAAAGCTGGGCATTCCCATGGTGATCAGCCCATGACGTAGGTGCCGGGGGCAGGCAGTCTATAAGACTGCACTGGCTTCACTGTGATTGGCAGTGACTTCCTATTGGAAGTCAGACCTGTCAGTCACCCAAGGTAATCCCATTGGGAAGTGTTCCCTATCTCCCTCCGGGGCTGCCACTTTGGCTTCTATGGGCTCTAGCTGAAGTAGCCCATAGATCAAGGATTATGTGCATGTGTAGTAACCAGGACGATACTGCACATGCGCCAGTCCCAGTTCCTGTCACCTGCATTGTACATGCACCGAGACCGTGGAGGGGAGGGGGGATTCCGGCATCACGGACAGTGACAGCCCCCTCCCAGGTAGGAGCAGGGCTGTTTCAAGAGGTGGACAAGCCGTGCAGCCGCCCAGGGCACCGCGCCTGCCACCATGTGACTGCACGGCTTGTCCACCACTGCTATAGCTGCCAGCGCACCGTGCCAGCTCCCCTATGACCCGCCGTATAAGCTGGAGCGCCGGCGCAGCACGGTGGAAGGCACTTATGTGACATGTTGTATAATAGCTATTATGGTGTGGATCTATGGGATTGGCAACAGCACTCGAATTGTTCAAGTGTGTGGATGAGTATCTATGGATCGATATGACAAGGGCTGATGAGTAATGGGGTGTCCACAAACCCTCAGAATAGAGCAGTATTTGAAAAAGATACCAAGCGCTCACCTTTATGGTTTGATGCAATATGATTGTGCCTTAATAAATGAGACTGACGGTAATGTGGATAAGAGCAGTATATTTATTAAACTACTGTAAATGATACTCACAATAGTCCTGGATGTTTTCACAGGAATAGGCCAGCGGAGTATCACTCTATGTGACCCTTAGGGGGCGTTAGGGTATCTTTGAGGGACCCCTATTGACCATAAGTCCCTCACCTGGGACCTATGTTAACTATAGGTGACCACAATGGTCTCTGATTGAGCAGGGTGGGTGGTGTGGAATGGGTGAAAATACACTGGGGATAATGTAGAGTTCTGCTATATTATGCAGACTGAGTGTCCAATACATTATTACCGGTGGATACCGGAGAAAGTCAATCCAAAAGTCTGAGTAAACAATGTCCAAGCAGGAAGCTACATGCTGCTTACCCTTTTACGGTAGTGTAGCGGTGATGAGACCTGTTGCGGCTGTGGAGGCTCATCACGTCGTGTGGTGTAATGTGTAACGGGCATCACAGTGAGCAGTGTAATGGGCATCATGGTGTGCGGTGTAATGTGCATCACGGTGTACGGTGTAATGGGCATCACAGTGGGGGGTGTAATGTGTTAATCCTTTCCTGGGTCTTGTTGATCTATTGCTTGTGTCGACCTCTTGACCATATGGACCATATGAAAGCTTGACCATATGGTTGACAGATATAAACGAGAGAAGTGCTAAGACATCCGTGCTTTGGTTGTGGTTTTAAATATTAGGCATCATCGTGTTTTGGCAAAACACCAAAGGCAAAAAATAAATCAATAATCAGCGCCTGTTCATGGGAGAGAGAAGGGCTGGGGGCTATGCCCCAACAGTGACAAAAGCGGGAAGCAAGACTCGTGGCACCGTCATTCTAAGGAAGCCATGCCCCCTTTTGATGAGGCCAAGCCCCCTTTTTCAGCGCTGATGCGGCTTCCCAACGACTCCCACATCGCCAATGTTGGAAGGTATGAACATAGTCATCAACTACTGTATAAATATCACCTGCTTACCAAAAGTTGTAGGAACATGTTAATTATGCAGACAACTCTAGAACTCCTGGGCGCTACATCACTTCTTGCACCTTTAAAACTACACTTGCTGAATCCAGAGAGTGAATCATTATGTCAGACAGACAGCGTAAGAAATGAAAATAGAAGCTGAAGTGGATGTAGCTGCGCAACGTAGGATGTGGGAGTTTTGAAAGTGGGGTGTCTGGCAGTAAGGTTGGAGAGTGAGGCTTTGGGGAGTCTGGAAGTAGGATGTGGGAGTGTAATAAGTGGTTTGTATGGCAGTAGGGTGGTGGAGTGTGGTATTGGGGAGTCTGTAAGTAGGATGTGGGAGTGTGGTAAGTGAGGTGTCTGGCAGCAGGGTTGGGGAGTGTGGCATTGGGGGGTCTAGAAGTAGGATTTGGGAGTGTGGTAAGTGGCATGTCTGACTGTAGGTTAGGGGATTGTGGCATTGGGGAGTCTAGAAGTAGGATGTGTGAGTGAGGTAGGTGGCTTCTCTGGCAGCAGGATGGGGGAGTGTCGCATTGGGGGGTCTAGAAGTAGGATTTGGGAGTGTGGTAAGTGGGGTGTCTGGCAGTAAGGTTGGGGAGTGTGGCATTAGGAAGTCTAGAAGTAGGATTTGGGAGTGTGGTAAGTAGCATGTCTGACTGTAGGGTTGGGGAATGTGGCATTGGGAGTCTAGAAGTAGGATGTGGGAGTGTGGTAAGTGGGGTGTCTGACTGTAGGGTGGGGGAGTGTGGCATTGGGGGGTCTAGAAGTAGGATTTGGGAGTGTGGTAAGTGGCATGTCTGACTGTAGGGTGGGGAATGTGGCATTTGGGAGTCTAGAAGTAGGATGTGGGAGTGTGGTAAGTGGGGTGTCTGACTGTAGGGTGGGGGATTGTGGCATTGGGGAGTCTAGAAGTAGGTTGTGGGAGTGAGGTAAATGAGGAGTCTGGCAGTAAGATTGGGGAGTGTGGCATTGGGGAGTCTAGAAGTAGGAGTGTGGCAGTGTTGTAAATGAGGAGTCTGGCAGTAAGGTGGTGGTGTGTGGTAAGTGGGGGTATCTGTAACTAGGGTTTCTGGAGGAGAGTGTCTAGCACTAGGGTGGAGGAGTGTTGCGGGTGAAGTGTCTGCACTAGGGTGGAGGAGTGGTGCGGGTGAAGTGTCTGGAAGTAGGTAGCGCTCTTCCATCGCAGAAGGCTACACAATCATGGGAGCCCACCAATGGGGGTGAAGTCAATGATCATGCATATGGCTGTGGGTGGGGGAGTTTTCAGGTGCCGGGACAGCTGTCATGGGAGGGAGGAGGCAGGGCCTTTCAGCTGTTCTAGACACATGTCTTATAGCATTATAGTGTTCTATTTACCAGCCTGTCAACACAACATGACAATAATGTCAGAACTGCAAGGCTAGGCGCGCCCGAATGGAGCAACTCTTTACTTGCTCCAGCGGATGCCAGCCAGTGTAAAAAACTCTTGAATTTGCACCCCCGCCCCCTTTTACTCACCTCACTTAAAGCACGTCATATCTATATTTAGTGTATGTTGCAGTAGAGGTGAGCAATCTGTGGTCTGCAGTTATTGTGGAACCACAGGTCACATCATGACCTGACCACAGGTGACATCATGGCCTGACCACAGGTGACATCATGGCCTGACCACAGGTGACATCATGGCCTGACCACAGGTGACATCATGGCCTGACCACAGGTGACATCATACCCTGACCACTTATCTGGAGAACCACACTGTAACCATACCTGCAGTGCAGTTACATTACCCCTGGAGAATCTGTTGTCTGTGTTCGGTGTAAACAGGTGACACTATTGCCCACAAGCCCATATCATCATAACTCCTATTGATGTTACCTTGGATGTAATCTTTGCTGACATTGTATTATACAGCACAGTGACTTTGCCAACACACCCGGCAGACTTACAATGAACAACACTTCCTTTATTAGACACTAATTATTCTCTCATACATCTAACAAGCTCATTCATTTTGTGAAACTAATAAAATGACACAAGACTCTCGGCAATGTTGATTTAAAATGTCAAAGTCACGGTGTGGAAATAAATCCATTTTATAATCTAATTATGTTTAGTAATCATGAATTGGCTCATTATCCGTAGTTGTGATTTCATTATCATAGTACCCTCTTTTTATATGAAATGTGGAACTATAAGATTGCAATTTATATGTGCAATATACAGCATGCAAAGTTACATGTCATATGTGTATTACAAACTACCATCCGGCTGGTTATCCGAAAACACCTGGGAAAAAAGGACTCGGGAGAAAAGTGTCGAAGAGATAAAGTACTTATGGCAGAAGGCGGCCAGCAACCATTACCAAAAACACCCTAAATGAGATAATAGGATCATCTTTATAAAACAAAAAATATTGATTAACTATACAAATGAAAACACAGATAAATATAATTGGTATTTAAATAGGTCATCAGTTTTATTGTTAACATAAACTTGAAAACGGTAGCAGATAGATGATTCTGCAAAATTAGATAAAATTGAAGACAGTGCAAACACAGAAGTCTTAAAACATAAAAGGGGTGTAACTGATCACCCCCAAAAGCAAAGCACAGCTACTGGCAAGCCCTCCTGCATACCATGCCTATATTGTAAAATCATACTCGCAGTAGCCATCACTGGGGTGTGTCACATTTTGGGGAAAGGGCGTGTCTAGCTACACACATGGGTGTGTCTATGCTTAAATGTTAGTTTTTGCTAGATATATCTATATAACATTAGTAACAATATATTTTGGAAAATGTTCCACTTTCACCTTTATATATTTATTGGTATTTGCATTCTTCTGAATCAGCACAAAACTGTATGCATGATTAATGTGATGCCTATGCAATAAATTACAAATGCAATTTGACCTGTGTATTCATCCCTATGCATAAAAGTATATTTTCGGTGCATTAAGTGTTATTTTATTGTAAGCACTGGACTGTCAGCAACTTGTAGACAGTACCTACAGTTTATTTATTGGATATGTTCTTTTCCATACCTATATAGCATTAGCCAAATCATTAGGGACACCAAATACTCTAATAAAACAAATGTGTTTAACTACAAAAAGATTGCTAACCTTAAATCGCAATTCACTAGCAGCAGCATCACGCTATGGATGAGTGCACACCAGCACAGATAAGAAGACTCTGTGTGATCAAATGTTACTGTCTCTCTCTACTGTAAGGGGTTCCCAGAAGGGATGATAATAAGAGTTGTCAGCAAGAACTCCTGAGCAGCTATAGCAAATCACATTGATTATTACAGTGAATCGCTTCCTTTTTAGAGAAACTCCTTAGTGGCACCCCTGGCAGAATCTGAAGAATTCAGATTAGATCAGTGCAGGGCATCAGGAGATTTATGGTAAAAACGGTAGTCTCCACCAGGATGAGCGAGGGTAGGCAACTATGGGTAAGATCCATCTGGTAAGATAGAGTTGCTTGTCTCCAGACTATGACCTCTTCAAGTCGACCTTTCCCACGTTGTCCTATTGGATGTGTCGATCTTTTCCATGTGTCATCCTAAAGTGGTCGACCTATTCATTGTCAACCTGTTTACTGTCGCCCAGGAATAACCCAGGTCAAAATTATAAGGCACTGATCCTGGTCCGACTCAGGTTTGCGATGTGAAAGATGTAAATCAGCTCATAGTTTTAAATATGAAAACAATGCTTCATTTTATAAATAAACATTTTGAATTTACATATTATTTTAAATTAAATTAATCGCTGCATGCAATCATTATAATGTGAATATGACTGTCCTTGTGGTTTTGTGTACAGATATGGTCCACTGGAACTTTATGAGCAAAATATTAATCAATTATTAATAATAATTAGTTATTAGATGAAATAGTGTATGTTCTTCAGTTCATTTAATGAAGGCCCTGAGGGCTGTGGGAAATATAGAGAAATGGAAAAGCTCCGTCCCGTAACAGTACAGAGAAGCCATTGAAGGACTCACATACAGGCCCTTATTCTGGTTCACTCGCAAAGGCAAATTCCTTTTCAAATGGACAAAGCCATGTGCACTGCAGGGGACAGATGTAAAATGTGCAGAGATAATTAGATTTGGGTGAGTTATTTTGTTTCTGTGCAGGGTAAATACTGACTGCTTTATTTTTACACTGCAATATAGATCTCACTTTGAAGTAAAACCCCACCCAAATCTAATTCTCTCTGCACCAGTTACATCTGCCCCACCTGCAGTGCACATGGTTTTGTCCATTTGAGAATGAATTTCCCTTTGCGAGTGAACCAGAATAAGGGCCGCAGTATGTAGGCGGAAGGACAGACCTTACTAGATGTTACAGTATATAGTTAATACAAGAGATTACACACAGAAGAACAAACACTATATTTATCTTGGTTTAGCAAAGTTACTTGGTTGCACTTTACTACAAAGGCATTTAGCATAATTAATATAAATATAAATAGATCAATCGATCTATTCATATTATACCATATAAATAAATCACCTTTCATTTTACACTATGACTAAATTGTGGGGCCGATTCGTATCCGTTCGTACAGGTCCAAATTCTGGCCCATTTTCAATAATGGGGGGGGGGTCTACTCATGCGTGATTTTGTGCATGTGCCATACTTGCTTCCTTTGCTGTCTCCTCTCCGGGAGAAACTGGGAGTGGAGACCCTCTGCAGCTTTTCTGGGGCAGGGGGCGGAGCTTGGCGGTATTAAGCCCTGCCCCCATTCCTGTAAATTCCATGATTCGCTGCTCTTGGGGAGGGGGTGGTACTAATTGATGCAATTTGCGTTATTTTAGCCCCTCCCCCAAGAGCTGCGAATTACGTTATTTGACAGCCAAAGTGAGGGTAAGCAGGGGGGGTGATGTGGGTGCCCTGCTAAATGCGGGAGGCTTGCCCTCCATTCCAGGGGGGTCCTTTTTGTGAACACCATCGGCGAGTATCCCCTTTGCCAAGGCATTTGCGCTGGCCTGTGCTGGCAGAGGGTGCCTCCATGGGAACACTCAGTGTTTTTTGGGTGACCCCATGAAAACGCTGGGCAGGAGAGCGCAGGAGGATCTGAAAGCGTTTTCTAGGTGTTTTTCATTTATTCCGATTCTTTGTATTTAATGACTTACCCCCCGAGTGGGAGTTCTCGCGAAATAACCCAGCTCCGAGACTTTTTCTAATATTCCAAAACGCAAACACGGAACTTACTATCTTTTCTAAAATATGTCTTTATCTTTCGGAGAGCTCATATAAAGTAATGAGAAGAGAATCCCTTTATAGACACTATACGTTATACAATCCCTATAAAGCCTCTGTTCTATACAGCCGAGCGGCGGTGTTGGCGATTCAGCCGGAGATGTATGCAAAGAGAGAAGAAAGGAACAAACACAGATATAAACCCTCCATAAAGTAATAATTTCATGGTTTGTAAACTGCGCCGGCAATAAATGCTTAATATCCTCCCAGCTCGCGCTTTCCAGTCTGTTCATCAAAAGTAAAGTTTATTGCCATTTTTGAGGTGAAAGATAATTTCTTTTACTGATCCAGATGAAAAAAATAATTACTCAACTGTTTAAAGCCGTTTTCCTTGGTAATGATAAACAGCAACAATAGAATTCTATGCGCCGTGTCCTATAACATTCCGCCATGCTGTATTCGCCGTGAAGCCGTTGGATTATGATGGCATAACAGGAGTGTGGCTTAGCAGGTCCTTGGAGTTTAACATCCAGATATAAATGCTAAATGAGAGCGTTAGATTTTATCCCAAACTCTCCAGAGCCAGATTAAGGTCTAAATGGGCCTGGAGCTGAAAATTATCAAGGGCCTATTCTGCGCAATTATAGGGGTTGTGGCCAGCACCTAATAATGTGGGGGGGCGTGACCAGTGTTCTGGTTGGGTGGTCTGCTCATGGGTGTGTCTCTATTTGTTGAAATCCTTTCAACTAATTATATATGACTGGAGAAGGCAGGGGGATGGCATAGGTAATATGCAGTGAGATATATTGGTGGGTGCCCTACAAAGTAGCACCCGCTGGATGCCGATGTCCTAAGATACTTGCGGGTGAGGTGGCACTCCAGTCATAAAAAAATACTGAAAGCCAAAACTTGGTAGACACCATTTCAGCACCTTTTATGTGGTCACCTAAGTTTACCACAACATATACCCCTTATACAAATCATAAAACCCAATGGTAACCCCCTTATACTGTACTTGCCTCTTACACATTGGGCCTTATTCTAGTTCACTCTTTTGACAAAATCCTTCTTAGATGGACAAAACCATGTGCACTGCAGGGGGGCAGATGTAACAGGTGCAGCTAGAATTAGATTTGGGTGAGTTATTTTGTTTGTGTGCAGGGTAAATATTGACTGCTTTATTTTTACACTGCAATTTAGATCTCAATTTGAAGTTAAACCCCAGCCAAATCTAATTCTCTCTGCACAAGTAACATCTGCCCCACCTGCAGTGCACATGGTTTTATCCATCAAAGAAGGATTTTGTCAGAAAGAGTGAACTAGAATAACCCCCATTATGCCACATGGAATGAGTAAAAATTCACATTTTATCACATGGATTAACCCAAAATACACACTATACCAAACAGATTGAGCAATAATGCACAATATGCTTCATAAACACGGGCATTGCGCACCGGAGGCGCACATTAAAACATTTACACTATAATGCTCATTACATGTTAAGCCACACACCATAATGTCCATTACGTATTATGCCAAACACCGTAATGCCTATTAAAAATTATGCTACAGAAGTGCTGCTTACCTACATGCTCATTGTCAGGGGTTCCATGCTCATTGCCAGGGGTTCTATGCTCATTGCCATGTGGGATTACATGCTCATTGCCAAAGGGGAATACATGCTCGCAGTAACTGGGGGACAGCCGCCGCCGGGCAGAAATGACAGCCATTGACAGCTATATCTTCAGAATCAACTGACCCATTTAAGTGTGGGCTTCGAATGATTTTGGTCCCATGAAACTGGGCCATTTGGTTTGAGAGAAATCTGTCCTCAAATAACATGAACAGCCATGAAATTACATTTCAGAAATGAACAAAATTGGTTTACCTGCAATATCTCTAGAACCAATGAACCTATATGGACCAGGTATCAGATTGAAGGCCCAGCAATTAGGGTTTGACTGAGATCAACCTCGAGCTTCTGTGATGCCGGAGGGGGAACTGGCAGCTGCTGGAACCGGGTGGGGGTTGGAATTAGCGGGACCCATCAGGGCCATCTTAACAGCAGTGTGGGCCCCTGGGCAAAGCAATGCACTGGGGCCCTTACCCATTCTCCCCTCCTAGGGGTGGGGGGTGCTATCAGCAGCAGCTTTAATGTCCCACGGGTGGCAGGGGTTGCTCTATCTTCCACTCAACATGTAGGAGGACCTGGAGTAGTAACTTCTGCTAATTACTCCTTTACTGCACAGCATACTTGCCTACTTTCAAATTCACCTCTCCGGGAGAAGCACGGAGAGGCAAAACGTCAGGGGGGCGGGAGGAAGGCTGACATCACTTGACCCCGCCCCCATGCCGGAAAACTCAGTGATTTGCGGGCCGCGGAGAGGGGGCGGGTTTAAATGACGCAATCTCGTCATTTTTGCCCCACCCCCTCCCCACGGACCCTCGAATTCCGGTAATTAAACCAGCGGGCATGGGGGGGAACGGAGGCTATTATCACAATTCGGGAAACTTGCCTATCTTCTCGGGGGGGGCGGGGGGGCGGGAGGGGGACCGGATTTCTGGGCTCCCGGCCATTCCAGGAGGGTAGGCAAGACTGCTGCACAGGTGGTGGGAGGGAGAACACTAACGTGTGGAAGGGGGCACTGAGCTGAATGAAGGGTCCCTTGTAAATGACTTCCAGGGAGGTAGGGGGTGTTTTATACATAGGGGAGGGTTGGATAATGGAGTGGGCTTAATATTCATCATTTTCCGGTGGACGGGCAGCTTGTTTGAATGCAGATATCGCCATTATCTGGAAATAGATTTCTTAGCCTTTAATAGTACAAAAACCTAGAGTCCCAACTTTCAGGAGGTGCTGGGAACTTGGGGATCAGAGATCAGGAGCCAGAGCAATCCATTGACAAAAATATAAAATTGTACACCAGATGTTTGGAGCTGGAGCAGGGACCGGCTGATGGAAGGCTGATATCTCTGGTTCTGGGCATGATAGAGACAAGCCGCTAGAGTCGGCAGAAAGGGGAGAGTCCCAATTTTTGGAATATACTCTCAGAAAAACACTGTCAGAGAGAACCTGAGAAATATGCTGGGAAGTGCAATTAACAGGTCAGATGTGGACTGCTGTTTTGAAGTTGAATATCTCCAGTTCCCCAGGGCCGATTTTCTAAATTCTGGTATCCCTGGAAAAAGGGGATCCTTAGCTATCAAAATAAGACCCTTATACACCTGGCGCCCCTGGGCAAGTGCCCATTCAGCCCATACGAAAAGACGGCCCTGGGACCCATGTTATCATATGGAGAAAACGTTCCAGCTTTGCCTGGCAGTATCTCTGGTTCCCGGGTGGCTAGAGACGCGTGGTTGGGCTCATTGGAAAGCCCTGGCCCTCAGCTACAAAATGGGCCTATTTGGAGAGTGGGCCTGGAGCTGTAGCTCCTTCAGGCCCATTGTTAATCCGGCCCTGAAACTCTCCCTCTGCCTGTAGAATGTCAATGGGTACTGGGCAAGATGTGGCTACTGTCATCAGGGCTGGCTCTTCCACTAGGTGGTTCCAGATCTGGGGGCACTCCTAAGTCTGACTGTAATAACCCACACTGATACTGGGAAGAACCTACCCCAGTATGGAGATAGCAGGCTGAGGGTTATATAGTGGGAGGTGCGGGGTCCCCGGCAGCACAGAGTATATCAGGAGATGTGTGATGTGTCAGTAAGGACAGGGCTGCATGTGACAGGGGCAGTGACATGATGTGAGGAGGGGAATGGGGGCAGCAGGAAGCCACAGACTGAGAGTTATATAGTGGGAGGAGCAGGATCCCCAGCAGCACAGAGTATATCAGGAGAGGAGGGATGTGTCAGTGAGGACAGGGCTGCATGTGACAGGGGCAGTGACATGATCTGAGGAGGGGAATGGAGGCAGCAGGAAGTCACAGACTGAGAGTTATATAGTGGGAGGAGCAGGGTCCCCAGCAGCACAGAGTATATCAGGAGATGAGAGATGTGTCAGTGAGGACAGGGCTACATGTGACGGGGCAGTGACATGATGTGAGGAGGGGAATGGAGGCAGCAGGAAGCCACAGGCTGAGAGTTATATAGTGGGAGGAGCAGGGTCCCCAGCAGCACAGAGTATATCAGAAGATGGGGATGTGTCAGTGAGGACAGGGCTGCATGTGACAGGGACAGTGACATGATGTGAGGAGGGGAATTGGGGCTGCGGGAAGTCACAGACTGAGAGTTATATAGTGGGAGGAGCAGGGTCCCCAGCAGCACAGAGTATATCAGGAGATGAGTGATGTGTCAGTGAGGACAGAGCTGCATCTGACAAGGGACAGTGACATGATGTGAGGAGGGGAATGGAAGCAGCAGGAAGCCACAGACTGAGAGTTATATAGTGGGAGGAGCAGGGTCCCCAGCAGCACAGAGTATATCAGGAGATGAGTGATGTGTCAGTGAGGACAGGGCTGCGTGTGACAGGGGCAGTGACATGATGTGAGGAGGGGAATGGGGGCTGCAGGAAGTCACACACTGAGAGTTATATAGTGGGAGGAGCAGGGTCCCCAGCAGCACAGAGTATATCAGGAGATGAGTGATGTGTCAGTGAGGACAGGGCTGCATGTGACAGGGGCAGTGACATGATGTGAGGAGGGGAATGGGGGCAGCAGGAAGCCACAGACTGAGAGTTATATATTGTCAGGAGCAGGGTCCCCAGCAGCACAGAGTATATCAGGAGATGAGAGATGTGTCAGTGAGGACAGGGCTACATGTGACGGGGCAGTGACATGATGTGAGGAGGGGAATGGGGGCAGCAGAAAGCCACAGACTGAGAGTTATATAGTGGGAGGAGCAGGGTCCCCCAGCAGCACAGAGTACTGTATTTTAGGAGATGAGTGATGTATTAGTGAGGACAGGTTTATGTGTGATAGGGGCAGTGACATGATATAAGGAGGGGAATTGAAGCAGCAGAAATTCTGAGACAGAGTTATATAGTGGGAGGAGCAGGGTCCCCCAGCAGCACAGAGTATATCAGGAGGTGAGTGATGTGTCAGTGAGGACAGGGCTGCATGTGACAGGGGCAGTGACATGATGTGAGGAGGGGAATGGAGGCAGCAGGAAGCCACAGACTGGGAGTTATATAGTGGGAGGAGCAGGGTCCCCAGCAGCACAGAGTATATCAGGAGATGAGGGATGTGTTAATGACGACAGGGCTGCATGTTGCAGGGGCAGTGATATGATGTGAGGTGAGACATGATGAAGCCCCAGTTAATTAAAGGTAACAGCAGGGTCCACTTAGTAGCCCAGAATAGAATAGTCACACTGATGCTGCCAAATACAAACAAAGAGTTGTTTATACAGCTAATATCTGCTTTTTTGTTCAATCAGTCGTTCAATATTTACACTGCATCTGCTGCTGATTCCAGCTGGCACACCTCCCACCCAGCATAATGATGCATGCAGTGCGGGACTTATATGCAGCACTCACTACATTGCACACTGCACATGACATGATATAATGCCGGCTGCCCTTGTTCCGCCCTCGTTACCTGGTGCAGCTCTCTAAGCCTTTCCTGTAAACATTGTAATTCCATTGTGCAAATCTCAACAAAAATCCAGAATAACTCCTGCAAATCCCCCAGCACAGACAGAACATAACCTGTACTTGATGTTCTCTGGGAATGATTGATACCCCCATCAATTGTTTTACTTCTTTACAAAAATGCTATAAAGCTCGCCACTTCATTTTGCCTCTTGCCAGCTATGCCCTCGGTGGAATAGGTATAAAATCTGTTTAATGGGCGATGATTTTGATTCATTGCTCGAGTTATTATGTATGAAATGTCCTGCAAGCATTTTATTGGGTACAGTTACACAATGTATATTGTACACGGTACTGTATATAGCACTTTGTTAATATTACCAGAATGTATGCACTAATAAGAGATACATTTATATCCATTGTGTGCACTTTGTAGGTGATGACAATACACACACACCAGCCATAGATCCCTCAGAACGTAGAAGTTGGATAATTTATGCAATGACGGACTGTAATATGAAATGCATGTGACAGTTTTATGCGGGGAAAGACTATGAACTATCTTGTGAATGATTATCTGCGAGTATTCCCAAGTGCCTGCAAGTAATAATATTAATATCAATGAGGGAGACAGAGGCAGGGTTGGATCAGCACCAGAACACAGTAGCTGCATCTATCCATGTACAGGGGGGTCCTGGAGTTATACACATACTTGCCTACTTTTGAAATTTTTGCATGACACATTTCCATTGAGGGGGCGTGTCATGCTCCACCCAGAGGGCGTATCTAGTTCCATATATGGAGAGATTGTGAAAAGAGATTGGGAACGTGGCACCTAGAAGCATTGGTGTGTACTGCTACATCTGAGAGGACTCTTAAGTCCCTGGGCAAGTCATGCAGCCCCCAACTAGAGACTCATACCATCAAATGCAAACCTTTCTACTACCCTAGGGAAATTGCCTCTATTATCCTAGTAGGAGAATAAATCCCCCCACAACCATGTCCAACAGAAGCCCAACTTCAGCTGGTCACTCTGATCATGGACACCGAACTTAGAGACCCTGACTCACTGCTCATTGTGCTTGGTGACTTCAACTATGCCAGGAGCTCCCAAAATACACACAGCAGGTCACGTGCCACACAAGAGAGGGGCGAATGCTATACCACTGCTACACCACCATAAAGTCTGCATACCGATCCATCCCCCATGCAGCACTGGGTCTCTCCGACCACTGCATAGTCCACCTTCTTCCGACATATATCCAGAAGCTAAAGTCTGCTAAGCCTGTTATCAAGTCTGTCAAAAACTGGTCAATCGAGGCAAAAACAAAGCTTCAGGCCTTCTTCGACTGCACTGACTGGATGGTGTTCGAAGCCTCTGACATAGATGAACTAGCGGATGCAGTCACATCCTACATCAGCTTCTGCGAGGACTTATGTGTACCAACCAAGTGAATACGATCCTTTAACAACAACAAGCCATGGTTCGGTAGCCAGCTCAGGAAACTCCGCCGAGCCAAGGAGGAGGCATACAGCAGCAGGGACAGGGCACATTACAAAGAAGCCAGGAACTCCTTGACTCGGGGTATCAAACTCGCAAAAAAGGAATATACAAACAAGCTGACACACAACCTCACAGCAAAGGACCCTGCGGCAGTATGGAAGGACATGCAAACCATTACAAAATACAAGAAAGCCCAACCACAGTCTGAAACCAGCCATGAACTTACAGAAGACCTGAACAAGTTCTACTACAGATTTGAGCAGGCTGTATCTCCCCCACTTCATCACAAAGACCACCACACCCAGGCCCTCCACGTGGACCAAGGCGAGGTAGAAGCAGTACTCAAAAGAATAAAACCTAAGAAGGCTGCGTGTGTCGCCATCCAGCCTTAGGACCTGTGCAGCTCAGCTCGCCCCCATCTTCACAATGATATTCGACTCCTCCCTGGACTTGTGCAAGGCTCCTGCCTGCTTCAAATGCTCTATCATCGTCCCGGTTCCTAAGAAAACACCCGCAAAGGACCTAAATGACTTCAGGCCAATTGCACTAACCTCAGTGGCCATGAAAGCATCCGAAAGACTAGTACTGAAGCACCTAAGACCCCATGCAATTCGCCTACCGGGCGAACAGAAGTGTAGAGGATGCAGTCAACCTCGGGCTGCACCATATTTTACAACACCTTGATCACCAAGGCACCTATGCAAGAGTCCTATTCGTGGACTTCAGCTCAGCATTTAACACTATTGTTCCCGGCATCCTGCAGCCAAAACTCCTCTCCTTAGGAGTCCCAGGATCAACATGTTCATGGATAGTGGACTTTCTAACAGCAAGGGAACAGGTGGTCAAAGCCGGCGCCTTCTCGTCCAGCACACGAACAATCAGTACTGGAGCCCCCCAAGGATGCATCCTCTCCCCTCTGCTCTTCTCTCTCTACACGAATGACTGCACCTCAGCTGAGCAGTCAGTGAAAATCATCAAATTCGCAGATGACACCACTATCATCGGCCTAATCAAGGATGGTGACGAGACCGCGTACAGGCATGCAGTGGAGAAGCTGACACAGTGGTGCAGCAGCAACCAGCGGTGTAGCTAGGTGCCATGGTGCCCGGAGCAAGGGCATATTTCGCGCCCCCCCTACCCCGGTAATGAATTAGGGGCGTGGCTAACATGTGTTTGCATGTTACATTTGAAAAGAAAAAACTTAAAAAATAAGACACTATCTAAGACGCTGTAACGGAATCTGCTGCGCTATATAAGACACTGTAACGGAATCTGCTGCGCTATATAAGACGCTGTAACGGAATCTGCTGCACTATATAAGACGCTGTAACGGAATCTGCTGCGCTATATAAGACACTGTAACGGAATCTGCTGCGCTATATAAGACGCTGTAACGGAATCTGCTGCGCTATATAAGATGCTGTAACGGAATCTGCTGCGCTATATAAGATGCTGTAACGGAATCTTCTGCGCTATATAAGACACTGTAACGGAATCTGCTGCGCTATATAAGACACTGTAACGGAATCTGCTGCGCTATATAAGACACTGTAACGGAATCTGCTGCGCTATATAAGGTGCCGTAACGGAATCTGCTGCGATGTATAAGACACTGTAACGGAATCTGCTGCGCTATATAAGACACTGTAACGAAATCCGCTGCGCTATATAGATAGATAGATAGATAGATAGATAGATAGATAGATAGAATTCCTTTATTTGTCTCACAATGGAGTAATGGAGTAGAATGGAGTGTAAATGAAATTTACACTTGTTACAGCAAGGTTCAAGTACAGATAAGGGTGAAAATAGCAAATAAGATAAGAAGTCCAAACAATATAATTCTAGAATCTAAGAACATGTAGGTCTCTACAGACCATGACAGTTGTACATTCTGATTGCAGCAGGTAGAAAAGACCTGCGGTACCTCTCCGTTATAAAAGACACTAACGGAATCTGCCGCGCTATATAAGACACTGTAACGGAATCTGCTGCGCTATATAAGACGCTGTAACGGAATCTGCTGCGCTATATAAGACGCTGTAACGGAATCTGCTGCGCTATATAAGACACTGTAACGGAATCTGCTGCGCTATATAAGACACTGTAACGGAATCTTCTGCGCTATATAAGACACTGTAACGGAATCTGCTGCGCTATATAAGGTGCCGTAACGGAATCTGCTGCGCTGTATAAGACACTGTAACGGAATCTGCTGCGCTATATAAGACACTGTAACGGAATCTGCTGCGCTATATAAGACGCTGTAACGGAATATACTGCGCTATATAAGACACTGTAACGGAATCTGCTGCACTATATAACATGCTGACAGCTGTAAATAAATAAATATGCAGGGCAGCAGCAGATGCCAGAGAGATTCACTCCCCCCCTCCTCCCCTCCCCCAGGACCCACGAATCCCCCAAACCCCAAGTGTATTATTAATCTTATTACATCATTAATTAGCTGTAAAAAAAAAAATATAAGAAATCCACCTTGAATAATGATAGCAGGGCAGCACGGGCGGCAGCAGAAACTATCCTCACCAGCGCTTGGGATGGCTGTGGCTGATGACGGAGGAGGGAGTGAGAGGCAGGCGACTGTGGGAGGAATCTCTCAAGGCTGCTGCTCGGACCGGCTTCCGGGCAGCGCAGCGCAGCAGCACGAAATTACATTGGAGTGTCAGAGTGACCAAGCGTCACGGACCGGGCAGGGGGCAGGAGGCAGGCGCCGGGCAGGGCAGCCGCCGGGCAGGGCAACCGCCGGCGCACGCTGCCCGTATTGATCTTTCTTCTGCAGGGATGATTTTTGCGGAGGGGGGGCGGGCCGGCGGCGCCATCCGACCAATCGGCGCCCGGAGCAGGAGCTCCGGTGGCTCCGCCCTCCCTACGCCTCTGGCAACCTCAATCTAAACCCCACCAAGACAGTTGAGATAGTGGTCGACTACAGGAAAAAACCAAATGCACTAGTCCCGCTAACAATAGCCAACGCAGTGGTGTCGCGGGTTGAATTCTTCAAATTCCTAGGGACAACCCTGTCCAGCGACCTAAGATGGGGATTAAACATAATCACAAACATCAAAAAGGCCCAACAGCGCCTGTTCTTCCTGAGACAACTCAGGAAATTCAACATCTCACAGGAGCTGCTGTGCTTGATACACCGCCATCGTGGAGTCTGTCTTATGTTCCTCGATCACAATCTGGTACGGTGGCGCAAGCGAGAATGACAAACAAAAACTGCAGAGGGTAGTGAAGACTGCGGAAAGGATCATAGGGATCGACCTCCCCCTGATAAGGGATCTGTTCTCATCCAGGGTAAGAAAACGTGCTGAGAAGATCGCGAATTACAAGCTGCATCCCGGCCACAACCTGTTCGACATCCTACCATCCGGAAGACGGTTCAGGTCCATCCCCATCAAAACGTCCAGATCCGCAAGAAGCTTCTTTCCGTTAGCCGTCCATCACCTGAACAATCCAATCAAAGCAGGCAGAGGCATCCTAAACAACTGTCTGCTGTGATGCAGCAACCATTGTGCAAGGGAATTTTTCATTGCAGCAGTAGCAAGAGGAGCATCTTGGCTGCAGACAGATCTGCAGGTCCTGGCTACAGTACAGACCAGGTGGTGACAGGCGTAGCGGTACTGAGGAGGGGGGCACCAAACTTTTATTGGTGGTGGTGGGGGGTTTCATTTTTTGTTACGCCACTGAAAAACACTCATCGCAGAATAATATTGTGCCAACCAACCAGCTTCTGTCATTTCAAAGATTGTGCTAGATGATTGACAGTTAAAATAGATGCCGATAGGCAGCATTGAGCAGCTTCTCCACTTTAACACGCTCCAAGATTTGATAAGTCTTCCCCTAGGAAATGTAGTTTATGATATACAGGTACTGAATAATAATTCTTCTGATCAGATGATGAAATGGCCATACTGATCCATTATCTCTCAGTCATACTTTCCTACTTCCCCAAAACAGATGGGTTCCACCGTCCCGGAACAATGAGCAAGTCTCCTGATTTCACCTATGCCCCATGACATGACTACTCACTTTGGCCCTTATTCTGATCTCGGCGGTACGGCCCGCGTGCGGCCGTACCGCCGATGTTTTCACTCTGCACATGCGCAGAGGTCACTCTGCGCATGTGCAGGCGAAATCGCCGCACAAAAATTTTATACGCCGCAAAGGGGGCGTATAGGGGCGTGAGGGGCTTAATAGCCTCATTTCCCTATGCATACGCCCCGCGTTTCATGGGCGTTCCCATGCAAACGCGGGGCGTATGCATGGTAATGAGGCTATGACGCCAGTGATGGGGGCGGAAAGCTGACATCGCCGGATGTCAGCTCTCCGCCCCCATACAAGCTTTCACACGGACGATTGTCCGTGTGGTCTAAGCTTGCGTGAGCGGGTGGAGCGTGCGGCCCTGCCTTCGATGGTCGCCGACCATCGAATGCAGGGGGCAGCTCCCACCATGGTGGAGGCGTACGCCCCACCATTTTCATGCGGATCGCCAGCCGTCCGCGTACGGACGGCCGTGGCGATCCGTCTTGTAGGCGGGGATTGGTTTGTGCGGCCGGAGCAACGTATGCGGCTCCGGCCGCACAGATCAGAATAAGGGCCTTAGAGAGTGAAGTGGGCAGTCCTGGCGGCTGATAATACCATTCTCCCAGAATAGCTAAGTAGCCACGTTTCCTGCAGTATAATGCAGCATTGTACAGCAGCCACCAAAAGTGGCAGCGGCCCAGGTACTGAGTGGGCATTTCTAGCCACCACCCACTTAGCATTCTGGAACGTCCCAGAATTTTTGGAAGCAAATTCCCCAAAGGCTTTGGCGGTTTGAAGCAGAATTTGGTAAAATCGCTGCTTAGTGGGTGGCTGCAAGTAACTGTCACAGTTTCCAGACCATCCAGCAGGTCACATGTTCCAGGTCACCCAGCAGGTGCACCGGGAGAGTTCACCAACTGTCACATTTTCCAGAGCACAATGGTGATGCAGTGCAAATTGCAGGCAGACGTTTTGCCACATAACTCCAAAACAAAGCAACTGATTAATATGCCAATTTAATTCTGCATTCGCTTTAATTTGGTATATGATGTTCCCTGTCCAGACATCATAGAAATAAGTCATTCATAAAAGTTAGCATTTTGCTATTAATATATAATAATATATGATAAAAATAATGTGATGAGCTTCCTTTCTGGTACACTGCACTGGAATCCTCACGCGTGGCTGTTATTTCCAGCAGGAACTGGCTGGGAGAGGAACGAGGAGACTTACCTTTCCCACGTGTGGCCCAGGTGCTGATGTAATTACACACTTTGCAGTGGTTATAACCCAGAGCAGAGGCACGCTGAGGTAGTCCTGAGCCTATTGCCAAGTTACTAATAGCTCTGTCAACAAAGCTCTGTTATACTTACACATTAGATGAAATGACCGCCATGCACCGCCATCACTCACCAGGCGGAAGAAGGTCGCCCGGGCGGGTAATGAGACCTTTCCAGATGGAAGATTAATGAAAGCAGAGAAAAGAGAAGGTAGCGATACTATAAGGAGCATTAACGGGCGATAGGAAAACGTGCGACATCTATCACTGTAGCATCCGGTAGGTACCGTAATACGCACACTGGGCCAGATGTACTAAGCCGTGAAATGTGATAAAGTGGAGAGTGACAAAACATGTAAAATGCCATGGGGGGTGGGGGGGGGGGGGTGGTTGTGAATACGTTTGCAAGGCACTGTATATGGCAAGTGCAACACAGGTGAATTTTCCACATGTCAAACTAGGCACCTGCCTAGTGCCCAGCAGGTCCCAGGGGCCCCATTAGAATATCTTTACTTTTTGTACGGTGTAATACCGTAGCATTCTTTTGTTTAGAAAGATACCGTATGTGAAGTTGAATACAAAGATCATCATAACATGGTTCCGGGTCAGTTGCCCTTCCAGCACCTTTCTACCATATAAATTCTCATGTGTGGGTGATATGCAGCCGGAATCAGGAAGTAATAAGTGAAATTGGAAGATAAAAAGTCTGCATACTTCAAATAGCACTGTCCCTCCCTCCCTGGGTCCCGTCGGCAGTTCGGGGATTGCCGGACCAGAAACCATCAGAATACACCTCCAGGAACAAAAGACAAAATAAGTATTCGCTGGTCAGTTTTATCTCCACTATGATCCTCTTCAGGCTTCCAAGGACGCATGTAGAGGGTCCAGGGCGGCTTAAGGGGAATTGGATGCGACTTCTCCCGAATGTAAAGTCACATTGGGCCTTAGTCTGGTCCGTTCTCACAGACCAGAATATTCAGATCCGATGGTGCGCAGGGTCACTTCTGCGAATGTGCATATGCCGAGTGCGTGTGGCAACGGCAAACAGGGTGTTCGCCAGGCGTACACACCCAAGTGTACGGGCGGGGGGTGTGGAGGTGGGGTTCGGTATGATTTACCTACAATCAAAATCCCTACGGTCAAAATACTGACAGCAATTGACCGACGGTTGAAATACCGACAAGGTCAAAATACCGACATGGTCTAAATACCTACATCTAAAATACAGACAGGTCAAAAATTAGACACATGTTTTTCAGATTTTTTGGGGTCTGTATGTTGACATGGGTCGACATGAACCCCGTGCTTCGGTCACACAAATATATCCCCCCTCCGTGTCCACTGGGATGGTAAAGTATGTACAAGTCGGTTTCAATGAAAAAAATAATAATTTCGGTATTTTGACCTTGTCGGTATTTTGATTGTAGGTAAATTGACCGCATCCGGTGGAGGGGCATGTGGTGAAGGGCCAGGCCATTTGCATATGGGAACACCCAGCGAATATGCTGGGCATTCTCATGCAAATGCCCCGACGATGTGGGGGCAGCTAGCTGACATCACCAGATGCCCACCCACTTCCTCCTCTCACAGACTTGAGAATCAACCAGAATAACCCCCATAGTGTACGGGGGACTTTGGATCTATCGCGTTTCTGTGAAGCTGCCACTGAATTCAAGGGAACTTGACTCGGATCGTGGTGGTTCTGATGGGGTTACTGTCATTAGGTCTACAGCAACTAGGTTGACAAGCATTGGGTCGACACCACTAGGCCGACAGACAGCAAGGTCAACATGGGTCTAGGTTGACAGGTCATTAGGTCGACACAAGCATTAGGTCGATGAGGGCAATGTCGATAGTAAAAAGTTCGACATGGGGTTTTTCACTGGTTTTTGAGCCGACATGTGCTGACAGGCGGTATTTCATGCCCTACCATCCACTAGGGCGCGGTGGGAGAATAAAATAGTGCCCGAAGCATCGTGAGCTAAGCGAGGGGATGCGGCGAACTTCAAACTGTGTCCATGTTGACTGTGTCGACATTCAGGTAAAAAAAACAGTGAAAAAACTCATGTCAACCTTTTGACTGACGATCTTGCCCATGTTGACCTAATGCTCGTGTCGACCTAATGTCCTATCGAGCTAGACCCATGTCGACCTTGACCCATGTCGACCTTGCTGCCTGTCGACCTAGTGGTGTCGACCAAATGCTTGTCAACCTAGTTGTTGTAGACCAAACGATCCACACCCGTTCTGATGTGTGGCCAGCTCAATTTTTAAACAATAGAAATCAACACAAACAACTTACAGGCTTTGGAACAGAATGTGTCCTGTACTCTGCTGGGCCGTTATTCCTTTCGTATTTTAAGAAAGTTGGCTCCGACGCATCCCAGGCCGCCCTAACACGCCCATCCGCCCGCCCATCCTGTACACAGTAGCCAATAGCCGGTTCTGTGTATAGTCAATTGAATCAGTGGGGGGAGTTGTCATCTCTGCCATGGCCGCACCCACGCTGCGGCTGACTCGCGTCCACTGCTCAGTTAGTGGGCAGCGGCAGGCAACAGCATGTCAGTGCGTCGAGCGGGTTCTGGCGCCCACACAGACCCTGCTGCTGCTTGCTCCCCCAAGCGGCTGCTGGGGCTGCCTTACAGTAGTTAAGCCACTGTCCTCAATATTCATCTAGAAGAATTACAGCCTGAAAAAAACTATTTTAGCAGCAGACCTTTTAGCATTGGCAGCCTGGCAGGTACTATATATACTGTACAGTAGTTTTAGCATTGGCAGCCTGGCAGGTACTATATACACTGTATAGTAGTGTGTGAGAGGCATCACAGTAAGAGTTTGTCCATATTAAGGTCAGTCAGTGTCAGCGCAGCTGTACTGTGCTTCACATCACATAGCAGATACTGGCTGCTTCCTAGTGACTACTGTTTCTCCTTTGCTATAAAATCTCATCTTCCAACAAGCTTATAAGTTCTGTAATATATTTTAAATTCTGTTCTTACACTTGGTCCACAGGACCGAGCCAGGTCACGTTTTCCAGGTCACCCAGCAGGTACGCTGTTAATTACCAACTGTCATGACAGCACAGTGATAAGATAACCAGCTACCACATCGCTGGCCAAAAATCGAACATATTAAAATTCTATATTAAAAAAAAAAAAATAGATTTAATTTTTCGGTTGTTACATAAACAATTTGTAGTGCACAGTGCCGTAACTAGGGTGATGCGGAAGGTGTCAATGCACATATCGCTGCAGGTAAACTGTTGGTGGCACTTGTTATTTATCTAATTTCTTCCCTCCTCATTGAAGCCTGGCGTGTAGGGCCAGCGATGTGGGTCTAATGTGACTGGCCCGACGATTCTGAGGGGCCCCAGAGGCAGAGCATGGTTGTGGTGGCAGTGATATTCGCCATCTGTGCCTTGCTACAGCCATCCACATGTATTATATGTGTGGTCCCATCTCTGTCATGTCCAACTGCATGTACTGCACATGCACCCTGGCCGTCTGTACTGCAGCCTGGCGGCACAGTACTGAAGTTATGAATCTGTGCACCTACCCTGCCCTGGGTATGTGTAATCAGCGTTTAACCCCCCCGGGCAATTAGCATGTAAACTCCTCATGACAATGAGCATGTAAACTCCCGCTGACAATGAGCATGAAATCACCCCTAGGCCATGAGCATGTAATCCCCCATGGCAATGAGCATGTAATCCCCATGACAATGAGCATTTAAGCCCCTGGTCAATGAGCATTTGACCCCCTGGCAATGAGCATGTAAACTCCCCCAGGCAATGAGCATGTGTGGTGCCCCAGGACTCCACGTACAGCAGGAGTTAACATGCAGGACACCAGGGGTTAATGTCGATCCCGGGGCTTCGTGCCCAAGAATGACTGGCAGGACTAGGACAGGAGGTGATTGGCTGGGAAGCGGCTGAGAGACGGAGGGGAGGAGGAGGTTCCCAAGTAAGGAGGAAGGAGTCCAGCACGTGAGCAGAGGAGGAAGAAGGAGCGACTCACGTGGAGCAGAACACCGGGAGCAAGCCTTGCGCCCAGCAGGAGCCGTGACCGGAGAGAAGAGGAAGCAGGTGCCGAGTGACGTAGCCGGCGGCCGGGAGATGCAGTACAGCGGGAGCCCCCGAGTCAGCTGCCGCACGCTACAGCAGAGGAGTGCGCGTCGGCAGCACATAGGAAGACGCCGACGCATCGGAAGACCCCGGATCGCTCACCCACCCAGCGGTGCCAACAAGGGGACCGGAGAAGCCACTGATTGCGGCAAAGCCGCAGCTGTCTCTGCAAGAATAACATTCCCCAAACCCCTGTGCACAGGTTTTCCGGGACTAAGTTACTGTTAAGGTGACGTCACCTCAGATTAGCCGATAGGAGGTTATACTAGTTTACCAGCTGTTTAATTGTTGCCTACCATTATACATATTTACTGTGACATGTCTATGTAAGATTTGATCTGTAAGTGTTTAGAAGGTAGCCTTCAGTGTTAGTGGTACCGTGTCGACTCATTGACCCATTAGTAAGATAAAAGTGGGGGTGTTTGACCCAGAGTGCCGCTACGGTACCTTAAACACGTGAAGCCCTCAAGCTCTAGTGGGCTCATATGCAATTTGTTGAGGTACCTGTGATTGTCGTTACTGAGTTTGATAGGTAATTGCATACCTTAGCAGAGCGTTAATTTTCCTTATGGTTGTACGTGATAATTACCAGTTATCAGGATAACTATTTGTGATTGTGTTGCTTACCAACGTGTCTTCACCCTTATCCACTGCTCGGCCGGGAGGGTCAGTGGGCCAGGGTTGCATCTAACCTTCAATAAACCTAAGTTGTACCGCAGACCGTTGTCCCCTTCATTGAAGTGTTCACCTCCTGCCCACCGGATAACAGAGAAGCAGGCGAACCTGGGCCACCCCTGAAGAGGCAAGGTAAGGGGAAACCGTTCCCTTCGTGCACCGGCCACCACACATGTAAACTCCCCCTGGCAACGAGCATGTTAATTTCCCCTGGCAACAAGCATGTAAATTCCCCCTGGCAACAAGCATACAATCCCAGCTGGGCAATGAGAACATAAACTTCCTCTGACAACAAGCATGTAATCCCCCATGGCAACAAGCAAGTAACCCCTGGCATTGAGCAAGAAACCTCTGGCAATGAACATATGACCCCTGGCAATGAGCATGTAACCCCTGGCAACAAGCACGTAGGTAAGTGCCACTTAAGTAGCATAATATGAAATAGGCATCATGGTGTGTGGTACAATATGTAATAGGCATTAAGATGTGTGGTATAATGTGTAATGGGCATTATGGCATGTGGTATAATATGTAATGGGCATTACAACATGTGGTATAATATGTGATGGCTATTACAGTGTGTGGTATAATGTAGCAGGCATTACGGTGTGTGTCAATTTTTGCAGCGGCGGATGTGTTTGGTGGCATTGTTAGACATGAAGCGAGGGAGGTGGTACTATCAATCCATGTAAAAAGGTGGGGTTGAAGGGGTACTCTCATTTGCTGGGAAGGGTGTACTCTCACTCGCCGAGATGGGGGGGGGGGGGAGTCTTAATGAAGGGATTGAAAAGAATAATTGGCTGCAGCTGTCAGTTCAGAAATGAGGCTGTCTGGGGTAGCCATTATTTGAGACTTCTTGCCACCAATACCACCAAGCTCCCTCCCCATTCCACACCACTCCTAGTGCTTGAGCGGGTGGGGGCCCCCCAGAAATATTAGTGTATGGGGCCCCAAGATTTTTATTGCTGGCCCTGCTGGCATCTCCTGTCTGCCCCTGTCTTCTCACAGGTTATGGGTTCGAATCCTGGGCATGGCAGTGTGTTCGAATCCATGTTATTGCAGGGTTCTTTTAACATGGGACAAAAAGCTTAATTACGGTGTTGGTACCGCAATGTAACATGCTAGCACTATATAGATAATATATACTAATATACTAATAAAAAAAAATAAAAAAAGAGTAAACTTAGGGCAGTATCCAATTTCCACTGCTAATTTTTTTAATGAAAAATACGGACTATTGTTTTTCAGCTGAAAAAAAATAAATTTTGGGGCATCCAAAACATAATCCCACATGGGCCTTATTTTGCTTCACTCTTTCTGACAAAATCCTTCTTAGATGGACAAAACCATGTGCACTGCAGGGGAGCATATGCAAAATGTGCAGAGAAAGTTAGATTTGGGTGGGGTTTTACTTCAAAGTGAGATCTATATTGAAGTGTAAAAATAAAGCAGCCAGTATTTTCCCTGCACAGAAACAAAATTACTCACCCAAATCTAATTCTCTCTGCACATGTTACATCTGCCCCCCTGCAGTGCACATGGTTTTGTCCATCTAAGAAGGATTTTGTCAGAAAGAGTGAACCAAAATAAGGATGGAGCCAGGCTCATCGAGACTGCTCCCAGAGCGACAGCCGCCCACCCCGCGCCGCGGCATTCCCGGCACACACTGAGTTGGCCCAGTTCCATTTGCTAATAATAAAATATTTCAATTTAAATAAAAAAATTGTTGTTGCACACTTTTTTTCTTAAATAAAGACAAAATGAAAAAGTTATTCTGAACTGTTGCAGAGAGAAAATTACGCTTAATTTGCAATTTACGCTAATTGATTCGGTCACCTGCGCGTTTGTACACAGGACCGATGTTTTTTTACTGTGAATGCTGATAAAGGTTTATGCGCATGTGCAGGGTTCCTATGCGGACGACTAAGGCGACTTGTATAGTCGCCGAACCGTGACGCCCAACGCTGGGTGTTCCCATGGGAATGCGGGCAAGCGGGAAAAGGTGTGCCAGGGGGCAGGCGGATGCCAATGCGACATTGATTAATGGTGCTGAGCATGGGGTGCCAAAGCACACTGACTGCACAAGTGTACAATGCATTACTGGGAGTTGACTAAGTACCATGACACTTTGCACATTAGCAGCAGCAGCCTAGTCATGGGAGGGTTTTTAATCAGAGGCAGCACTGGGACTGTGAGGTCTCGTACAGTCCTACAGAGTAAGGTGCAGAGGGACAAACACAGGCTTTTCATGTGGTATGTGCATATATATATATATATATATATATATATATATATATATATATATATATATATATCCCCTGCAGTTACCCATTGACCATGTTTATACTGCCTTTACTCTGTTTTTTTGTGTAATATTCTCCCATGCAGTTTGCGGCCAGTAATGACAAGTACAAGGGGGCCACCCTGTCTAAAGTCCCCCGAGTCCTCCAAAGGCTTAATCTGGCACTGGGTGGGGCGCCAACACAAGGACTCGGTAAGCTGTGAGTTTCGCAGTTTACGAGTCACTTAGAATCAGTGGCAAAATTCTACTTATTTGTACCGATGTGCTCGCAAATCCGATGTTCCGCTTCTATCTATTTAATGCGTTTACTGCACAGAGAGGTAACAGCTCAGATTCATGAAATGTTTTGTGTAGAGTATCGAGGAGGGATTTGGAGCTCTTGAAATTCCGACACTATAGAAATGGTAATCTCTATATCCTCATTAATGTATGCTTATTGCAATGCTCAGGGAGGAATTAGCCCACTAATCAGAGAGAACAGACACAATGATGTTACACGTGTTTACACATGATATTTAGCATAAGCACCACGTGTCAGCAAGAATCCCACAGACTGCGATGACTGAGAGCAGCTGATCCAGACAGAGTATTACAAGTAAAATAATTTTTATAGTCATTAATATGCCGGCCCTTATTCAGATCTGATCGCAGTACAAATTTATAAACCATTGCTAGGCACGTCGCTGCCGCAGCTATGCTTGCAGCCCCTCAAAACCCTGGGGCCCTTCAAAAAGTTGGTGACCCTTTGACCCCCGTGTTGCCCTCCTTGGTCTCAGCATTACGTATGGCAGGGCGGGGTAGGTACAGTACAGTATGCTGCATGGTGTCCCAGCAGCCCGGCGTACTGTAATTACAGATTACTGTAGCTTGATGATTTTGTAACACCCTCATCGTAGAAACAGAACTAGTTCGTTAAGGAGGAGCGTCTGCGTTACTAGATTTTGCTATCTTTGGTCAATTTAAATACAATATTTATCTTGGACTCCTCTATAAGTTGTGCCTGGACGTTTCCCCAAATGCTCATATTATAATTTTACCAATCTATTTTGCTTCGCTCCTCTCCTTCGCTCAGCCGTCTATGTACAGTGTTCTGCTTTCCGTAATCTCACATTCTTCAAACTCATCAAATGGTTCTAAAAGTTTTTTTCATTTCATTTCTACTATTAGTGATTGCGTATTCCTCATTTATATTGGGAAATTGAATGGGTTTAAAGAAAAGTCGCGTACAGCAGAATATCCATTCTGTATCACCAGCCGCTCAGCTCAGACGCCGGGACATTGGCTAATATCAGACCTAATGGGATTATCGGGCTCTATTTCATCGTTTTAAAGAGATTTTACTTCCCCGACTTCTGATCGTTTACTGTTTAACTAAAGATCAAAGAAGAGAAAGGGACCGACAATAATAAATGTGCAATCTCGACAAAGGGGGTTATTCAGAGCCAAAGTCGCCACTGCTGTGTGTTTGTACACAGCGGCATTGTGTAAACATGTAGAATACGCAGGAGGCGGCGCCTTGTGTGAAATCCACAGTATAAACATTGGCCAGCTCAGCAGACATCTGATTAAGCCTCAGGTTACTTAGGATCTCCAGTAAACTTAGGGGGCCATTCAGACACGCTCGCTGCGGGACGAATTCCCTCTCCTGTCCGATGGTCACGGTAGGCAGGTCATTCACTCAATGGTGGGCGGGAAGGGGGCAGGAATGGAGCGGGAGTAGGGGGGGTGGTGGATGTTCGGTGGGGTGGCAGGCAACGTTTACCGGCTTGCTATGCACACAGGTCTGAATAACCCCCTTACACCGCAGTAGTCATAGAAGCTGCATCTAGTTATCCAGCCACTGACTTTAATATGCTCAAAAACAGAGCCAGCACACCCCCCGTTGTATTTAGCGGTGTCGCTGAGGGCAGCCCGCCCCGCCGGGAGGTCCGTGCATGCACAGAAGAACCGTATGCACGGCGCATCGATAGTAGGAACCAATGAAGGTAGGGGTAGAATGTTTTATAGTCATCGATGGCTCCTGCTTTAAAAGAAATCGATGGCAACCATCGATGTGGGATGTGCCGATGGCCATCCCTACCAGAAGTCTGTGCTTCAGGAGCAGAGAGCTGTCAGGGGCTTCTCTGAGGCTGGCCCCGCCCACCACACTGGTTTTTGTGTGTGTGTGTGGGGGGGGGGGGGGTGAGAAATAGTGTTTGTGTGTGTACTGGTGTAATATGGGGATGCTGTGTATAATGTACAACGGTGTTGTATGCAATGTGCTGGGTACTGGGGACTATGTAAAAATCGGACCCAGACAAGACCCCGGACCAGACATAAAATCTGCAGTTCGAAGCTTGTAGTGTCCTGTCCGGGGGGATGCCTGGGTGTAATATGGGGAGGAGCTGTGTGATGTACTATGGTGTTGTGCAGAGGCGGAACTACCATTGGTGCAGCAGGTGCATTGCACCGGGGCCCATAAGGACTAAGGGGCCCACTGCTGCCAACCACTGCTGTGTGGCATATTGTGAACTTAGGTTGGACTGGAGGTGGGAGGTCTAAATTATATTTTTGCACCTGGGCCAACCACTCACAAGTTCCGCCACTGGTGTTGTGTACAATGTGCTTTGTGTACAGGGTGTAATATGGGGAGGAGCTGTGTGATGTACTATGGTGTTGTGTACAATGTGCTTTGTGTACAGGGTGTAATATGAGGGGCTGTGTATCAGTGGCGTAACTACATTTAAAGTTGACAAGTATGCCATGTAGACATAGACACCCAAAAAGTTTTTCCCAAGTCAAGTTTTTCATGTGTCAACCGTTTGACCATGTCAGACATATAGGACCAGGTTTCATGGGATGCGACTTTATAGCATTTTCTGAAATCGCACTATATCGCACATTTTCAAATAAATTTTTTGCAGCAAATTTGCATATTTAATGAGATGCGAATTTGCGGAAAAAATTGCAATATGGTGCGAATTTTAGTCATGAAAATGTGCGAATTTGAGGACATGTGCGATTTTGTGTTAACTTGTAGTTCACCTGCAAAAGCTTGTTTTTGCTTTTTAATTTTACACATATCAGCTCTGCGTCCACCGCCCACGGACGCCTGGGACAGCCCTTCAGTCATGGATGGGTAAAGCCTGGGGGGGCACCCCTTTATTGAGAGGGAGGGGTCCGCACTCCCCCATGTACCCCATCCAGTTCTGACCAGCCACGGTGAGCATGGTGACCTTATGTAATGAGTGTCCCCCGGCTGTGGCATGACACCGCAGGCTGTTGGAGCCTGGTGCTGGTTCCAAAATACGGGGGAGCCCCAGTTTTTTGTCCCCCATGTTTTTGGAACCAGGACTGGTCCAAGAGTCTAGGGCTGGCTTCATAAATACGGGGGACCCCTATGCTTTTTGTTCCCTGTATTTTGATTCAATGAGCCCGGGGCTGGTTATGCTCATCAGGAGGGGGGGCCCCACGCCATTATTTTTTTAATTTTAACTTTTATGCATGATCTTTGCATGGTTCTGTTAAATTCGCCTGTCGGAACCTGGTCTATTTGTTTGGCGATTGTTAGTAACGTTTACCAAAAATGGCATCTCATTAAATTTGCGAATTGTATATTATAATGGGAATTGAAGTGTAACAAAAAATTGACAGGTCAGAGAAAAAGTGTGATTTTTTTCCCTCTAATTGCATCCTATAAAATGTGCGATTTTCGGAAATAGTGCGAAAAGACTGCAGTTTTTGCGGAATAATCAGATTCTATCTTAAGAGCTCACAGGAATGGCTAAATTCTACAGAATCTGCTTCTTTCAGCCGGGGCCAAGTGGCTGCATCTCCTGGGGCCCCGTCAGCTGCAGATAATCTTACACCAGGGCTGCCAGTCACTGGCTGGAAGAACCCACACACGTGTGTGCTGTATGCAGGCAGGTACTAGCGGCATTGTGCAGAGTCCCAGAAGAAGTTAAGACTTCTGCCCTTCAGGAGCCGTCAATAGATAAAGTACAGAGATCACATCCAGGAGGTGACACAAAGGCAAAACAAACCCACTCTTCATCTGCCCCCCCCCCCCCCCTGCAGAGCACATGGTTTTGCCTATTTTGAGAACAAATTTGTACTGCGATCAGATCTGAATAAGGGCCAGGACCCTATGCACAGATTCGGTAGGGCACTACATTCCAGCTGGAGGTTACAGACAGACATATTTGCACCAAAAAATAAAAAGGGGAAGTCGCCCTAGGACGTATATGTTTGTCAATGTGATAAAGAATACAGGGGCGAGATGTGCTATACATTGGGATAAATGACCAGCCATGCAGCTCCTAACTGTCATGGTACAGCTGTGTTTGAAAAATGACAGTTAGGTACCACTTGGCTAGTACTTTATCACACTCCAAGGCTTAGAACACCTGCCCCATAGAGTGTAAGCTCTACTGGAGCAGGGACTGACGTCCATAGGGAGTTAAGTGAAAATAATTGAACGGAGCATTTTGTGACTGAAATACTCTGCACTGCATGTGTGCAATATATACATTACTGCTAATGAATAAATATATGCTAATGAAAGCCACACGTAAACAAGTATTTTCTTGGGGTTTGTATAAACCTGTCACTTAGCACTCGTTCCGGATTTTTCTAATGCGTCCATTTATATTCTCCGTCCTGACACAGGAAAGAATCGCTTTCTTTTTAACTTTTTTTTTTAAATAAATATACATTGAAATGCTCAATTAAATGATCTTCACTGAACTCCCTATGGGCATAAGCAATAGCTTACTGCGGAAATTGTGTTCTTCTGCTTCCTTATTTAACTTCTGCAGTCTCCTGTCTCCCTCTATCTCCATCGCGGCTTCTGTTAAGGCGCAGGACGAGCCAAGAGTAATTGCGCTGCCGAAATTTAAATAAAGCATTTGTCTCCTAGATGAGTCTGTAAATGATAATCTTGCAGATTTATGATGATATATTCCTGTCAGTGGCCTGTTACTGGGTAAACTCTCAGTTAGCGTCTCTCTGGTTTGTCTTCATCTCATTTTCCAGCTTCGCTGCAATAAAAATCAAATATATAAATGTCCAGATAAAAGATAGGAGCCTTGTCTCAGCTCTGATAATAAATGATTATGACAATGGGAATGGCGGCGCATGTATACGCCTAAGCATGCCGCGTGGTTATTTCTGTACCTCTGTGGTGGTGATAGAAGCCGGTTTACCCAAATTACAGAAAAAAATGATGCTTGTCACAAGACATCAGTGCCCACTCAGGCTTTGGCGGACTCCTGACGTCAGTAGCAGGCCGGATATGACTGTTTTCACCGCAGCCGCCGACTAAGTCCCTGTGCAGCCATACACAAACATTCCCACAGCGAGCACATTCATTCTCAAGGCGGGATTTCACCGGAGCGGGGCGGAGGCTAAACTGACTGCTGGCCGTCTCAATTTGCGCCCATGCGATGAAGTCTATATCAGGCCCTTTGTGTGAAGTAATTTTCCTCAGATTTCCCCTGAACCTACCACCGTGACCATCGTACATGTCCACTTTTTGATATCAGCCTATTGAATGGTCCGTATAACTTCTATGTGATTTATTAGCCGCATGAAGGCCTGTGTTGCTGCTATTTTAGGCGTGTCAGCAATAAAATGCAGTTCTCCAAGAGTTTGCAAATCACGGTGCTCTCCCTTCCCCTAATTACAGGAGCGATGCCGGTCCTCTGTGTGCTCTGCCCCTACCCCTCACATCAAGGAGGACTGACATTAAATGGCATTACATTTTGATTTTCTTCACATTTCCCATGGAAAGAGCACTTGTCACGCAGACTTGGCAGAGCCTGTCAGATTTCTTCCTGACTCTGCTGTTTCAGACATTAATTTCTACAGAAAACCGTCCAATAGATTCCGGGATTCATGGCACATTTAATTGTGTTATTTGGAGTATTTTAAGTAATGAAGCCAGTCTCATCACATGCAGTTCATGTGGGGTAACTATGAAATGAGAGCCTGCCTGACGGATATTTTGGCAGCACACACACACACCCCCCCCCCCCCCCGTAAAATAAAGCCTGACTCCCCCTCCACCAAATTGAGGCACTTTCCTTCATGGGGGCGGGGCTTAATGATGGCATGTTTAAGCCCCGCCCCCGAACGCCTTTCTGAAGTCGGCAACCCTGATGTAAGTGCATTACACAGGGAATGGCGGAACCATTCTTGTATTATTATCCATGTGTCTGCTACAAGTTAGAGTATTAGCAGTGTCGTACTGGGTGAAAGCAGTGGTGGGGGCCCCTTCACACCCATTCATTGGAATAAAAATGTCAATGTTAGAGCTGCAGTGGCGTATTTACAATGCGTGCAGTGTGTGCGGTGCTGCACTCACCCCTCCGGTGTCCCGCAATAATGGCTGCAACGCTGCGGAAATCCCCAGAATAAATGGCCACCTCAACATTTTCCAGAGATCTGAGTATGCGCATTAGTCTGAGCCCTCTAGTGTTCGGGCTATGTAGCACTGCTGCTGGCAGATAGGAGGGGGCCCATATGGAGGAGAGGCTGCATATGGACCCCCACCTTTTCCAGTACCCCCGCAGAGCCGTAACTAGATATTTTTGTGCCTGGTGCCAGAAATAGCTTTGGTACATTTCCCGCTTAACTGGAATACGGACAGAGGTGTGGTCTCACTAGGAACGTGAGTAGTTACATAATAGTACCCCGGCCCCAATTCACATTATGCCCCCCTTTCCCAACCCCCCTGCCAACCAACCTACCCCTGCTAACCAGCCAGCCCCCCCCCCCCCCCCGTTACTCACCCCCTGCTCATTTTCAGATTATTTCTCTAATGTCCTATGGGATACTGGGGTTCAATACTATGGGGAGGTTTCAAAGCTACCAGAACGGGCAAGTATGTGCGAAGACTGCTGTAATAACGCCTGCCCAAACTGGGAATCCTCCCTGGCCAGGGCGTCAAATTTGTAGAACTTTACAAATGTATGTTGCCCTGACCAAGTTGCAGCTCTGCAAAGCTGCAATGCTGAGACTCCTCGAGCAGCCGCCCAGGAAGTCCCTACCGATCTCGTTGAATGAGCCTTCAACGATGATGGAAGCGTTAATCCAGCCATTCCATATGAATGTTGGATAGTAGTATGTATCCAACAGGCAATAGTCTGTTTGGATGCTGGAGAACCCTTCCTCTGTGCATCATAGAGTACAAACAGACTATCCGTCTCCCGAAACCGAGCGGTTCGTCTAACATACACCTTGAGGGCATGAACAACATCGAAAGAAGAAGGAATCTCTAGTTGAGCCAAGCTGGATGGAACCACAATTGGTTGATTAAGGTGAAAAACTGACACTAAAATAGGATTTTAGATACCTACCGGTAAATCCTTTTCTCGTAGTCCATATGGGATACTGGGCGCCCGCCACGGTTCGGTTTTTCTGCTACAAGCGGTTATCAGTTGGATATCCTGTGTTTTGGCTTGTTGCCTTGTTACACGTGTGACGTTTTCAACTGTAGGTGATATCAAAGTTCCATTGTTCACCTATTTTGTTATTTTGGTTACGGTGTGCTGGTATGAATCTCACCACATTTACTTTTTCACTTAACCTCCTCACATAGTTCGCTCTCCTTCGGCACAGCTTTTCATTAACTGACTAGTGGAGGTGGAGATAGAGGGAGGAGCCAGTACACCCACACTGAAATATCTTATGTGCCTGTCTCTCTAGCGGAGGATCTCTATCCCCATAGTATTGAACCCCAGTATCCCATATGGACTACGAGAAAAGGATTTACCGGTAGGTATCTAAAATCCTATTTCTATCCTCCGGAGGCTGCCGAGGTCTCTCTCTTCTGCCCACATCACAATAGTCACTCCCAAAATGGCCGCTGCACTCCTCTATCATCCACTATAACTGCTCCTTTATGAGGCTAGGGCCAGTCCAGCTCTGACAGTAAGGCATACATTTACTAAGATGGGAGTTCTATCGAAGACTGGATGTTTCCCATAGCAACCAATCAGATTCTACTTCTCATTTATTTAGCACCTTCTTGAAGATAATAAAGAAAATCTGATGGGTTGCTTTGGGCCAACATCCTATCTTCAATAGAACTCCCACCTTACTTGGTTTTCATGGCTTATCAAAACTTTTGTATCTAGGTCCGATGTTAGTAACTGAGACAAATTATTTTAAATTTGCTTTAATCCCAGCATAAATGGATGCCGTCAAGTTCCTGGGAATTTATGGCTGCAGTTTAAATAAGAAATCGAGATTCTTGCTGATCCCAGTGGGAGAGCGGCTGCATTACCGTACACGGATAGATTGCTTATTAGTTGCAGGATACAGGAGGAGACAGAGAAAAATGGTTTGTTAAAGATACATAAATAACTTCTGTCCTAAAAATATGAATCTGATTAACAATACAAAAGGAAAGTTTTACAACTCAGCTGTAAATAACCCCAAATAATTTTTGGATAATTAAAGTCTTTACAATTAAGATACCAAAGTGTCACAGGTGGTGGATTAGATGGTATCGTGTGGTGCACATGATTGACCCGAAGATGTAAGTGTAAAACGAGCAGGTTTAATAAAATAACTCAAATATAAATGACAAGAACTTGAATCAAATACTTCTTTGATAAGCAGTCACAAATCATAAATAATAATTATTTGCAATAATCTTGGAAAGAACTGAAAAACAAGTCTTTGCATAAATATTGAAATTGGTGTGTGATAGTAGATTGGACGATTGAAAGATTGAAGACTGGATGATTGGAAGATTGGACGATTGAAGATTGGAAGATTGAACAGTTGGAAGATTGACGTTTGGATGATTGGATGAATGAAGATTGGACGATGGGAAGATTGAAGATAGGATCCGCGTCAGGAGGTAGAACCGGAGGGTACCGTGATGGTCCAGTGGCCAGTCCAGGGGGTTGCTGCCATTGGTCACCTGGACAGAGGAGGAGGGAAAGACCCAGACCTGGCCAATCACTGTTTTGCCCTTTTCCAAGATGCTGGCACTGGCCTGCCAGCACCTACCAACACACAATCAGACTGCCACACCTCCAACAAGCCTTTCAGAGCCAGCATCCTGTGCCACCATTACCTGCTGCCGCCAGCCCGACCGAGGACTCCACCGGACACATGCCATTCGGCGGCGGACACGGATGGGTGAATACCGTGCCCACCGTGTCGCTGGACACCGGTGTGTGACAGTACCCCCTTCGTTCCGGGTGGCCTCCGGACACTTACGTTTTTTAAGTGGATTTCTGTGAAAGAATAGTTTAACAAGTTTTTGGAGCATGTAGATCAGTCTCCTCTACCCAGGAGTTCTCTTCAGGACCATAACCCCACCATTCAAACAAGAACTGTCGACGAGCATTGCGATAATGACAGTCCAGAATTCTCTTGACCTCAAATTCAGTGTCTCTTTCTGTATTGATGGTTGGAGGTTTAGGTACCCGTCTCTGATACATATTTAGCCTCAACGGCTTCAACAGAAAAATATGAAAAGAATTTGAGATTTTCATGGAGGATGGGAGTCTCAAGCGATTAGCCACAGGATTGATGACCTGGATTATCAGATATGGTCCTATAAAACATGGGGCCAACTTCATTGATGGAAGTCGTAGTCGTAGGTTCTGAGTTGACAACCAGACTAAGTCCCCTACCTTTAGATTAGGAACTGCCCTTCTCCTCCTATCGGCAAATCTTTTGTAACGAACAGAGGCTTTAAAAAGAGACTTGTGGACCTGAGACCAGATTTTGGAAAAATGGTGCAAGGAAGAGGTTACTGCCGGTATCTCAGTTGTTGGTAAACTCGTGAATTCTGGAGCTCTGGGATGTCTGCCAAAGACAGTGAAAAATGTAGTTGTTCCCGAAGAGGAGTGATAGGAATTGTTATGAGCAAACTCTGCCCAGGGTAGTAAGTCGAACCGTCTTGTGAAGAAGCTACAAAAAGACGGATGGGGGCTTCCAGATCTTGGTTGACACACTCAGTTTGACCGTTGGTTTGAGGATGGTAAGCAGTAGAAAACTTGAGTTTCACCTGAACAGCAGAACATAATGATTTCCAGAATCTGGCGACAAATTGTACTCCTCTATCAGAAACAATCTCCTTGGGGAGACCATGGAGCTTAAAGATGGTATTGATGAAGAGTTGAGCAAGGACTGGTGCTGATGGGAGAGTTTTTAGAGGGTAGAAATTAACCATTTTCGAAAACCTATCAACCACCACCCAAACAAGGGAATGTCCCTTGGAGGCAATTCAGATATAAAGTCCATGGACAAATGGGTCCAGGGTTCCGTGGGCACTGAAAGAGGCAAGAGAGCTCCGGCTGGAGAAGTAGGAGATGTTTTATGCTGTACACATTTGACACAGGAAGAGACAAAGTTGGTTACATCAGTTCGAATGGTAGGCCAGTATAGAAGACTGTAGCAGAAACTCTAGGGTCTTCTGAATTCCAGGATGGCTGGCGAAACAAGAAGAATGAGCCCAAGTCAGCAATCTTTTACGAAGATCAGGTGGGACAAAAGTTTTGCCTGGAGGTGGTATAGGATGAGTGGTAACTTGTGCAAAAACCACTGGGTTGAGAAGAGAATTGCTTGTCACTGGCAGTATCAAAGGACCGAGATAGCGCATCCACCCTCACATTCTGGGGACCTGGACGGTACATCACCCACCAAGCTTGTCGAGAAGTGAGGCACTGGACGTTACGAAGGAAAGAGAGATTCTTATGATCCAAGTAGACAGTAATCTAATGTCGAGCTCCCTCAAGCAGATATCACCACTCCTCGAAGGCGAGTTTGACTGCCAACAGCTCTTGCTCACCTATTGGATAGTTCTTCTCGGCGGGTAGCAGTTTCTTGGAGAAGTATGCACAGCGATGCAGTTCTTGGTCTTCTCCTTTCTGTGACACCTTCAGGAAAAAAGGCTTATCTACCTCCGGCTGTTGAAGAATGGGAGCGGTCACAAAGGCTTGTTTCAATAGCTGGAAGGCATTAATGGCTTCATGGAACCAATGACTTGGTTCTGCCCCCTTTCAGGTGAGGGCTGTGAGTGGCGCCGCTATGGTAGAGAAGTTTTGAATGAAGCGGTGGTAGTAGTTGGAGAACCCCAGGAATCTCTGTATCCCGTTAAGGGTTTTGGGTGCTGTCCAGTCTAGAATGGCCTTTACTTTCAAGGGATCCATTTCTAACCCGGTGCTGGACAGGATGTGACCAAGAAATGGAATGGAACATACCTCAAAGACACATTTTTCCAATTTGCAGAACAGTTGATTCTGACGAAGACACTGTAGAACTTCCTTTACTGTCTTTCTATGAAGAAGAATGTTGGGAGAAAAAATAAGAATATTGTCCAGATAAACAACCACGGAAGAGTATAGCATGTCTCTGAAGATATCATTAACAAACTGTTGGAAGACAGCGGGAGCATTACATAGGCCGAATGGCATTACCAAATATTCATAGTGTCCATCACGGCTATTGAAGGCCATCTTCCATTCATCCCCCTGACGAATGCAAATCAGATTATAGGCGCCTCGTAGATAGAATTTTGTGAAGACTGTGGACCCCTTGACAAACAGTTCGGTGATGAGAGGAAGAGGATACCAGTTTTTGACTGTAATGTCATTAAGACCACGATAATCTATACATGGTCTGAGGGACCCGTCCTTCTTCTTAACAAAAAAGAACCCTGCACCAGCCGGTGATGTAGAAGGCCTGATAAAGCCTTTTTGCAGATTTTCTCAAATGTAGTTGGACATAGCCTCGGTCTCTAGGTGCAACAAACATCTCTCTAGCTGGCACTGACCAGGGGGGGGAGAGCCAATGACCTACCCCACAGGGGGGGGGTGCGGGCACTACCTATGGCTACCACCGTACTGCTCGACAGGAGTGGGGGGGGGGTCATGGTAGTGTGAGGATGACCTTATTTTTTTCCTGAAGATAGTGCCCCGGCTTGGATGATTAAAGAGGTAGCGGCTGCTTTACTGCTCCTTGCGCGGCTTCTTTCCAACTTGGACCGTCCTCCAGTGGTCGGCACCCACAGGCAATTGCCTAAAGCTGCCTAGTGGTGGCGCCGGCCCTGGCTCCCAACATCGGAGGTGGGCATTGCTAGACAAATGGTTTAGCCATGCTTTTGGATAGGGTATGTTTCCATCACTGAGGGGTCATGGGCAAGGCTGCTCTGCCCCATGGGCTAGACTGCTCAACCTTAATGCCAGCTATACAGCAAAACAGGGATGGGTGAGATATATGTGCTCTTTGGCAATCAGATCATATACTGTGTAGGGGCCCCCTAGGAACTCTATATTGCCTCACCTTCCAGCACCAATAACTACGGTGGGTCCCAACGCTCTGCACCTTATTTAAAAATTACAGATTAAAACTGGTACCCATTGAGTCCAAGGAAACTAATTGCCTCCTGTTTTTAAGTGGTGGTTGCTCTTTCTTTGCCCCCCCCCCATTATCTATATGCGCCCTGTCCCATCGTTTTAATCTTTGCAGTTGAAAGTTTCAATCTTACAAACATACCTTCACTCAAAGGTAAACATGGTGATCCCTGTACAATCCTATAATGTTTTAATATACCAGGGAACAAAAAAGCTTGTTATGCGCCGCAGTCATTTCCAATATTGAAAGCAGAGAGCTGGAATATTTAGTATTATGCTGTTTATTGCACCAATATAAACCTGAATTTACAAGCCTTTCCACCACAATTTTCCATCAGGTACAAATCACGCGCATGAGGATAGAAAGTCTGTCAATTCAGTTTTACGACCAGCTAATAAATTGTATGACATCACCTTGTTTGCCAGATACACAGCGAATTCATAGAGATCCACAGCTGCAATTCTGCTTTATATAGTCACAGAATAGACATTTACAGTCCCGATTCTGCACGTAAACCTTCCTGCTCTGTTTTACGCCTCTTGAAAACACAACGGTGTTTGTCTATGTGTAACTCAGGCGGTTTGCTATTATTATTTGTGTTCATGTTGCTTCACTGGTGATGCATCCGCAGGACAGCACAGATGGTGTAATGGTTAGCATTACTGCCTCACAGCACTGAGGTCATGGGTTCTATCCCCACCATGTGTTATATATACGGGGCAGTACGGATGGTGTAATGGTTAGCATTACTGCCTCACAGCACTGAGGTCATGGGTTCTATCCCACCATGTGTTATATATACCAGGCAGTACGGATTGTGTAATGGTTAGCATTACTGCCTCACAGCACTGAGGTCATGGGTTCTATCCCCACCATGTGTTATATATACCAGGCAGTACGGATTGTGTAATGGTTAGCATTACTGCCTCACAGCACTGAGGTCATGGGTTCTATCCCCACCATGTGTTATATATACGGGACAGTACGGATGGTGTAATGGTTAGCATTACTGCCTCACAGCGCTGAGGTCATGGGTTCTATTCCCACCATGTGTTATATATACCGGGCAGTACGGATGGTGTAATGGTTACATTACTGCCTCACAGCGCTGAGGTCATGGGTTCTATCCCCACCATGTGTTATATATATGGGGCAGTACGGACAGTGTAATGGTTACATTACTGCCTCACAGCGCTGAGGTCATGCGTTCTATTCCCACCATGTGTTATATATACGGGGCAGTACGGACAGTGTAATGGTTGCATTACTGCCTCACAGCACTGAGGTCATGGGTTCTATCCCCACCATGTGTTATATATACAGGGCATCACGGCAGTGTAGTGGTTAGCATTACTGCCTCACAGCGCTGAGGTCATGGGTTCTATCCCCACCATGTGTTATATATACGGGCAGTACGGACGGTGTAATGGTTAGCATTACTGCCTCACAGCGCTGAGGTCATGGGTTCTATCCCCACCATGTGTTATATATACGGGGCAGTATGGACGGTGTGATGGTTACATTACTGCCTCACAGCGCTGAGGTCATGGGTTCTATCCCCACCATGTGTTATATATACCAGGCAGTATGGATGGTGTAATGGTTACATTACTGCCTCACAGCGCTGAGGTCATGGGTTCTATCCCCACCATGTGTTATATATACCAGGCAGTACGGATGGTGTAATGGTTACATTACTGCCTCACAACGCTGAGATCATGTTTTCTATTCCCACCATGTGTTATATATACGGGGCAGTACGGATTGTGTAATGGTTAGCATTACTGCCTCACAGCACTGAGGTCATGGGTTCTATTCCCACCATGTGTTATATATACGGGGCAGTACGGACGGTGTAATGGTTAGCATTACTGCCTCACAGCACTGAGGTCATGGGTTCTATCCCCACCATGTGTTATATATACGGGGCAGTATGGATGGTGTAATGGTTAGCATTACTGCCTCACAGCACTGAGGTCATGGGTTCTATTCCCACCATGGCCCTAACTGTGCGGAGTTTGTATATTCTCCCCGTGTTTGCGTGGGTTTCCTCTGGGTACTCCGGTTTCCTCCCACAATCCAAAAATATACTGGTAGGCTAATTGGCTCCTAACATAATTAACCCTAGAATGTCTGTGTGTGCGTGTACATGTGGTAGGGAATATAGACTGTAAGCTCCACTGGGGCAGGGACTGATGTGAGTGTTCATATATTGTCTGTACAGCGCTGCGGAATATGTGTGCGCTATATAAGAAACTGTTAATAAATAAATCTGTAGTTTCACATGCGCAGTGGGTTCCGCGCACCGACAATCACTGTCCTGGCCAACTGATCTATCTCCAAAACTGCCCCTCCGCCAACATACAGTATGGTTTAGCCTGGCACATAACAGGCGGTATCATTAAAATGCCTGTAGTCTCTATTCTTATTGACGGGTGGTGCTAATGTAGGATTGAGAGGTAGTTGAAAATAAAAGTCGACAATAACAATGTCGACTTCCATAATGGCGAAGCTACAATGTCAATGGTAGACATGCCAACCGGCAAAGTGTCAACATGCTTAGAATGCCCACATTAGCTTTAGGCTAGGTTAGGGTTAGGCTGCAGAAGGAAGGGGTAAACTGTGGGGGAGGTTAGGGTTAGGCTGCAGGAGGAAGATTAGGTTTCGGTTTCTGGTGAAAGTGATAGTATTAGTGCTAGTTAGACTGTGAGGGAAGTCAGGGTAAGTTGTGTCCAGCTAGGCCAGAGGGCAGGGTGCCAGTTTCCCACCAGGCCAGTCTCATTCTGCTCTCTTTGGGCTGGCCACTAACCTCTGGAATTTAAATTGTTGTAACACTGGCTCCTCGTTAGCTGTTGGTGTGAATAGCCAGCTGGCACCCATAATATATTGCATAGCACTGCAGTACAATTGCTGCTCACCAAGTGCCAACTATAATGCAGGGCTCCGCCTCGCCCCTTCCTCATCTCTTCCTTTATGCAGTGCTGGTAACAAGATGCTCTGCTTCTGCTGCCCCAAATGGCAGGACTTCATCCGTCCTACCTGCATGGAGGTCAGTGTGGTCGTACTAGTAGCCATTCATTTTCTACTTCCCCTGAGGTCTGCTCTGGTGGGAACTGCTGCAGGGGAGAAGAGGTGTCCCCCTGTCCATGTTTTCCTCTGCTGATTGGTTGCCTATAATGACATCCCATCTGAAATAGAACTGCAATCTTAGAAAATTCCCCCCTACGACCTAAGACCTTGTAGACATGAAGAATGCAGACATTGGGTCAACTTTATTTTCCAACCTTGTAAGTTATTTATAATTAATTTGATGTGACAATAATTGTAATCCCCTTTATTGCTGGAAAGTTTTTGTTTTTTTCAATACATTCTGATTTTTCTCCAGCCGGTGAGTGTACGCTGCAAATGGGTAGTGGTTCATGGATGGTGAAACAGCTGTGTAGTAAGTAACCAATAACCAGGTATCTCAAAGGAGCTAAACAGTAGACTACTGTTTCCCACCATGTAAGGACCACATGGTGGACCCACCATGTACACACCATGTACACAGCTAAACAGTAGACTACTGTTTCCCACCATGTAAGGACCACATGGTGGACCCACCATGTACACAGCTAAACAGTAGACTACTGTTTCCCACCATGTAAGGACCACATGTAAGGACCCACCATGTACACAGTAAGGACAAGATGGCCCCTGCACATGCTCAGTAGTGATTTCAGTGGCCATCTTGGTATAGGGCATGATGCCTCCCTGGAGGCCAGGAAGACTGGAGGCTATGCTCCTTTCATCAATCGTTTGGGACTTGTAAACCCTTGCAAAAATAGATATTCAAAATATCAAATGATTACATTGCCATAGCTTCTAGCTAAAAGTCTTCGTTCTTCCTCACAGTCCATTATTTACGCTTTGTGTAGCAGAGTGACTCCTGCTATCACTGGCCTCAAAAAACTATAGAAACTGGCTTGTTAACCCCCTTCTGATTTGAATATTATGAGCATCAATGTAAATAATTTCCAAATATTGTCCAACAAAAGATCTGTAGCACCGCATCCATCACCATAGTTACAGAAAAGGATGTAACGGAAGGACAAGAAGTTAATAGAAATGACAAAAAGCAACAAGGCAGACCTGATGAATTGGGTGATGGATCTACAGCTATAGAAAATAATCAAATATGGGCACATCAATCAAGTCCATCTTAAAGGATGGGCACACTGGGCAGCTACCCAGAGCACCACGATTCTAGGGGCTTTGGAACAAGGGCAGATCAGGCCATGGGGCATCTGTCCCCAAAGCTAGTGCCTCCAGTAGTTATTAGTAGGCAGGTAGAGAATGTTGCCTGTGGTAAATAATTGACTATCGCCCAGAAACCCAACTGCCTTGTGCCGAACGCAGGTATGCTAAGTTGGGTTAGTGTTAGGCCAGGGATGGGTGGGTGTGGGGTTAGGTTTAGGCAGTAAGGGGGATTAGGGTTAGCTTGCAGGGTGGAATCTAGGCTGCAGAGAGGAAGGGCTAGGCACTTAAGGGTTAGGCTGCAGGGTGGGTGCTAGGTTTAGATGGTAGGAGATGGGGGTTAGGCACGAGCAGAGAGGGTTAAGATGGCCATACACTACTGTGATGTATTGCAGCAGTGTATGGCCATCCAACTCCTACTGAGCCGCCCCGGACCTATTTCATGCAATCCATTCACATGGCGCAGCACCTGGAGGGGGCCTAGCCAGATGTTGGACGGGCAGCATGTCAGTCCTCTAACTCATGGCCAATGTGCAAGGGAACATGCATTAGTCCTGAGGGGATTTGGCAAATTCAGCCCAAATCGGACTAGCATATGGGGGCCTTTAGGGTTAGGCTGCCGGTGGGGGGGTGAAGGTTAGGGTGAGGCTGCAAGGAGGGCGGGTTAGGCAATTAGAAGGGGGGGGGTAGGTTTAGGTTGTGGGGTAAGGGAGTTAGGATTAAGTAGTGGGGCATAGGGGCTAGGGTTAGGCACATACAGCATTTGGTTGTATGTGCAAATTTGCCTCCAGTGGTGGCTCCAGAGGAGAGGCTGCAGCACAGTTCAAAATTCAAATAGGGGAGCCACACCAACTGGCAGTAAGTCAGTTTGGAATGGCAGTTGGTGGCAGTGGGTGTGACTCTCTTATTTGAATTTTGACCTGTGCTGCAGCCCACCCCCTGGAGCCTCCCCTGGTTGCCTCCCTTACAAATGGCTCAATAGAACAGTAAAAGAGAGGGGTAAAAAGGTACAGGCCGGAGAGTCCATTCCTATGATACCCCTAAATATTGCAGGGAAGGGAGGGAGCTGCTTTGACACCCAAAAATCGCACAACAAGTTCAAAGTCTGAACCAACCCCTGGGATTTACAACTAATTGTTCCTGATACAGGACTCATTGCAAATGACCATCTGCACCACTACTGAACATCTGATCTGGAAAAAGGCACAGTTGCAATTCCATCTGCCAAACGCCATTTGCCTATCCATTCTGGTGGACTCTCGGTTACTATCCCAGCAGAAGTGGACAATGCCAATACCAAGGGGGGGGGGGCAACTATTCATCTAATTGTATTCTCTGCAATATTTAGGGCTATCATAGGAACGGCTTGTACCTTTTGTGGGTGTCATTTTCCAGTATATCCATATTTTATGTGTGATATGTATTATAATCCATTCTATAGTATTGCATTTTTCTTATTTTTACCCCTAGCGGTTTGTGCGCTGCTCTACTCCTTTTCTGCTCTTTTACATTATTACGATGGGGCCAACTACCCCGGTTTTGAGCAGCTGCAGGAAATTCCACCATAGTAAGCGCCCCCAGTTCTGCCCCTTTTTAGGGCCAGTCCTGAATAATATTTTCTTTCAAAAGAGCAGTAGTTCAATAATGGATCCTTCGCTGACCCATCGTTATTCAAACTCACGACTTTAGTAGTGACAGCAACGGAGTCACCCACTTTTTCAACAAGTCCTGAGTACTGGCCTACAGGGTTGAGGGCAGAAGTTTGCTTCCAGTTGTGGTACTTCAGTGCATTAGTCTTAAATAGTGTAAAGGTGCCCATACACTAGTAAGATTTATCTTCAGATCTGGCTGGTTGGAACAAAAACATGGTTATGGATGAGTGACAGTTTGTCAGTTTCCAGCATTTCCAAGCAAATGGTCAACTGTCATTTGCTCTCATCCATAACCATGTTTTTGTTCCAACCAGCCAGATCTGAAGATAAATCTGCGTGTGTATGGCCACCTTAAGTCCAAGCACAACATACTGGAGGCGCCCAGACAATTTCTGCATCGGCCTTAAATATAACAGCTGTGATATTTAACATGCCAATATTTTAACAGCGATTTAATAATCTCTGCACAATCATTGCCAGTACTTTAGCCATGGCAAAGAAACTTCATTCCGGTACTGCAACTGGCACAATAGTGATATCCGTAGTCAATTCAATTGCTTGTACTTCTGTTACCAATATATTCTGTGGTCCATTGACAGCGTTTCCCATTGGTGGCGCCTAACTGTGCTTCAAATAAACAAAACTAAAGTTTGAGTTTTTCTTTTAAAAAAAGAGTTTCCATCTACCAAACGTCACGTATGTAAAAAAAAAAACCGAAAGTAGTACACGTTGAGTATCCCTTATCCAAAATGCTTGGGAACAGAAGAATTTTGGATAACGGATTATTCCGTATTTCAGAATATTTTTATAATTCATTGATGTATCTAGCATTTATGTTGTACAACAGTAGTGTCCCCAGTAGTGCCAGTTACATATCATGTCTCCAGTAGAGCCAGTCACATATCATGTCCTCAGTAGTGCTGTTACATATCATGTCCCCAGTAGTGCCAGTTACATATCATGTCCCCAGTAGTGTCAGTTACATATCATGTCCCCAGTAGTGCCAGTCACATATCATGTCCTCAGTAGTGACAGTCACATATCATGTCCTCAGTATGCCAGTTACATATCATGTCCCCAGTAGTGCCAGTTACATATCATGTCCACAGTAGTGCCAGTTACATATCATGTCCCCAGTAGTGCCAGTCACATATCATGTCCACAGTAGTGCCAGTTATATATCATGTCCTCAGTAGTGCCAGTCACATATCATGTCCTCAGTATGCCAGTTACATATCATGTCCCCAGTAGTGCCAGTTACATATCATGTCCACAGTAGTGCCAGGTACATATCATGTCCCCAGTAGTGCCAGTTACATATCATGTCCTCAGTAGTGCCAGTTACATATCATGTCCACAGTAGTGCCAGTCACATATCATGTCCCCAGTAGTGCCAGTTACATATCATGTCCCCAGTAGTGCCAGTTACATATCATGTCCTCAGTAGTGCTGTTACATATCATGTCCCCAGTAGTGCCAGTTACATATCATGTCCCCAGTAGTGCCAGTTACATATCATGTCCCCAGTAGTGCCAGTTACATATCATGTCCTCAGTAGTGCCAGGTACATATCATGTCCCCAGTAGTGCCAGGTACATATCATGTCCCCAGTAGTGCCAGTTACATATCATGTCCCCAGTAGTGCCAGTTACATATCATGTCCCCAGTAGTGCCAGTTACATATCATGTCCACAGTAGTGCCAGGTACATATCATGTCCCCAGTAGTGCCAGGTACATATCATGTCCCCAGTAGTGCCAGTTACATATCATGTCCCCAGTAGTGCCAGTTACATATCATGTCCCCAGTAGTGCCAGTTACATATCATGTCCTCAGTAGTGCTGTTACAAATGTCCGAAGTAGGTTTTTAGCAAACATTTCCACTTTCTGCAATGTATGGTTTTCGGAATAATTTGGCTAACGTATATTTGAATAAGTGATACTCAACCTGTATTAGAAATAAATCATGTCGTTTAACTGCCATGTCAAAAACAAAAATCGTATGCATGGTGCAAATCATCGCCCTTGTTATGATTTCAGAGCTTTGCCAGGACGAGCTGATACCGAAGCACAACTCCAGGCAAAAGACTGTTAGTAAATTCACTTTATGTGAATTTATGCAAAAAGTATTTATCACGTCCACACTATAAATGTGCCGCAAAGTGTTTGTGGCAATTTAGCCGCTGGATTTAAATCTAGTTGAGGTTTTTTAATAGCCAAAACCAGACAAACTGCAAAGAATATTTCAAGAGCTCAGTTCATAGTAAGTAAATACAGAATAAAGGATCAAGACTGGAATTACATCTGATGGAGTTATTGGTACCTGGGATCACAGTAAACTGTTGCCCTCTGCTTTATTAGTGTACATCAGTGTTGTCATGAACCTGACTTGGTTCAGTCAGTTTCTGAGGTTTCTATGCCTGTTTGCTCCTAGCTGCTGCTGTTGCAGCTGCCCTGCATTCCCAGTGATTAAGTCTCCAGTGAACTTCCCTGAGTTCTGCAGCCTGATCCCTGACCCACACACACCTGTGCAGTAATCAGGTGTGTCTGTCTTTCCCCAGTGTTGATTAGTGCTGCGTCTGGCAGCCAATCACAGAAAGGCAAGGGGGATATAACTCAGGCCCTGGGCCTTCATTCCTTGCCTTGAACAATTGCTTACCTGTTCCCAGAATCTCCTGTGTCAGAGAAGTTTCCAAGGCTCCGAGATCTCCAGCGTACCCCTGCGATACTACCTGGTTCTCTCCATCTCCAGAAGACTCCTGTGATTCCATCCCTGCAGTTGAGTAGCCGGTGTTCCGCTACAAACATCATTTGGCTTTTCAGCCCATCAGTGACTTTCCCACCTGGTCCTGAAAACTGCCGACAGACTCTGTCGACTCCGGGGTTGACTACTCCCTGCTGCTCTCATAGTGACTACATCATCTGTCCTATACTTCCAGCAAGTACTCCGGGGCCTTCCCTCATCTGTCGACACCACGGTCGACATCTCACGTCGACATCCCCAGCAATTCCCAGATTGCACTTCCCTCATTGAGCTCTCCAAGTTCAAGTGTCATCACCCCAGCCTGCATCCAGAGGGCCAGGGCAGGGGGCCGCGACCTGCCTGTCAGACGCAGCTAAGTCCAAAGCTCCTTGCGGGGCTCCCTGGTGAATACCGCTGGCAGGTTAGACTCTGCGCCCCTGTTCCTGGTCTCCGCCAACACTCTGGTTCACAGTGCCCTGATCCTCCTGTGTATTTCTCATATCAAAACCTCCTGCGTTCAACTATCCAGCGCCCTCCACTGGTCCACCACGGTCACAGCCGGGAACACAAAAACCGCCTGCGCTGACAGTTTGTTCAAGGCCGATGGACTCGGTTCAAGACCCCAGTGTGGGACCAGCGGTCATCCAAAATGTTATTGCTCGGATAGAGACTCAAGAAGCCACTCAGCAGCGAGTGATAAAATATCTTCAAGAGGTATCCAGTCGATTGGATACAATGCAGCAGTCATTGTCAACTCATGTGTCGACTGTCCAAAATTTTTTACCACCCACTTCCCATTCCAGTCTCCAATTGCCGGTACCAAGCAAATACGACGGTGATTCCAAAACCTGCAGGGGATTCATTAATCAGTGTCAAATTCAATTTGAACTGTTACCTCACAACTTCCCCACAGCTAGAATAAAGATTGCATATATCGTCTCATTGCTTTCCGGAACTGCCCTCGAATGGGTATCACCGCTGTGGGAGAAGTCTGATCCTCTCCTTGCAGACTATGACAAATTTATCGAGACTTTTCGCCGTATTTTTGATAGACCAGGTCGCTCAGCCTCTGCTTCCACAGATATCCTTCAGGTCAAACAAGGATCTCGGCCCATGGGGCAATATGTGGTCCACTTTCAGACTTTGGCATCCGAGTTACTGTGGAACAATGAAGCCTTGACAGCTGCGTTCTGGTTAGGAGTATCAGATCGCATCAAGGATGAGCTGGCAACCCGGGATCTTCCAGATCGGTTGGAAGACCTTATCTCCCAATGTGTCAAGATTGATTTACGCCTCCGTGAGAGAGGTCTTGAAAAACAAAAGAAGTTAATTCCTAGAGAGATTCCTGAATCACGTTCTGTGTCTCCTGACCGTGAAGAACCCATGCAAATTGGTAGATCACGCCTGACTCCTGTCGAACGTGCCCGCAGGCAGCGCAATAGATTGTGTATATATTGTGCTGCTTCCAATCATTTCATTGATGCCTGTCCTGAGCGTTCAGGAGAACGCCAAGGCCTGACCTGCAATGGAGAAGTCAGGTTGGGTCAACTTGTGAAATCTCCTCACGATAATGACTTTGTCCTTTCAGTGTCCCTCGAGACTCCAGCCGGACCCATACCCAGTTCTGCCCTAGCAGATTCCGGGTCAGGTGGAAACTTCATCTCTTATGACCTTGTCTCCAAGTTGAAAATTCCTCTGGTACCCATATCTCCGCCTATCTCTGTTACCGTGATGGATGGCAGCAAGATTCCTGGCAGTGAGGTTCATTTCCGTACTGAACCTGTTCTTTTAAAAGTTGGTACTTTGCATCAAGAGTTAATAAAATTCTTTGTGATTCCCAAAGCATCCTATGACATTGTGCTGGGGCTTCCATGGCTCCGACTCCATAACCCCAGTATCAACTGGTCCACTTTACAGTTGGAACATTGGAGTCCATATTGTCGTCAGCATTGTACTGTTCCGGCGCTGCCAACCGGTTCCACGAATGTCGCACCATTTCCTGGTTGGCCTGACACCTACAGAGACCTTATGGATAAGCATGCTGCCGATACCCTGCCACCACCTCAGGAGTGGGATTGCTCCATCAATTTGCGCCCAGGGAAAATTCCTCCTAAAGGCCGTACCTACCCGGTATCAGTCCCTAAGAATCAGGCCATGCAATCTGGTAATAGAAAGAATCTTCAAAAGAGATTCGTCCGACCTTCTAATCCTCCTGCTGGTATAGGTGTTTGCCCTGCAAAGAAAAAAGGTGGTCTCCGATCTTGTATTGATTCCAGAGACGTAGAATCCCATCGCTCTCCAGTAAAAGAGGTTCCACGTCAGCTCAGACAAAACAAGCCCTATGATAGGATTATGTGCCGTTCTGGTACTCTGAGTGTAAAAACTGATGTCCTATCTTGCTCCATGAAGGAAGACTACCCCATTCCTGATTCCATCGCATTTGCTCCTACGCAAGTATCTCCTACACCTCCTTCTGGTAAGACATTTGTGCCCCCTGAGCTCCGCCCAAGACAGTTGTCAGGGGTTCATAAATCTTTGTTCCCCGGGCGTCCTGGTGCCCAAAACACCCTCGAGACTCTGCAACGCTCCGATGGATGGCCACAGATCAGAGAAGATATCAAAGAATGTGTGACATCCTGTCCAGAGGGTACACAGCATAAAATTCCTTTCCAAGGAGGTCCTATCCTCCACGACCATGTTTTTCTCCAGGATGATACTCCGATAAATTCAGTTTCCATCGATGATGGATGGTCCACCTGTTCCGAAGATGAAAACTATGTTTTGCCTCAGGGAAAAATTAAATTGAATTCTACAAGTTGCTATCCAAAAGCCCCTGGCTATCTTACTAGATACAACTTAAGCGATAGTGGAGTCCTAGCCTCAAGGGCCCGATCCTCCCGTCCCTACCAAGTTCGTTGGGGTGTTCGGAGTCCACCCCTAAAGGAGGGGGTACTGTCATGAACCTGACTTGGTTCAGTCAGTTTCTGAGGTTTCTATGCCTGTTTGCTCCTAGCTGCTGCTGTTGCAGCTGCCCTGCATTCCCAGTGATTAAGTCTCCAGTGAACTTCCCTGAGTTCTGCAGCCTGATCCCTGACCCACACACACCTGTGCAGTAATCAGGTGTGTCTGTCTTTCCCCAGTGTTGATTAGTGCTGCGGCTGGCAGCCAATCACAGAAAGGCAAGGGGGATATAACTCAGGCCCTGGGCCTTCATTCCTTGCCTTGAACAATTGCTTACCTGTTCCCAGAATCTCCTGTGTCAGAGAAGTTTCCAAGGCTCCGAGATCTCCAGCGTACCCCTGCGATACTACCTGGTTCTCTCCATCTCCAGAAGACTCCTGTGATTCCATCCCTGCAGTTGAGTAGCCGGTGTTCCGCTACAAACATCATTTGGCTTTTCAGCCCATCAGTGACTTTCCCACCTGGTCCTGAAAACTGCCGACAGACTCTGTCGACTCCGGGGTTGACTACTCCCTGCTGCTCTCATAGTGACTACATCATCTGTCCTATACTTCCAGCAAGTACTCCGGGGCCTTCCCTCATCTGTCGACACCACGGTCGACATCTCACGTCGACATCCCCAGCAATTCCCAGATTGCACTTCCCTCATTGAGCTCTCCAAGTTCAAGTGTCATCACCCCAGCCTGCATCCAGAGGGCCAGGGCAGGGGGCCGCGACCTGCCTGTCAGACGCAGCTAAGTCCAAAGCTCCTTGCGGGGCTCCCTGGTGAATACCGCTGGCAGGTTAGACTCCGCGCCCCTGTTCCTGGTCTCCGCCAACACTCTGGTTCACAGTGCCCTGATCCTCCTGTGTATTTCTCATATCAAAACCTCCTGCGTTCAACTATCCAGCGCCCTCCACTGGTCCACCACGGTCACAGCCGGGAACACAAAAACCGCCTGCGCTGACAAGTGTCCCTTAAGGCCCCCATACTCTCAGGGGCACCAACAGTGCTGATGGGCCCCTGTAAAAATAAGGTGCATGGTCAACGGGAGTATAATTTCCTAAACGGATATTACTGGAGACGGGGACTGACCTGTGGTGGATCCTATAGGTAGGTACAGTATGTGTGATTGTAGTGTATATTGAAGTTGTACTGTACTGGTGTGTGTGTGTGTGTGTGTGTGTGTGTGTATTATTTAACTATTTGCATTGTTGTAGATCTACAAGACCCAGCGGGCCCTTTAATACCCTGCGAGCTGGGACTTGTGGTTCTCCAAGTCCTAGCATGCGGTGCAAGGGACTATTGCATACTAGTTGCTGGTTTTAGAAATTGGGGGATTCCCCAACTTTTTTGCACCCTGAATTTCTAAAATCAGGACCAGCTCTTTGAGCTCAGGCCTGCGCTGGTAATAGCTGGGGGGGGGGATGTATTTCACATCGAATGGGTACGAACACATCCCCTACTCATTTTGTCCCCCGTATTTTGGGAACCAGGATGGGCCCTTGAGCCTGGAGCTGGTTTTATAAATTGCAGGGATCATTTGGACCCTGAATTTCATAACCCAGGACCGGTGTTTAACACACTTTCAGATGTATCAACGCGGGACCGCCGCGTTTCCACAACAAAAGGTAACGCCAGCTTTTTCTGGCATTACAATACAGAGGACCATGGGCTTCTTACCGCATTCCCCACCACCCCACACCGGACCCTGCAGCTCTGCGCCTCTCAAATACCCCCCCCCCCCCCCCTCGCCGGCTGCAGAACGTCCCCTTCTCGGTGCAGGGAGGAGGAGGAGCCCAGGAGTCCCTACAGCCATCTGATTCTGCAGTCATCTGAGGCTCCTGGGCAAAAGAGGTGAGAGGGATCCGCAGGGGACCCTCCCACCCGGCACCAGCTGCTTAGCAAAGGGCAGCTCTTTTGGATACTGGGTTAAAGTAGCAGTTTAGGTTGGATATACATCAGTTAGTTACACAGGCTTGTTGACTCTGCTGTTCAGTGTGACTCTCCTCCTCTGGTTCCATATACAGATGTCCTGCTGGTTCTTAGTGTTGGCAGTCCGGGCACTCTCCCTGCACCCTCAGATTCCTTGGTGTGGAGGTGACAGTGGCCCTCTGTTTGAGAGCATCATCTATTCCTGCAACATATGGCCCCTTCACAGCAAGAGCATGTCTGCCTCACCAGCCTGCTATGGAGCTCTCTACTAGGGATTCGAAATCATTGATGGTTCGTGGCCGATGTCAAATACTTTTGCCATTGATGGCGGAGAAGCAGATGGTTTATCTCCATCGATGGAACAGCAAAACAATGTTTTGCTTCTTTTTTTTTTTCAAAGTGCCGGGACACGGAGCAAAGCTCCGCCCCCGACACCCACGAAACTCCGCCCCCGTGTCTTCATTGGCCCAAAGGCCAATCAATCAAACACAATGGATGACCATCGATATGTAAAAATATCTATGGTCATCCATTGCATAGTTAAGCACTATCGATGGCCAGTTGCAGAATTGCCATCGATGGCAACAATCGATGGCAATGGGAACGATGGCCATCCCTACCCTCTACCGGGCTCAGAAGCTCTGCCCCCAACACTCTCTGCAAAACTCATACAACCATTTGACCTATGGTCAAAGGTTTTTACTGGGTCCCACTGCCTGCCATATTCTTCCCTGTGGCTCTCATCTGGGTGCAACAGTAGGTAGACAGTTATCATGTCAAAATGAGAGTGTCAATATAGGGGTCAGCAGGCAGTATGTCAATATACTCACTGTAGCATGTTGATGGTGGTCATGTCAATATTCACCATGTCTACACAAATGTAAGAATAATAACCTAATGTAGCATACCCTCCAACATCTGAAGGACAAAAACTGGTACACATTTGGAAAGGTTGCGTGGCCAAGGGTAAAGGGGCCATGGTCAATGGAAAAGGGGGGCGTGACAACATCCCCTTTCCAAATGTTTACTGGCATCAGAGCACTTCATATACCCGGGCCCCAGGGAGACCTGGGTATCCTGTTAGCAGCACTCCCCTGGGCCTCCTCAGCTGCCCATCAGCCCAAATCCTGTAATGGTAGTTTTGACTTTCCCCCCGGAAATGGAGACAAGGAGCAAGGGTACCGGGGAGCAATCACTGAGCAGGGGGACAAGGGCCCGCTGAGTTCCCCCGGTGGTGCACTCCAGGAGATGTAGTTGTGGCCGGCCACTCCCCCTCACACTCCCCCAAGAGAAGCCGGTGGTGTAACAGTAAGAAACTACAATTCCCATAGTCAGAGCCGCCTATCAAAAATTGGTACAATGGTGACAGTTAGATTTAACGGTACTTTACCGGCTAAATCGGTACACTTGGAGGGTATGATGTAGCCCAGCTTACCTGGCACTGGCTGCAGTGTCATGTCCAGAATTTTCCAAGTCCTAACCACCCCTTCCCCCTTAGACTAAACCTAACCCTCTTGGCGGCATCTAACCCTAACTGTCAGCATTCTGAGAATGGCATATGTTGATATGTTGAATCGTGTTGACATTGTAGTGTCAAATGTTGGCATGGCAAAGGTCAATCATGTGAAAGGATTCTCAAAGATCTTAACACCGATGCTTTTTGGTGCAGATGTAGCGCCTCTCTTCTTTGCAGGGGCTGGCGATTCCATCAGCGGCCGGCTACTGCCAGGGGCACGCGCGCATGAGACGCTCACATGCCCCATGGCAACGGAGCCTGCCGGGGTTCCCCCACCGCCTCCCCCGCTGGTCCCCCTCGCCGCCCGACCCCCCCCCACCCAACTTGAGCAGCGTCTTCCTGAAGCGGAGACCGGCAGGGAGACGCTGCCCATCCGCCGTGATACTGGGACACGAGTGAGACTCACGCGCGTCCCAGTCCCTATCGCCGGCGCTCGCCAGTGAAAGGGATCTGGCGGGCGCCGGGCAAAGAAGAGAGGCGCTACATCTGTACATCACAGAAAAGCAAAAGTTACACCAGTGAGATCTGCTCGGTTATAAGTGACGCCAGTGAGGTACTCTACGTCAGTAAACATCCTGTGCATCCGGGTTTGAACAAAATAAAATAGATTACAAAGATTGCTTAATGTAAAAAGAGAATATTTTACCTATACAGTGTGTAAAGGTCCGGTCAAGGGCACATCAGCGCCCATATAAAAGCAGCGATTCACGGGAATACTTTTATTTTGCAGAAAAGACATAAATAAGAGATTATCGGAGGAGTGCGGCAGCGGAGGCAGTGACTCACAAGGTAACCTTTCCCTGTGACAAAGATGATGTATATAAGGAAAGTTCCCTCTCCCCTCGCATGTTATGGATCTAATTGGGCTGTTAATCTCGCTCACATTTAGCTCGGCTGATCTATAGTCACACTGTCATTTAACTTATAGCAAAACAATACTTATTACTTATAGCAAGTGGTTCTTAAATCTTATTCCTACCAAGCTAGAAAAGTTCTCTCCATAGCGACCCACGCAACATTTAAGTTATGGGTCTCCTGGTAAGAGCAGGCAAAGTACTAACACTAAAGTCTCACATATTACTGGTGCTGTGGTGGTGCTATACTTCTCAGCCAATCAAATTATAGCAATCGTTTCTCTATTGCATCCTGGTAAACGATAGATTTGGTTTGGTTGCTATCGGCAACACCGCTGCTTGTTTATTTTAGAAGCTTTAGTCCATCTACTCTTGAAACAATTTGCAGTGGATTGAATCGATTGGCAACAATATTCTTTCCAATTATTCATAAAGTATCTTTCCTGTCTGCTGTACCTGTCAACGAAGATGGACTCCTCATTAGCAACTGGTCCCACCTTGGCCAACTGATTGGGAATGTGACAGAGGTGCTGACCTCAGGGGGAGATATAGGGGGAAATTTACTAAAGGAAATTTGTAAAAAATAGGTGTAATTGTATCCAGAAATACACTTATTTTTGACATTTACTATGCCGAAAATACGGCAATTCGTATTCGGATTGATAGCACATCAATACGAATACGAATTGACATATTTTCAGGATAGTAAATGTCAAAAATAAGTGTATTTCTGGATATAAATTCACCTATTTTTTTACAAATTTCCTTGAGTAAATTTCCCCCATACGATCAAAGAGATATAAAGTAAAGTAAATGTTTAAATTATTGTGTCAACATTTTTTGTGTTGACCATTTCCCTTTCGAGGTTTTTGTCTTCTCAACTTTTCAGTGTCGATCTTTTGACCCTGACTGACTATTTACTTTAGATCTTCTACACCAGTGGTTCTCAAACTTGGGGGTAGATGTATGAAGCAGTGATAAGGGAGGAGAAGTGATAAAGTGTCTGGTGCTTTATCACCGGCCAATCAGCTCCTGACTGTTAAGTAACAGTCTGGGTTTAAAAAGGGACAGTTAGGAGCTGATTGGCAGGTTATAAAGTACCAGTACTTTATCACTTCACCTCCCTTATCACTGCTTCATACATCTACCCCTCAGTCCCACAGGTCATGTTTTCTAGGTCACCCGGCAGATGCGCTGTGTGTGACCAACTGTCACATTTTAAAAATCCACAGGTGACCTGGAAAACATGGACCGAGTTTGAGAACCTGTGTCCTAAATGTTGTTGCCTACTGTATGTTATATTTCACATAAATTGATGCCTACTGCAAAACCACATTGATGAAATTCCATATAAACAATATATAGACACTATGGAAACACAGGATCCCTTCTGTACAAAGAAATGAAGTCATCAGTGTGGCCCAGGGTTGCCGACTTTTAAATGCTCCTCTCCGGGAGAAGCCCGGAGAGGAGACTTTCCTTACCAGATCGGGGGTGGGGCATGACCGTGACGTCATTAAGCCCCGCCCCCATTACGGGTAATAGGATAAATTACTGATCGCCGTGGAGGGGGCGTGGCTAAAATTACACGATTGTGCCATTTTAGCTCCGCCCCCTCCTCTGAGACCCGCGGATTGCGGCTCAGGGGAGTCCCCCAGATTCCGGGAGGGTTGCCCACCCTTCCGGGGGTCCGGGAAGGGGACCCGATTTTCGGGAGACTCCCGGGAATTCCGGGAGGGTCGGCAACCCTGGTGTGGCCATTCATGTCCGGTGTTCCGTCAGTAGCTGCAGGAACAATGTCATGTCATTAATAAAGTCCTGGGAAATGTTGGGGAACTGTGTTACAGCTGTCAGGTCTTCAAATACCAGCCTAATAAAAATGCAAATGTGTGATGTCTCCATAATATTCATGGACTTATTAAGGTAAAAAAGTGAATCACCCACATCCCAAACAGGCAAAACTTCCAGCAGTTCTCAGAATCACAAGCCGCAGAAACAATCTTAGTTTTTTTTGGGGGGTTGTTTAAATCCTAGAACCTTTTTTGCTTTTGTTACCTTTTTAAAAAAATGCCTCTTTCAATCCTGAAAAGATTTTTGTACTTGGCAAGTGTACGTCTGACAAGCAATGCAGCCATTGTAGCAGCCTTTGATTATGTGCCGGATTTTGTAAAAGTCGCTCGTTTGACGATAAGTATAGACTTCGGTTCTTTAACTTTCACAGGTCACTTTCAGGTGGAAAAAACACTTTTTGTACATTGCTATCCTTCACGCATACCATTCCTTTGCAAGGGGTATGTGTTTTCTATGCCAAATTAGAGACACACAGGGGAAGGTGCACCAAATCTTTGGGCGATACTGTAGTGTGAAGAGAGATGAAGCTCCTGTGATTTGTATAGCACAGTCTGTAACAGTTAGAATCTGGTTGGAACTTATCTCTCTCCATTTTATCTCTCCATTTGATATCTCCCCCATAGGGCCTGATTCAGGACCGCTCGCTAAGCAGCTGCCCTCCACGCCCCGCGAATCAATTTGGAAGCCCGCTAATGGATGCGTACACTGACACATCTATTCGGGTGTGAGAGTACAGGGGAAAAATCATTCTGAACTGACTTTTATTTGACTCAAAAAATTTCCGAAAACTGGGCGGGCGCTGAGGTCATATGACATCAGTCACACACCCCACGCAGGCTTCACCATGCCTGTTTTTGCATGGGGATGCCCGGCGATTTTCTGGGCGCACCCACTGTTTTTGTGGGCATGCCCAGGAAACACTGGGCATAGCCATGGGGTGCCAGACGGGGTCCCGACAGGCATTTACCCGACATCGAGATCCCGACTGTCAAAACACTGACAGCCGGGTTCCCGACGACCACCTGCTAATTTCCCTTGTGGGGGTCCATGACCCCCATAGAGGGAGAATAGAATAGGTGGCGAGCGCAGCGAGCCCGCAAGGGGCTTAGATGAGCTCAGCATGCTGTCTGAGTTCGGACAGTCGGGATCCCAATGTCGGGCTAATGACTGTCGGGATCCCGACTGTCGGACCCCTGTACCACACCCTAGCCATGCGCCATCCCCCTGCCCTCCTCGATGTGTGCAAATAGTTGTTTTTAGTCACCCGAAGGTGTTTGAACAGTGGGGCTACACATACGGATAATCACGCATACGCAGTACCGAAAACATCAGAACGGGGCCGTATTCGTCCAAAAACGAATGAAGCTGCATCACCCCCATAATTGTTTAGGATGTTGTAACAAAGAGTCTTTCTCTGCCTTGAAGTGACAGTGGTACATTTTAGTTTCAGACGATTTGGTCCAGATCGTTTTGGGCTCTTTGATCCCTTTGATAAAGTCACAAGGAAAGTTTAGGGATAATTTGCAAAAATATTCGAAAAAGTTCTGCATTCGCCAACTACTAGAATTTCTGGGATGTAATCCGCTAACGGGGAAGAGAAAGACTAGCACAGACTCTCTATTAACATAATCCACATTTTTGTACCAACATACTCAATATAAATGGACCTGCCACGTCCAAACAATGTCTCTATTTGGTGGTGCTCCCGCGAGTCATAGGTCAGTATACTCACACACGAAGAAAAAGATGACTCTCTTTGTCGGGGCACAACTTTTAAAATGTATACGTTTTTAATGATATGCATTAAAATAGGACCCTACACTCATCACCACAGATTATGTCACTATTCATGGAAAAACGCTCACTGGGGGATATTTTTATAATTTTTATAATGCAGAATTAATCGTGAAAAGGTACAAAGAAAATGGTATTCACAATAAGCACCAAATTTACAGTATGTGAATGTGTCAGCCTTTGGTCAAAAGATGGTCTCAATAACGGGATATTCTCCCATGAGGCATTAAGATGGCCTGGCTGAAAAATTATTGGAGTGACAAAGTTGCACAAAATAGTTTTTTCGTGAAAAAGGTATGTACAAAAAGTACCAAAATTTTTTTCTACACATATATATTTACAAGTGAAAAAACGTGCAAAACTAGAAAAAGTTCGGCAAAATATCGTGGTTGTCATCAGGTGACCGTCACGGCGGGTTTACCACAGCATATAATTCTGTAGTGTTTATTGGGCAAGGTTGCTTACAATTGTATGGTGATATATATATATATATATATATATATATATATATATAAATATATATTTTTTTTTTTTTTTTTTTATGGAACTCGGGGAAATTCCCTGGAGAAGGGAGACAGATACAAAAGTGGAAAAATAGCTGATTTCCCTGGATCTCAAATCATTTCTATTTTCCGGCCGTGTGTCATAAAGACAGTGAACGGACCGAATGAGGGGGTGATTATAGTTGATACCTATGGTAGGATCAGTAGAATGAAGAGAAATAGGGATCTGCTGTTGAGACCCGGGTCCAGTGTCACCCCTGTTGGTATTACCAGCGCAGGAGATCAATCTGGTACTGGGCCCAATGAGAGTCCCTTATATATAAAGAGATGACAGTCCCTCAATAGGGAATTGTACTAGATCAATGTCTTCACAGCTGATTAATATCAAATAACCTTTATAGTATCTGCCCCCTATTCCCCACCATTAGTAGCCATACAATTGGTCAGTCTCTTAATCACACTCTCATATGGTTAGAATATATACCTTATACAAATACAAGGTTAAGACATGTAAATTTTAACCAAGTGTCATAGAGATAGCCAATTCAAGTTCTACTTAACGTGTAAAAGAGCTCCATTGATCCTCCTTCCAGCACCAGATTACCCCATTCGTGACAGTCTCGCCTGTCCCTGTCTGAAGCCCGCGAAGGGACGCGGATACCTGTGAAGGTATCCGCGTCCCCTCGCGGGGCTCGCTGCGCTCGCCACACTTTCATCTCCACACCGACGTGGATAGTGGAGGGTATGAAAAGGTCGGAGGACACGTACCGCCGCCCCTCGCGGGCTCGCTGCGCTCGCCACGCTTCGGGTTGACGTTGATCATGGGGTGGCGTTAACAATTGGGGGGGGTATTTCACACTTCAGGGTGGGTATTTGGGGTCTGTGGGCCATTTAACATTGATCCCTATGTAAAATCGCGGTACTCGCATCGGTCGCATCGCATGCGTTTTTTTGGCCACATGCGATGCGACCGACGCGATTTACATTTTACCATGCATTTCTATGTAAAATCGCGGCCATCGCATCGGTCGCATCGCATTCCATTATAATGGCATGCGATGGCATGCGATGTACATGCGATGTACATGTGATGGGGGCCCTTCTAGGAAACTAGTACCAAAATATCCCCCAGTGAGCGTTTTTCCATGAATAGTGACATAATCTGTGGTGATGAGTGTAGGGTCCTATTTTAATGCATATCCGCTAATCCAGAAGGCACGAAATCCCGTCCTGTGTTTCCGCTCATTACCATGTTACTGACGTTAGCAAAACATCTAAATAATCTGAGTCACTGATTTCTTTTTTAACTTACCTTCTAAAGTCTTTGTGGCATCCATACCTCAAAACTACCATCGAAAGATGGGGGAGGTTCCCTCTGGGATGCGAATAGATGTTTATGTAAAACATCCATTCGCATGTCGGACGAATGAACCCGGCGTACGAATGGGTGCGGCCGTACCACCACCAGGTGGGGCCTGGATGACTCGCAAGGGGTGGATTTGCAAGTAGTTAGCAGACCACGATCAACCAATAATGATAACAGGAACCAGCGCCGGCTGTTTCTCAATTATTTGAAAATAGGATGACGGTTTCTTTCAAATAAAATTATTTATTAAACAATTAAAATATAAAAATTAAACAAATTAAAAAATTCAAGATAAAAAATCTCGTATGGTATATGGATTAAATGGTACCCTATGGACACAAGGTGATACTACTATATCCAGGATATATTTGGGGGTCACTGGGTGGGATGTCTCTATTATTATGCAGCAGTTTATATTACCAGGTGGCCGATATCCAAGGCTGGAATCTGGACACTTGTCCGGTAAACCTGGGTATGATGTGAAGTGGTTGCCGCTGGTCAGATCCTCTTTGTTGGTGATATTCGAGGTGGACCACCTGAAGAGTATAAAGTCCCGTTTCCAGTGAAGCTTGTATAAATAAAATTATCCTCAGGAGTATGATGGTGTCAGGGGTGTAGATAAAAAGGCTCAGGCTCTACGCATTTCCCTGGGAAATGTCTCCCAGCATCATCAGGAGCAGAATGTCACCAGACAATACAAACAATTGTACAAGTTGTGGAGTCTTCAAAGACTTTCGGGAACCTAGGCAACATTGCAAGATCTCACGTGCGAAACGCGTCCTGGTGATTTCTGCCATTGTGCCACTGAATTTGATGCCATGATACAATAATACCCCGTTCTCACTGCTAAGGCAAATTCCCTTTTTTTTTTTATTGTGAACGGGTCAAACCGTGTCAAAATTCCCGGGTCTCCAACCCTTCCTTTTACCCGTTTTGAGATCCGGGTATGCAGACACAGGTTGACCCGTTCACACTGCAATAACGGGGTCTGGCGCGCCAGTCCCCGGCATTGTAAAAGCCGTGTTCACACTTGCAGTGTGAACGCGGCATAAGTTACTTTATCACACCAACCTCCCTCCTAACATGAGAAACAGCTGCAGAGGGGCACATAGGAGCAATGTGTTCTTCAGTAGAGTTCGGCTTGGTTACAGATTGTTCGTCTTCTGTTATCTCGAGTCTTCTTCAGCTCAATAAGAAACATCCATTATTTTATAGTCATGTCAAAAAACAGCTTTATCCGCTCTTTAGAAATTATTATACGCCGCCATGCATATTGGTTTAGCTGTAAAATACAGCGGCTCCTTCTCACCAACAAGTTTTTCAATGTTACTTGAAGCAACGCTAGCCTTTAATGAGAACAGTAAAGAAGAATAATCCAGATAATAGGTTTTATTTTAGCCTGATGAGTTTTCCTCAGTGTTACATTTGCTCCTCCATAAACCTATAAAACTTACTAAAATCTATATGCAATTTCACTGCTCCTACACAGCGGCATTACAAATGACTGAAACGTGCTGATTTATGTTTAATTCATACCGTTTCCTCTTCTCTATTTAACCAAGATGGTGAATAATTAAAATTATGATCTGCAAAGAAGGAGTGCTAATTATTGGAGACTTTCGGGCTAGTGAAGCAGAAACGGCATTTATGAAAGTAATACCTAAACAAGTTTTTGGAAGGCATTAACAATGTATTATATGATAAAGTATGATGGTAATATTTGAGAGGGAGATGTACTGTATCAAAGTTTGGAGGTAGAAAGTGTGCCAGCCAATCAACTGACTGTAATTTTACAGGCTGTGTTTGAAAAAATATGAGAGGGGCTGATTGGTTGGTAGGTTATCTCTTTCTGCGCTTTGCTAAAACTCCCCTGAATTTGCAAACTGTAGCATAAGGTTCTCCAGATACTGTATGTATGTATGGGATGCGGTCAAAATCCCGGCCGTCGGAATCCCAACGGACGAAATACCGACGCTGGAATCCCGACAGCCACAATGCTGGCACTTTGTCCTTCAATGGGGGAGAGGGAGAACAAAATAGTGTGCCGAGCGTAGCGATGCATCGGGCCCGCTGCCTGCGAGCGCAGCAATCCCACAAGGGGGGGGGTTCCACGGCCCCCCTTGTCGGCATTGCGGCGGTCGGGATTACGGTGTCGGTATTTCGACCGCCGTGATTTCATACTGATCCCGTTTGTATAGTATTTCACACATATATTATTTATTTTACATTTGGTATACAGTATGTTCAGTTTTTGCCTATTTGACCATAGTCTATTATCACTGTCTGAACACCCTGCGGTTTGTTTTTTTGGCTACAGTTTGGTCTTGCCATGTGAATGACTATATACTCTTATTGGATATAGTTAGGTCTTACCCTGAGAATGTTATTATACTGTACTCTGGCTACAGGTTGGTCTTGCCATGTGAGGTTGCCATCAGGAATTTTGGGGCCCGGGACTCATTTCCAGTCCAGGCCCCAGGCCCCTACCTCCTCACTTAATTTACCGTAACCCGGCTCCTGCTCCGGGGGGGGGGGGGGGGGGGCACAGACAGGGGTAACCACAGAACCCAGAACCCACCTATTGGCGGCCCTGGGCTATAGTTTACTGGCCTAGTATTGTGCATGGTTCAAAAGCTCTTAATGATCGATGATCTTTGCTATCCTTCAACTGTCTAGACTATGACTAGACACTTGATATTGTATATTGGTCAGTTGAGCATAGGAAAATTCTGTAGCTCTGTAGATGTTCTATAATGGCTTGTTTGTAATAAGCTGATTGGCAGAGCCAGCCCTAGGCATAGGCAAACTATTCAAATGCCTTGGGCATTTGCAATCCATAGGGGCATGCATGCCTAGGACAGTGGGCAGCGGCGGTATTGGGATGCAGCGGCGGAGGTTTCTGATGCACTTGACCTGGTGGAATCTCTGCACATCACTGATAAGTTCTTGAAGAGGTGATGGCGTATTACGGGAGCACTAGCCACTATTTGGGTATCAGGATGTGGGGAAAGTTCCCTTACCCAGGTATCCTGGCTGATGGCTCACACCCCTTGCCTGGCCGGGAAGCTATAACCATGAGTAAGAAGTTCTCTTGCTTCCTGAAGTAAAATGGCTTCAGGAAAGCTGCTGTCCAATCACAGCTGCTCCTCCGAAGGCCTTTGTGGAGCTCGTGAGCCCAGGTGTAGAAGTGACTGAGACTATTGTCACATCTTCTACTGCATCTTTATAGTAATCTCATAGCCGATTGTCCTCCTATTAACACGCCTATTGGCTGAAGTGTGAATTATTGGCCGCGCCACCTATGGCAGGTGCAGAATTTCTGATTTTGACATCACCGGATGTCAGCTGTCCGTCCTCTTCCTGTTCAGGTGCCCATACATGTTACAATTATTGTATACAATATTGTATACAATATCGCATCTCATCGCATATCGGTTTTGCGATGAGATCAGATGAGATGAGATCTAGCACAAAAAAAATGTGCTGCACATACTTTTTGTACTAGATCTCATCTCATCTTATCGCAAAACCGATATGCGATGAGATGCGATATTGTATACAATATTGTATACAATAATTGTAATGTGTATGGGCACCTTAAGACACCATAGAGGTGTCTTAGATCTGCGAGTGCTTGCAAAATCATTCGATGAAAAAAGGTCCTTAGGGCGGGATGTATTAATATACATCGCCGCCCTTTGCCTGACAGCCGCCGAGATGCTGCCGCATATGTACTAACATATGCGGCTAGCATCGGGTTGCGGTGACGGAGACCCCCGCGATACCTGTGATGTGGTCTGCTGGGGTCTCCGTCACCTCCCGGCGGCTGCCAGCGTCCCCCTGCGTCTCCTCCTCCCCCCTGCAGCCGGATGTCCTCCCGGCTGTGACACCTGGGGGAGGAGGAGATCAAAAGAGGACGGGATGGGGGGGCGCGCGGATGGCGAAAGAAGCCCATAGGCTTCCTTAGGGTATCGCCACCCAGAGGGTGGCGATACCCTACAATGCGTTGACGGGGCGGCAGGATTTTAATGCATAGGGAAATGAGGTAAAACGGGTGTTTTACCGAATTTTCCCATTAGTATATCCTGCCCAAAATCCCTAACACCAAGTTCGCCACCTCCCAATAACCTCCCAGAAACGCCCACTGAAATTAACTGGATTGCAATGTGATGTCAGTTTGCGTCCCACAGGAGTAGCTATTAGGAAGCATACAGAGGGATACCACCAGGCACCTGTGTTCACCTCAAAATCACTTCATCTATGTCTAGGTGATCAGCAGCAGGGTTTAACCACAAATATTGAGATTTGTAAATTGCAATTGGTTTTATGGCAATTTGGATCACGGCGTTATGAACTGTAATAACAGTGTGGCAAACAGATTATAGGGGTACTAAGGGAATTTGGCGATGGGTGGGCGTTTCAGCTCTCGCTAAGCGGAAAACAACCGTTGCTTAGCGATCCTTGCTGAATCAGACCTTTACTTTGTTAGAGGATTGGGGAGTTTTGCTGCCGTAACACACCCCAGTAGTACATATTGGATTCCATTGAAATAGCGCTGTAGTTTATGGCGTCTCTATAAATAGTTATAATGAGTGTGGATGGCTTCTATGGATAAGTAGTCCTTAACCCCTTCCCGACATTGGACGTACATTTACGTCATGGTCGGGAAGTACTTCCCGACACATGGCATAAATGTACGTCATGCCATTAAACTGTCACCGCGTCTATAGACGCGGTGACAGTTTGGAGATGTCTGCTGTCCCTGACAGCAGACATCCCCCCTCGCCGCCCGGGGGGGGCAGGAATGCCCCCCCCGGTCGGCGATCGCTGTGATTGGCTGTTCAAATGTGAACAGCCAATCACAGCTATTTCTGTGTTACCGGCGGCTATGCCGCTCGGTAACACAGAAAACGGTGGTGATCGGTGCTGTTAAGTACAGCACCGATCACCACCGATCCGCGGTCACCCCCTCCCTCCCACCCGGCAGCACTATATCTTACCCGGCACCCGGCAGCCGTGTGGTGATCGGTGCTGTTATGCGCCGCAGCGCTGCCTCCCCCCTCCCTCCCTCCCTCCCTCCCCCCGCCAGCAGCAGCAGCAGCACTAGGCAATAGGGACATAGTAAAAATTAAAAAAAATAAAATGAAATGATTATATATATATATATATATATATATATATATATATGTGTGTGTATGTGTGTATATACACACACACACACACACATATATATATATATATATATATATATATATGTGTGTGTGTATATACACACACACATATATATATATATATATATATATATATATATGTGTGTGTATATACACATATATATATATATATATATATATATATATATATATATATATATATATGTGTGTATATACATATATATATATATATGTGTGTATATATATATATATATACAGATAGATATTCCCGACCGAAGACGTATATATACGTCATGGTCGGGAGGTACTTCCCGACCGAAGACGTATATATACGTCATGGTTTTAAACTGTCACCGCGTCCATAGACGCGGTGACAGTTTGGAGATGTCTGCTGTCCCTGAGCCCCGGTCGGCGATCGCTGCGATTGGCTGTTCAAATGTGAACAGCCAATTGCAGCGTTTTCTGTGTTACCGGCGGCTAAGCCGCTCGGTAACACAGTGATCGGTGGTGATCGGTGCTGTTAAGAACAGCACCGATCACCACCGATCGCCAGCCCCCCCCCCCTCCCACCCGGCAGCCCCCCTCACTCCCACCCACCCGGCTGCCGCAGCGCCAGCACCCCTCCCACCCCCCCGCCAGCCGCAGCGCCAGCCCCCCTCCCAAAGCTGGTGACCAAAATGGGGTCACTTGTGGGGGGGTTCCACTGTATTGGTGCTTCGGGGGTCTTGCTAATGCGACATAGCACCCACCATTCATTCCACCACCAAAAATCACTCCTTCCCTTCTGAGTCCTGCCATGCACCCAACTGGTATTTTTTGGTCACATGTGAGGCATTGCCGTACTCGGGAGAAATTGGGGCACAGATTTTGGGGTGCTTTGTATCCTTCATTCCTTGTGAAAATGAAAAATTTTGAGCCAGATCTGCATTTTTGTGTAAAAAAATGTAATTTTTTACAGAAAAATGCAGTTCTGGCTCAAAATTTTTCATTTTCACAAGGAATGAAGGATACAAATCACCCCAAAATCTGTGCCCCAATTTCTCCCGAGTACGGCAATGCCTCACATGTGACCAAAAAATACCAGTTGGGTGCATGGCAGGACTCAGAAGGGAAGGAGTGATTTTTGGATTTTGCAGCACAGATTTTGGTGGAATGAATGGTGGGTGCTATGTTGCACCAATACAGTGGAACCCCCCCACAAGTCACCCCATTTTGCAAACTACACCCTTCAGGGAATTCATCAAGGGGTATAGTGTACATTTCAAACCCCCAGGGGTTTCACCAATTTTGATACAACTGAGCTGTGAAAATGAAAAATTATTTTTTTTTATTTTCACTGCCCAGTTGTACCACAATTGGTGAAACCCCTGGGGGTTTGAAATGTACACTATACCCCTAGATGAATTCCCTGAAGGGTGTAGTTTGCAAAATGGGGTCACTTGTGGGGGGGTTCCTAACTTTTAGCATCTTATGGTGCCTAGAAACCTACATGGTGCCTAAAAAATAATCTCATAAAAAGGAGGCTCCAAAATCAAGTAGGTGCTCCTTCTATTATGAAGCCTGTGGTTTGGTCACCGTGCACACTAGGGCCACATATAGGATATTTATGAAAACAAAAGAATTGGGGGAATCAATTTTTAGTCACATTTCTCTAGTAAAATCTACTGTATTCGTTAGAAAAATGTATTAAAATTGAAACTCTGCAAAAAAAATGAAATTTTGAAATTTCACCTACACTTTGTTTTAATTCCTGTGAAACACCTAAAGGGTTAACAAACTTCCAAAATGCTGTTTTGAATACTGTGAGGGGTGCAGTTTTTGAAATGGCATCATTTATGGGGGTGTCTCACATACAAGTCCCTCAAAGTCACATCAGAACTGAACTGGTCCCTAAAAAAATCAGTGTTTGAAATTTTCTTGAAAATTTGAGAATTTGCTATTCATATTTTACGCCTCCTAGTGTCCAAAAAAATTAAAAGGAAGTTGAAATAATGATGGCAACATAAAGTAGACATATGGTCTATGTTAGTTATTAACTATTTTGAGTGGTATGATTATTTGTCTCACAAGCAGAAAATTTAACATTTTGCAAATCGCTAAATTTTCCATTTTTTCACGACATTTTGGTATTTTTCACAAAAAAACACAGACTGTATCGACCCAAATTTACCACTAATTTGAAGTACAATGTGTCACGAAAAAACAATCTCAAAATCACTGGGATAAGTAAAAGCAAAAAAAAGTTATCCCCACTTAAGTGAGACATGTCAGATTTGAAAAAAATGGCTCTGTCAGGAACGCAAAAACTGGCTGCGTCAGGAAGGGGTTAATGGCTGCAAATAAGGACAGGAGAGATATTGCACTTTCAGCCTCTGGCAGGGAACCTTGGAATCACAGGCCATAGATATATAACTTCTTGTACTTTACTGCCTTGATGTGAAAGCAAAGCCTGCAAAGGGGACATTCTCTATTGTAATATTTTAAATGGACAAAGCCGGAAAGTACATAACTCACATACTGTAAGAGTCCCGTCCTGTCCAAAAAGGAGCCTTTTATTAAACCCAACTCAAGCCTTTCCCAGTAATTGGTGCCCCCCCACGCACCTTTCACAGCGTCCTACTGGCTAAGAATAAAACATTCAGAATACATTCTCTATTCACTGCCACAGCGTATTGTCCAGCCCGGGATGTGGACACTTCCATGAGCTACCACCAAAAACAGCAATCGCCAATATAATTCTGATTTCACTAATCGTGGCAGAAAGGTTTCGTTTTTTTTTCCTGCTATAAACAATAAAAATATAATATTATAGAAACTTATTTATTTGGGCCAAGGATTATTTCCAGACACGGATCTTTTGTGATCACATAACTACATTCTTCACCAGGACAGGCTGTTATCAGAGACATAGGGGGTTATTTTGGTTCACTCTTTCTGACAAATTCCTTCTTAGATGGACAAAACCATGTGCACTGCATGGAGGGGGGGGGGGACAGATGTAACATGTGCAGAGAGAAGTAGATTTGGGTGAGTTATTTTGTTTCTGTGCATGGTAAATACTGGCCGCTTTATTTTTACACTGCAATATAGAGCTTGCTTTGAAGTAAAACCCCACCCAAATCTAATTCTCTCTGCACAAGTTACATCTGCCCCCCTGCAGTGCACATGGTTTTGTCCATCTAAGAAGGAACTTGTCAGAAAGAGTGAACCAAAATAACCCCCATAGTCCCAGCAATAGGCGTTTGATAAATAGACCTAAAAATGAATTTCATACAGCTGTCATTGTCTTCATAATGAATGTTAATATTCGGGGCCATAGAAGCATTCCTAAAGAATTGGCATCATAGTCATTTATATTACAGCAATCTTGGTGCATTATGTTGGCAGTGGCGAATCAAGAGGGGGGGGGGTATTCAAAATTCAAATCGGGGAGTAACATCAACTGCCAGTGAGTCAGTTTGCTATAGCAGTTGGTGGCAGTGGGTGTGGCTCCCCTATTTGGATTTGGAACTAACTGTGCAGCAGCCCCTCTTCTGGAGCCGCCACCTGTGTAATGGTTAGCATTACTGCCTCCCACAACAGCCCTCACTACATAAAGTTTGTATATTCTAACTGCGCTTGTTTGGGTTTCCTCCGGGTACTCTGGTTTCCCGCCACACTCCAAAAATATACAGGTAGGCTAATTAGCACCTCTATTTAATTAGTAGACTAGATGATCCACGTGGTTCTAATTTGCCATCAAATTCTATGTTTCTATGGTAGTTATAGAACAATGCAGTCAGAATGTGGACATACCGACAAGTTAAGTGTGGACATAATGTCAACAATGTGCGTAACGACTGTTGGCATTTTGACACTGCAATGGAACCTGATGCTGGTACAGTATAACTTACAGCGGTGGTCTCTAACCTATATTGAGGTGTAAGCTACTCGAGAAAAAACAAAACCTGAATTATTGAAAAAAAGTCTGGCTAATAACTGAAACATTGAAGGTCGTTAATGAAAAGGAGTTTTACATCAACGCATTCAATTAATACAGTGATATTGTTTCAAATTGTAAATAAAGTTTAAGAACGGGTACTTCTTAATGAGATGCCTGGCACTCGGAGTTTCTCCACATTGTTTTAAAGTTCAGTAGGTGACCTTATTGTACTGTAAGTAGCCTGCTGTATGGAAGGTTCTCCCTGCCAGCTTGCTGTGTGCATGATCATTAGAGGCTCTCTGTGGAGCTACTGATGCAGTAGCTTAACTAAAATGTGTGTGCCCCCCGGCCAGTAAAATTTGTGCACCTTCCCCCCCCCCCCCCTTCCCTGCAGACAGGAAGCTCTGCTGGTCCTAGCAGCAACAGATGCGTCGGCGGCCCCCCATTAACGGAGCAGTAATAGCTTCCGCAGACCCTGGGCACCCAAACTTACAGTACCTAGCGCCTCCAAGCCACAGCTATTGTTACACCACTGTACTTTTGTATATAGCTGGGCGGCAGTCACTCGCCCCTGCAATGATGGGAGTCACTCGCCCCTGCAATGATGGGAGTCACTCACACCTGCAATGATGGGAGTCACTCGCCCCTGCAATGATGGGAGTCACTCACACCTGCGGTGATGGAAATGCAGTCAATTCCTGTCCAGACAGAGGAGGACTACTGTACTGTAATGGGTGCTGGGGCTCTCTCAGTGTAGATTGGTCTCATGCGACTCATGAAGAGCAGGTAGCAGGGATGCAGAATGGCCGGGAGGATCCCAAGAATTGTGTCCTACTCCCAGCCCCCCCCCCAGGAAGGTGGGCAAATCTCCCACTTGCATCCCAGAGCCCCCTTCCCCGCGGACCCAGAAATCTCTGCGTTTTTGTGGCATGGGGGCGGAGATTGGTGACATCAGCCTCATCCCCGCCCCCTCAACGGGTTGCCTCTCCAGGCTTCTCCTGGAGAGGCAACTATAAAACTAGGCAGGCATGCCTTGACATTAGGAATGGACAATATGAAGCCCACCATCAAATGACGGCTGGGCTTCATGCCATCAAATCTTTCAATGCGATGGTCCATGACCATCGCATCAAAAGACACTGATAAAAAAATTTTTTATAGTATTTGTGCATGCGCAAAAAAAGCTCTTTTATCTTCAGCACGGCCGCGCATGCGCAGAAACACTGCAGCATGGCTGGCTGGGGGGGCGGGACCATCAAATCTCCATCAAATGTTTACCATTCGATGGCAGCAAACATCGGAATGCCGCCATCGAATACTAAAAGTACTACCATCAAAACGAAATCATCGGTGGTTACAAAACATCGTGGTGTCCATCCCTAGTTGACATCATAGGTGATTGCTGTAAGGAAAGCTACCCAAATTACAACCGTAAGCTACTGATACTGCAGCTCATGAGCTACGTGCTGGAGATCACTGCCTTACAGCATCTGTGCAATTCTATTGAATTTATTAAAAATGACAAAATAATAGCCATCTAAAATTCTGATGTCACTTTATTTATCTTTGGTCTTCGCTTCGCTGTCAAAGCCAAATCTTGATTTTTTTACAGATGAGTCTATTGATTGCTTGGTAATATTTCCCAAATGCTCAAAGCTGCCCCCCCCCCCCTCCCTTGAAGCTGAACAGTGTAATAACTCCCCATTGAGTCCAGCACTCTATTGTGTCCACAGAACAATAAAGACTCTGTTATCCGACAAACGACATAATAACAGGTTGTGGGCTGAATGGAAAAGGTCAACCTCACAGTTTGCTGTTTATTTTCATTTGGTTTGTTTGTCATGTCTGTTACGTTGCGATTAGTTTTTTTTTTTTAATTAGTATTTATATTTTCCGTTAAAAAACACCCAATTATGAAAAAAAAACAAAAAGTAAAATAAAAAAATAAAAACATTCTAATCATTAAAAAAGCAGAAATACATTGGAGTACTTACAGAGCGTTTTATCAGAGCGGTATTGTCACACAACAATTGAATATGTTTTTTTACGATCGATGAGACGGATCTAGAGGGGGACGCTTGATAATGAATTGCTCGCTAGTGAGGAAACGTTGTATCCTTTCTAGCCTTACAGGAAAGATCTCCTTACTGCCTGGGCTTCCTTCCAAGACCTAGAATAAGATAATGTTCAAGACAAGACGCACTTGTATAAGTGTAACCTCCGCTAAGCCTTTTATTTTCTAAGGTAATTACTGGTTTTACTTTGCAAATGTTCTTTTTATAGTATTTTTTTTTCCCATTCGCCGCTGGATACTTACAGATTAGTCTATTTCTTTAATTGGAGTTGTACACGAAGCGAAGCGATTGACTCGATCTTGGTAATATTTTTAGGCATTGCCCAGCGACTACTTTGCAGATTAGATTTGTATACATTGTGAGCTCTGATATCACAATTGTTGGGTGAACAACCCACTGCGCTATGCTATATACAATGCGGGCACTAGGACCCAGAGTCTGCAGAGAGGCCCGAGGGAGAGGTGCAACCTCCACCCTGAAGTGTAACTGCACATGTGCAAGCAGGCTCTTCCTGCCCCCATATTTGGTGTGGCAATATATTGCCTTATCAAACTCTTCCATTCATATATCTTTCAATAATTGGCACTGCCCAATTTATTTTTCTGATACTGTTTACCTCTGACTATTAGGGGTACATTTACTAAACCTTCTAAAAATAAAAATGACTGATGTTACCCATAAAAGCCAATAGGTTTCTGTCTATCATTTCTGTGTTGCATCCTAGAAAATGATAGAGAGAATCTGGTTGGTTGCTATGGGCAAAACTAATGTGCATGCGCCGGACCCGGGACCGTGAATATGCCACTATGGACTGCTCCCGAAGAAGCCCATAGAGGCTGGGGGCCAGTGCATGCACAGTACGAAGATGCTGCTGAGCATGAGCTGGCCCTGTGACGGGGGGCAGGTCCAGCAGCGGGGACCAGTAGGCGGCAGTGACGGGGACCAGCGGGCGGCAGGGACTGGCATCGCGGCAGCACCCCTCCTCCACAGAGGTAAGAGCTGCCACTGATAAAGACTGAATTAGTTAACGCATGTTTGAGTAGCGTCACCCTTGACTGAGCATGGTCTGGATTCGAAGCACTTACTCAAACACGTACAAACCACCTAATAGTTTTCCAATGCAAATGGAGTGCCTGAAACAAGGTCCATAGTGTACAATTTTTTAAACCTTGAACATGAACGATGAACCGCAGACTATTGCTCCACAAGTATGTCCGCAACCTCAAAAGCCGCTGATTTTATTCACAATGTGTAACTGGCTGAAATTATTGGCGCATCTGTAAAATGTCATCGCTAAAGAATTCGGGGCTTTGCGTGTCATCTACTCCTACCTTTTAATGCTTTTTTTCTTTGTTCGTGGGTTTACAATGAATTCCCTATGAACTATCTGAATAAATAACTCAGATTTTATATGATATTTTGTCTATTTGTGCCGACAGCAACAACAACAAAAAAAAGTTATGCGCTAGGAAATAATATTTATACACACCGAGAACAGGGTACAAACATTTTTATCTTGGTAATATTAAACCCAATCAGTAATAAAAAAAATAACAAAATGTTATAAGTTTATTTTACAATGTAGCAAACATAATTCCATCAAGAATAATACCGGAGTCATAAAAGACACCAAATTACAGCCGAAGTACAAAAAAGTTGAACAAATATTACTCCAAATAGCTGTTCTTTTAATGAAGTACTTTGCTATCGTTTCAAAGGGTGTAATAAACAGGACCCTGTACATACACGATGATAAATGGCTGTATTCAAAGTTAATCTTGAAATAAAAAGATATAAGAAAATATGGTAACATTTCCAGATTGAAAGAACTTTTTTCCTCCCAGATAACTACTGAGCAAAAAAACAATCGGTACTTGTTTAAGGTGCCCATACACGCACCTTCTACGACCCCAATAGAGGGAGAATAGAATAGGTGGCTCGCCACTATGCCCGCAAGGGGCTTTGTTGCGCTCGCTCACCATGCTGTCTGAGTCCGGGCAGTCGGGATCCCGACTGTCAGAACCCCACACAGTTCATGTTTTCCAGGTTACCCAGCAGGTGCGCTCGTTACTCATTGACACATTTTAATAGATCCACAATGGGGGTTATTCTGGTTATTCGCAAGGCTGTAAATTCACAGTCTTGCGAGTCCACCGAACCCCAACTTGCAAATGGGTGGCTGGCGCCACCCATTCGCAAGTGCGTTTCACACGCAGGGCATGCAAATGGAAGTTACACAGTAACATCCATCCGCAGGCCAGGGGGAACACCCACATCTTTTGATGGTCACCGAGCATCGAAAGACGTGATGTGCGTGCATGTATATTATAGTGACTTTCAAGTCACTTACATTTGCTTGCATGCTGGAAATGGGCGGGCAGCTGAGACCGGGTGATGTCAGCTGCCCGCCCCCTGCACGCGTGTCACAGCCTCATTAGCATGAGAACTCCCAGTATTCTCATGGGAACAAATATGTAATGCTGGGCGTTCCCATATGCTAATCGGACTACACCATGCCCCTCTCCGCCCCCCCCCCCCCCCGCCCCCGCCCGCTGTCCCTGGTGCGCGCATCTGGTGAACAGTTTGTTCGTCATGGGTGAACGCTCCCTGCATATGCACATGCGCACAGCGCCACCATCGGTCCCCATGCGATCGCCTCTGTTACATCCTACATTAAGGCCAAGTGGTAATACCCAGCGGCGTAGCTACAGCACCGCAGCCCCCGCGGTCGCAGGGAGGCGCTGGGTAAGTGCGGGCGCCGGGGGGCTGCGGTGCTATTATAATGCCCCATCCCCTGCAGCTTTACCTATGTTCGCTGCGGTGGTCCCGACTCCCCTGGCTTCATTCTGATGCTATTTCGACGAGCTATCATAAAATGTCCGCCCCCATATAGCAAACAGTTCTATGAAACTGTCTGCTGTATGGGGGCGGCCATTTTGTGATGGTCCGTGTTTAGCATCAGAATGAAGCCAGGAGGGGAGCCGGGACCAGTGCAGCGAATACAGGTAAATATGCGGGGGATGGGGGGGGCATGGGCGGCCGGGGTGGTGGAGGGGGGGGGCCTGATTTATTATCGGGAGGGGGGCTACCAAATTATAGTTACGCCGCTGGTAATACCTCATCTCTTATCTTGGTGAAAATTGGCAGTAATCAGGTGTAAGGCTTCACTGCACCCTAGGCAAAACTTTCATCTACCGCATCTACTGCCCCCCAACCCCACACTGACACCAATACCCACTTTCCAGGTCCTCAGGTGCGGAGGTGGCGCATTAGAAGTTCCACAGCCACCACCTGCGTTAGGTTCGTCTTCCTCATAGACATCCTTCTTTTTATGATAGGCAGACTCGGTGGTTCCCGCCAGATCTCGGCACCATGGGCAGCTGCTTAAAGCCATCTAATGGTAGAACCGCCCTGGTGATCAGAGAGAGAATTTCTCAGCGCAGTTTTCTGAAAAGTCATAGACCGACCCTATACATGTACATCATACATTATCTTCCTTCCCGTATTACCTTAATAAGCACTGTTATTATAAATATATATTTTATTTCTTTTGCAGTCAAGGCGACTTTATGCACTTACAGTACATACAAACAATAAATAACACTGAACCTGCGGTGCCGACTCCCACTCGAATCACTTTGGTTTTATTAAGTGGGTTCTTTGCAGCTGTAATTAGCTCCGTTAGTGCTTTTCATTGTTCTCATTGTCTTTATTTCTTGTGGGTTTTTATCAATAAGCACGGAGTCATTAGCACTGGTCTCTGCTCATTTTTATAATGTATATTCATTTGCCAAATAGGATTTGATCTAAGAGTACGGAAATGTGCGCCAGATCTTTGGCAGAATGTGTGTGTGACGGTGGCGGTGCTACGCCTGTGACTGCCCCTCGGTTAGTAAGAATGACAGTTTATGGTCTCTTGTGTCGACGGAGCTGACAAATGACATCAGAAATGCTGAATTTGTTGCAATCTAGCTTAGTTTAGATAAAAATATCCCAGAGCTAGGATAATGTGGGGTACACACCAGAACGATTTGGCCCGAAATTAGCTAATTTAGATACAATCTCGACCGATTGTATGTAAATTGGGCATGTTTTGGGCCATTTCAGATCCCGATCCGATGTGCGGCCCTGCGGGTCATTAGGTCATTTCTCAGATCCTACTTGCAGCAGGTAGGTTTTAAAAAACGACCTTACAAGTGGGTGGGGGTCGCGATCGGATCGGATGCAGCTCGTGAGCGGGTCGTACGATCGTCTTATGACCCGCTCACGATGTGCATCATTCTGGTGTGTACCCAGCATAAGACTGAAGAAATTAAGGACCAGGTGAATCACAGGTCACTCGCAGGTCAATCACAGGACCATTAGGTCGACATAAGCATTAGGTCGACGCAGTGAAGGTCCACATGGGGTTTTTCACATTCTATTCGAGCCGACATGTGCTGACAGGCAGTATTCATGCTCTGCCGTACACTAGGGCGTGGAGGGCGAACAAAACAGTGTGCAGTGCACATGTACAGACTCCCATAGAGGGCGTGCGTAGACCTAAGACACCACAGAGGTGTCAGATCTGCGAGCACTTAAAAAATATTTTGACGGTCAGCGAACGAATGAATGATTTTGTCCCCGCACTCAAGCCTGTGAATGGATGTATATGCAAATCATCCATTCGGATGCGCGCGTGGATATTCACGTGCAGCGGGGATGCGCGTGTGAGGGGGGGGTGTTTGTGCGGGCAGCGTTTATATGATCCGCACAGCTGAGAATTTCGCAGCTTTGCAGGTGAACCAGAATGAGTGCCTTAGTCAGCTCAAATCTCTCTTCGCAATCCCGGACCTCCTTCACATAGGAAGAAGTGGGGAGATTCCGCACGCAAAGCCGCGATATTCACAACTCATTCACAGAATAAGTCCATTGGGCACATTGTACATTAGATGCAATGTTTCAACCAAATCAATAGTTCTTTGTAATTTTTTTATTATTATTTATTAACGGCTTCTTATATAGCGCACACATATTCCGCAGCGCTGTACAGAGAATATTTGAACACTCGCATCAGTCTATGGCCCTTATTCTGGTCGTTGCGGATATATCCGCGTGCGTTCGGGCCGCCGATGTTTTGTGTCTGCGCATGTGCGAGCGGGGCGTACGGCCAAATCCCGCATGATATGTTAACACTCCGAACAGGGGGTGGAGAGGGGCCTGAAGGCCTATTTGGGCTCATTACCATATGCATACGCCCCGCGCTTCATGGGCGTTCCCATGCAAACGCTGGGCGTACGTAAGGTAATGCGGCCGTGACGCACGTGTAGGGGGCGGACATATGACATCGCCGGATGTCAGCTGCCCGCCCAGATCCCTGCTTTTGCACGGAAAAAGGTCCGTGTGGTCTGAGGTTGCGGGAGCTGGTGGAGCACTCGGTCCTGCATTCGATGGTCTGCGACCATCGAATGATGGGGGAGGTTCCCTTAGATGGAGGAGGCGTATTCCGTGAAAAATATACGTGCGGTCCGTTCGGCCAGCTTCTTACCGCGTATGGAAGGCGGGGTTTCGCACGCACGGTCCTGGCCGCATAATCGGATCCGGCCGCATCGATCAGAATAAGGGCCCATATTCCCTACCACATGTACTCGCACACACATACATTTTAGGGTTCTAGGATTCAAATAATGTTTATCCAAACCTAAAAGTAGCAGCTGGTCTCCCAAAAATGGTAGACGCCCAACCTAATAACACATAAATACAGACAAGATAAATGGGTAACCAGTAACAACAGATGGCAATAAATGCTATCTGTAAAACAGGGATATCTGTTCCCTTTAGGTTTTCCACGGAGTGCCACACCAACATGGATGTAATCCCACTGCACTTGCAAATGGAAGTGAACTCACATTAATGTTCTATTCAGGTGTGCATATAATGGGTTTCTTTACCACGACTTCAACTTCAAAGAATGACATGAGATCAACTGACATTATCGTTCTCCCACGCGTTCTCATAAAGGTATCTTTATCCCATAAACGGTAGCCAGATGATGAAAAAAGCTTGCAGAATTTATTTGAGCATAAAACACAGATAAAACGACATGTAGTTCAAAAGTTCTCAGTACGTAGAGAGAGAGGGGTCACACAGGTATACTGGCTTTAAGACGGCTCCAAGCTGATTGCTGGGAAAGCGTGCTGCAGATACGGCCGGACTGGAGTTGCGTGTCAGCGTCAGTGTCCGTATATATGAATACCGGTGGTTCTCTGCCAGAGTCGGAAAGCTGTCCAAATCAACGCGTTTCAGATAGAAAAAGAATATACTTAATATCCGAAACGCGTTTGGACTGCTTTCCAACTCTGGCAGAGAACCACCGGTATTCAGCGGCGTAACTATAGCACCGCAGCCCCCGCCACCGCGGGGAGGCAATGTTCATGTGGGGGCGCCGGGGGCTGCGATGCTATAGTTACACCCCCCCCCCCCAATCCCCCGCAGACTTACCTATCTCGCTGGTCCCGGCGGCTCTGTTCTTCTGCTGAGGACCACCACAAAATGGCCGCCCCCATATAGCACACTGTTCTCTGAAACTGTCTGCTGTATGGGGGCGGCCATTTTGTGGTGGTCCTCAGCAGAAGAACAGAGCCGCCGGGACCAGCGCGATAGGTAAGGCTGCGGGGGATTGGGGGGGGGGGTTTGCATGGGCGGTGGGGCGCGCAAAACTTAGCTACGCCACTGCCGGTATTCATATATACGGACACTGGCATTCAGCTTGGAGCCGTCTTAAAGCCAGTATACCTGTGTGACCTCTCTCTCTACATACTGAGAACTTTTAAACTACATGTCGTTTTATCTGTGTTTTATGCTGGAATAAATTGGTGCTACTTCCGGGTTGTACGTTCGCCACAAACTATGTAAAATAAAGTAACTAAACTCCATGCCAACATGGATAGTTCATACCCCTACTATCCATGTTGGCATGGAGTTGATTTCAGATAGCGTGGTGAGCGTAGCGAGCCACGAGCCCACAGCGTGGGCGAGCGAAGCAAGCCCCGCAAGGGGACTCAGACGCGCGGTGCCATGCTGGCGCCATGAAACTACACAAGTACCAAAAAAAAAGTCCAGTCCCTTGAGCACATTTCCCGATACTGATTAGACATTTTATTATATTTTGACCATTAAAAATCCTGGAACCCCGACATCTGTATACAGCGTCATATTGGCACCTCTCACATCTTTCAAACAGAGAGACTCGCCACAGTCATTGTGGTACATAACACCAACCCTTTTATCCCCCCACACCCTCCCCTGACCCTCCCTGGTCTCCCACATCACCCAACCCCATAAAGAGTGCGCATTTCATCTTTAGACTAACAAGCAAGATTAGGGTTGTGGATGAAACCCCCAGAAAACTGCTGCACCAACCCACTCAGCATCCTTACACCACTGCCCTGACTCTGTACCCTAACCTGGTAGAGCGCAATACAACCTACCCTCAACCTTATTTCTCTTGCTATTAGATATTTTAGAGATGATTCTGAATATATTTTGCAAGCGTCTCTCATCCACACTCATTACTCGCTCCCATTCCCAACTACAGGACTTTCTTTGGGCTGCAACCACTCTGTGGAATGCCCTCCCAAGCACAATAAGACTCCTTCAGTCTCCAAACCTATAAGCGTTCCCTAAAAACTCATCTCTTCAGGCAAGCTTATCAAATTCCAGAACCAGTCATAGAACCTTGCATTCTGGTGGAATCAATGCAATAAAGAATACAGTGTCTATCCTTATGTATCAATGCCTATTTCCCTATAGATTGTAAGCTTGCGAGCAGGGCCCTCCTACATTTTGACTGTCTGTAAATACCCTGTTTGTTGTATCACTGTCTCCTTTGTAAAGCGCAACGGAATATGCTGCGCTATATAAGAAACTGTAAATAAAGAAAATAAATAAATAAGCAATATCTTGAAGTCAGGTGTGAAAACTTCTTCAGACATCTTAGTGCATCCAAGTGGATATAAAAATCTGCCCAACCCCCTGGAACAGTGCATACAGGGTTGGTTTGGTAATGGCGCTGCTGCACTAGTGATAAATGCACCATGCTTTACAATATGTTTCCAAATATATGTAACTGAGGGGTAGATGGATGAAGCAGTAATAAAGGAGGAGAAGTGAGCCAGAGGAGAAGTGCCCCAAAGCAACCAAACAGCACTGATGTAGCATCTATAATTGCATTATACAAAATTAAACGGAGCAGCTGATTGGTTGCCATGGGCAATCATGACCCCACAATTTCCCAGAGATGAAAGGCTGTCCCGGGTAGACTAGTGGCTGCACTGTCAGCTCCTCCTCTGTGACAGGAGCCAAATGCTACAGACAAGAAATCACACTGCAGCACCAGGCTCCTGTCAACTTGGAGGAGCTGGCATTTTAGTGTGACCCCCCTTGCACCCCCATAGTGATGCCTCTGAACTGATAGCATTAGCTTTACAGTATACATTGCTGCCCTGTTGGCAACAATTGCATTCTGATACTGTAATATTTTTGTTTTGATGAAACAATTCGATAGTAAAAATATTTCTAAAATAATTGATGTACCACACAACCCTGGTTAGCCATATTTTATATCCCCGTATGAAGTTTTTACAATTTCCAGCTCCGTTTCACAAAATGTTGTATGCTCAGTGGCATAGTAAAAATAAAATATATTTTAAATATACATACAAATAGGTAAATTAAAAAGCCTCATAAGTTCCCGCATCTGCTCTTGGTGCTATTGTGCCGAAATAAAATTAACTTTATGCTGATGTATGTTTCTACTTTATTTTTATTTTCCAGACAAATTAAATTATAACCATAAATATTAATGATGACGCATGCGATAACATTTCTATAAGTTGCAAGTTTCCTATAACAGCCCCTACTCCATATTTCACACATAAATTCCACATGAAGATTCAATATACTCAGGGATAATTTATGCAGAGACAGCTTATCAGTTAATTTTAGTGCACTATAAATATATCCCAAAGCAATCTTCACAATTAGCGACCCATCTGGAAGGAGATTTGTGAAAATATATTATTTTAAATATTTTACTATAATGGCAGATTGGTGAAATGTCTAACATTTCACAAGGTTTAAGCATAAATAAATGCATTTCTATATATATATTTATATACAGGTGGAGCGTGCTTCATTGAATGGGGGTCTGGTGGTCGGATCGCCAAATGCCAGCCCCCGCCAGGGAATACGTGCACAAAAGACCCATGCGCATCCGTAAAAATAAACCAACCATAAAAATAAAATATGGAGAAAATATTTAAGCAAAATAACTAACATTCTGCAAATAATGTAAAGACCGTTTCAAAGGTGGCAGCAAATACCGCTTTATCTGCGTCTTTGGGTGCCACTGAAATGCACACAGAGACATCCACCAGTTGCCTACAAAAAGTAACACAGGAATCACCATCGTACTCAGAATGTATGGCTCTAAGTAGCCAGGATGCTTGCAACACAAATTCATGTCACTAGCCAATCCTCGTTAACTCCCATAAATGGACACTGACTGTCAATTAATCTGCATCCAAAAAGTCTCAGCATGACGGCCCACACGATACACCATAAGACATAAGATGTCCCTATGGATAGGGTGAGTGAGCAAGCTTGCAGCTAGGAAGATGTAGCTACCAGTGGTGGCTTCAGAGGTGGAGCTGCAGCACTGTCTAAAATTCAAAAAGTGGAGCAACACCATCTGCCAGTGTGCCAGTTTGGAATGGCAGTTGGTGGTGGTGGGTTTGGCTCCCCTATTTGAATTTTGAAGTGCACTGCAGACCCTCCTCAGGAGCCACCACTGGACTTACTACTGATGACCTAGAAGCTAAGTGTTCTTCCAGAGAAATCGCTTCTATGGCCTCTTATAGATCCTATGGCTGTCCAGCTGCTAAAAATCTGTATTAGCAGCTAATTTGTACAGTAACCAGCCGAAGGAACGGCTACATGGGAAATGGGAGAGTAATGTCAGCAATTAGAAGCAATCAATGTACGTTAGATGACTCTGTCACATCACAGAGATTATTTAGCAAACTCCCTGAACTAATTCAGTGCTGACAGATCAGCATTTTATTCAACAAAGAAGCAATTTTCATGTACAGTAATGACAATTTAAAGTTTTGCTGCACAACTTTGGTTTAATGACTTCTAAGTTATCTCTGGGATCAAATGAAGCCAAACAGAAAGTTCAGACTTTTCAGTCACTATGCGGTAATTTACCTCTGATAATCAATTTGGCAGGGTCTATCGTAATAGTTCTACTCTGGGGGCTATCCTATTGTCATACCTCTCAACTGTCCCACTTTCCGCTGGAACGTTCCGGTTTTTGGGAACGTTCCCGCGTCCTGCCTGGGGCCGCCAGTGTCCTGCGGCGGTGAGGGCAGATGGGAGTCCCCCCGGCCTGTGGGGGGGGGCATCTGTCTATTCAGCAATGCAGAGGGGTGGAAACAGGGGCGTGGCTTGAGGAGGCGTGATTGACGGAAAGGGGCCCTTTCCGTCACTCACGCCTCCTTTTCGGGCACGGTTCCACTGCGCAAGTGTCCCGATTAGCAAGCCACAGATGTTGGGAGGTATGTATTAGTCCTGATGCTGGTACACTTATCCCCCATTGCCAGCACTTATTGGGGACTGCGTCCATGTGTCTTACTGTGTTACACCCAGGTAGTTGCAGCCCATTTTGTTAAGAGTGGAATGATAATAGGTTGACTAGCAGCATCCAGTGCAGGTCCCCCACATGCTCAGAGGCTACACTGCTGGAGTTTCCCTGTAGCAGCAGCCTGTGCGCCCAGCCAGTGACTAGATTAAGCGGGGGCTGCCTAAGCCAGAGCGTTGTTAAGAGGCTTACATTTTTTGGGTTTGCAGGAAGGAGTTAATGACTGCTAGTTGTGTAAAGTTTGGTTGCAGTTTTGTTGGTAGCCTATGGGAGAACATAGGGGCGTGAGCTTAGGAGAGGGGTATATAGGCAGGTCCTTACAGGAAGTACTCCCTCTTGGAAAAGTTCTTTCAGCCCCTCCCACCCTCCCTTGCCTGTTCGGCATACAAATTTATAGTCGATTTTGGTACGCTTACCATTTTTCAGAAACTAGGCGGTACGGCGTCACAGTCCAGTGGTCACTTGTGGCATAAGTGGGCATTGGGAGGCACTGCCCCTGGAAAAGACCTGTGTCCTGCCTTTGCTGGGGGACAATTTAGGCACTGCTTCAGGGGAGTGTCCTCACCAGCCATAGTCAGATGGGACGTCTCAGTCATCAGCATATTTAATAGTTGGGGGCCGGGGCATTTTAGTCACCACCATTTTGATGTGACCAGAGCTGGACATTACGTGGCGCCTTATTGCCAGCCCTTTACAAAGAGGAATCATGCCACGTAATAAATATACATATGACCTTTAAATGTATTGCTCTGGTGTCCTTGTCTTTATTGTGTCAGCGTGATTTACTTTAGATAAGATAGCTTAAAGTGTGTGCTAAGGTTCAAACCCAATAAATGTATAGACACCTTAAGCTGCTTTACTGTACATACTATTGGACAGCTGACCCACAACCCTGCCCTGTTATATGGTGGCTCAGTTGTCAGTCAGTGCAGAGGGGAGTCAGGAGCCGTGGGAGTCGTGTACTCACTACACAATGACAGCTTTCCTTTACGTAAATTATCAGAATTATTTCTGCAAGTGGAGCTAGTAAGCCCTGATATGCATGCGGTACTTGGTGTGATCGAGTTGTATACATTTGCCTAGGGCACCGGCCACTGGAGGGCGGAAGTTCGAGCAGGTGTCATCCCCGCTGCCGTATCGCCCATCCCCCCGCCCATCGTGGAGTGAGTCGTGGCAGCAGCACGACCGGCGGCAGCAGCACGGCCCCCGGCAGCAGACGGGGAGCGGACACTCTTTGCCCTCCCCCACCCCCCGTGGAATGACTCAGCGGCACCAGCAGTAGAGGTGAGCAGACACTCTCCTCCCTCCACCGCCCGCCCCCCCCCCCTTCCCTGTGGAGTAACTTTGCGGATACTGCCGTCGCATCACACATCCCCGAGCCCCCCCCTCCCCGTGGAGTGACTCAGTCCCCAGCAGCAGGATGTGAGTGGACACCACATCGCCCGGCATCCCCCCCCCCATCACTAGCCTCCCCCCTCATCAACACCCCCCTCGTGAAGCGGGTGAGCGCCAGTGCGCCCCCCCCCCTCTGGGGCGCTCCAGTGCCTAGCACCAGCCCTGATTGTATATTAAGCAATACAGTTTTTGTGATTCAAGATAATTATATCTCCCCATAAACACCGTAAGACTTACCGTTCTGTGGTTTAATAATGCTCTTACGTAATATCTTAGAGTGGACACAGAATTACCGTGGCTACAGAAAAGATGGAATAGCATTGCCATACACCACAGCTTCACAAGCTCGGTCCTCAGGACCCCACACAGTGCATGTTTTGCAGGTCTCCTCTTAGAAACACCAGTGAAATAATTACCGTATTTGCCGGCGTATAAGACGACCGGGCATATAAGAAAACCTCCCAACAATAGGAGGGCCCTCCAGCTAAATACAAAAAGGGCCAGGAGGGCCCAACAATGAAATTCCCATGGGCCAAGAGGGCCCAACTATCATGCCCACAGGCAGGAGGGGCCTGATCTCTACCCACGGGCCTAGTGCTCGATCAACTAGTGGTCTAGGGAGGGGTAGGTGGCCTGGGGCCGCCTACCTGCTGTTGGGAGAGGCCTCTCCGGATCTGGCCGCCATCTTTCTTCTGCCGCTGGCCTGTCCTGGCCAGCGTCGGCGCCGCTTCTCCTTTTCTTGCAGAAGGCGCCGGAGATCTTCTTTCTTGATCCCGGCGTCTTCTGGCCTCTTCAGCGGCCGTAGGAGCTGTTCTACCCGCCGCAGCCTCCTGCGCCGTCCTCGGTGGCTTCCGGCATCCTCTTGCTCCTCAGCCGGGGACTTCCTTCCTTGCCCTCCCGAGTACGGTGCGGCGAGCGGTGATTGGCTCGCCACAGCCGTCTGTCATTGGCTCCCGATTCGGGAGCTCCCGAATGGCAGGAGATTCAAACTGCCGCAAGCGGAGCTTTGGATTGGTGGCCGTAGCGGCGCCAGATTCAAAGCACCGCTCCGTTCGCGGCCGCTTCCATCCTCGCTGCACCTGTATTGTGGGTGCGTGGACCATACAGCTAATCCCCATGCCCGGCTCCCCTCCATTAACCCTGCGCATCCTGGCCTGATCCCAGTGTACCCGTATAAGACGACCCTCCCACTTGGAGGCATGTTATTCAGGGGAAAATCTTATACGCTGGCAAATACGGTAGCTCCACCTGTGGATCTTTTAAAATGTGTCAGTCAGTAATGAGGACCGAGTTTGAGAACCTCTGCCATGCACTATTGTATTCTGTAGTTAGTTACCCATACCATTTTACTACAGTGTGTTTCCGACACAGAATAAGTAAAATAAGCAGTTTCTCATAACTTACCTCCAATAAAACATTTAACATCCGTTATACACTATTTCCTCTAGAAATGTAATATAAAACGCATTTTCCAAAGGCAGAATATTGCGCTCAGAGGCCTCCAGTTATCACTTCTACTGTTCAGGAGACTGAACACAATCAGGTGATTTTACAGCAGAAAATATTCCTGACAGATGTTTGATAAATGTCAGCCTGGAATACAAGGGGTGAGATTTAATAAGATGAGAGATTCAGAGTGAGAATTTTTTTTAAAGCGGCAATAATTTACACGGCACGGTTTCATTTTGAAGTGTAAATGATTGCAGCTTTAAAAAAAAATGGAGATTTCTTACAAAATATCTCACTTTCTGATTCTCTCACCCTATTAAATCTCACCCAAAGCGTCTGCTGACTTTTATTACACGTGTTCCATACGGAGGGAAAGCTGACAACTTAAAGGGGTACATTTACTAAGACGGGATGTTGCTATTGGCAACCAATCAGATTACATCAATTATCTTCTAGAACGTGCTAAATTAAGAAGTAGAATCGGATTGTTGCTATGGGCAACCTCCCAACTTAGTAAATTTACCCCAAAATGTCCAAGTATCCATTAAACCTTTTTTGTTTATGCCACAGCTGTGCTGTTGGTGACTGTTACCTAGATGTGGCTGTTTGAGGGCTGTGGTGACCCTTGGGCTCACTGACACTTTTGTGGGGACAGTTTAGTTTGTCCTATAGCATCACAGGGGTGGAGCTGGGTACTTTATAGGAGGTGTATGACTAGATCCACCTTTTTGTTACATGATGTTCCATAGCTCCCACCTGTGTTAAAGTCTAAATTAGAACCTGCCGGCCCAAAAAGTGGGTAGGGCTAAGGGGAGGGGCGTAGCATCAGGTAAAGTAGGCATGACCTGGTGCCGCAACCCCAGTTTTGAACATTTTCGGGGGTGTGACCAGCACTCTTCTAGTGATTGGACAGCCTCTGGTCCCCTCCCTCCCTCTTCCCCGCACTGAAGAGATGCTGTGCCGTGATCACTGCTGCTCTGCAGGATTCTGGATATCAACACTCTCCTTACTTGGTAACTGAAATCCAGGGTCTAGCTGTAGACTGGGATGGATAGTACAGTAGCTGTGGGTTACTAGGATCCATAGTTGCTCACTTTTTTGAGTCTCCTCTCTGGGAGAAACCACACTCTGGGGGGGCGGAGCTGGTTGTCTTTAAGCCCCGCCCCATCACAGTAAATGCCGTGCTTCACAGCTCTTCAGGGAGGAGCTAAATGTCATGATTTGCGTAATTTTAGCTCCACCCTCTCCCTAAAGAGCCACAAATGCCTATATTTTACTAGCAGAGGAGGGGGCTGCGGATGGGGGCTAATCGGTGGCCAGGAAGGCTGGAGGCTTACTTACTATTCTGGGGTAAGTATGCCAGGAACTACACTAGTGAAGCAAGAAAACAATGGTTATAAATGCTGAATATGAGCTGGGAGTACTGAGGTTTGGGGCGGGATGTATTAATATACATCGCCGCCCTTTGCCGGCTGTCTGCCGCGATGCCGCCGCATATGTACTAACATATGCGGCTGGCATCGCGGTGCGGTAACGGAAGCCCCCCCACGATACCTGTACTCTGGTCCGCGGGGGTCTCCGTCACCTACCAGTTGGCTCCTGATGCCTACACACCAGGGATAGCTAAGCAGGCTGTCCCCGGCGCCTCCTCCTCCCCCCTGCAGCCGGAAGGACGTCCGGCTGCGGTGATAGGGGGAGGAAGGGCTTACCTTCCGGGGTCCAGGAGGACCTGCAAGAAGGTAAGCCCAAGGGAGGGGGAGAGGGGGGGTCGGCGAGGCAACGGGGTTGCGGCAACGCGGCGGGCGGCGAAAAGAAGCCCATAGGCTTCTATAGGGTATCGCCACCTTCGGGTGCCCTGCGATAACGGTGCGGCCGGGTAATAGTACATAGGAAAATGCGGTAAAACAGGGGTTTTACCGCATTTTCCCTTTAGTACATCCCGCCCTAAGTGCACTGCTGTGATGTCATGATTTCTTGTAGCAGAGGAAAGTGGAGATAAATGGAAATATGCTCAGTCTGGATACTGGACAGGTGGCTTTTCGTTAGGAACACCGGGAAGCTGCACCCAGTGAGGGATGGGGTAAACAGCAGCAGTGCAGCAGGATAGCAGAACTGTAAATTGTATACTGTACTTACTACGTAAGGAATGTAGACCAGGGGCTCAGTGTAGCTTCCAATCAGTACAACCGAGCTACGACATTGTACTGGCTTTTTTGCTAGGGATGGCCATCGACCATTGATAATTTGAAATCATCAATGGTTTATGTCCGATGTTGAATACATTTGCCATCGATGTAGGAGAAACAGATGGTTTCCCTACATCTCTAGCACAGCAGAACCACTGTTTTTTTTTCCCCCAAGGTTCCAGGACATGGCGCATAACTCCGCCATTGACAATCCTGAAGCCTCTCTCAGAGCACTTGAAAAAGACCAGCAGGTCGAAACGCGTTGGGTGGTGCCTTCGTGCCACATTTACTCCCAGAGAGAAGTAAGGGATAAAAGGAGGCTTTTTAATTGTGCTGTACTTTTTTGTGATTCATATAGAAAGTATTTTTCATTGATCACTGGATGGAGAAACGTTTTTTTCCATTTTATCTTGATATCAAAGATACCTTTATGAGAGGATCCACAGCTGGGATAAAGTAAGCATATATGTAAGCACCTTTGAGGTCTTACGGGAGTGGGTGGGATTCTGATCCCCTAAAGAAACCTTGATGTGTATGTCCCCCACTTTATACATGTGAGCACCTTTGAGGTCTTACGGGAGTGGGTGGGATTCTGATCGTCTAAAGAAACCTTGATGTGTATGTCCCCCACTTTATACATGTAAGCATACATGTGAGTTGATATCATCCTAGACGACACGTGGTGGACCTTAAAAGAACGTTAGAAAAAAAGACACTGGCTGTAAAGAAGAGTTTCCACCTTCCACTCCCAATGTTATTATTGTTACCCAGTACATTGACTCACACCATTTATCTATTTTTCCCTAATTTTTTTTGTCATGGAGCGCGGAGGTGAGAATATACGTATGAAACCCTTTTAGACCAGTCGGTCAATTGATGAATATGGACATTTTATGAACGATACGGTACATGCATTTGTTTATTAATTAATTCCACGTGAGGGGCGCCTCACTATAACCCTTGTTTTATTGTGTATCTAGTTAGAACCATACTTTCCTACCTGACCCTCTCCATGAGGGAGAAAATGCTCTGTTCCTGGACTTCCCTGGTAATATATGATTGCCATCACCTGTGGGGAGCTAGGTAAAGGTGTTTCACCACAGGTGATGGCAATCATACATTACCAGGGGAGTCCAGGAACAGAGCATTTTCTCCCTCATGGAGAAGGGTCAGGTAGGCAAGTATGGTTAGAACAATGGTGATTTGGTTAGTTAGTTAGTTTGTTCAGGGAGATACACAGGGAGTGATTCGTGCTTAATTTCTAAATAGGCTAATATTTCCCAGTGTATATGTCCCCTTTACATAATTACTTTGCTACAATACAAATATTTGTTTCCTGTTAAACTCTTGCTTATGAGGCACAGCTAAACTGCTGCACTAATCATGATTGTGATTGGGCTGAAATACCTGCACCAGTCTCTGTCATGTTGACAAACTAATGGCATCTAAGGGTATAGTACAAGTGTCAGTGCTGTTCTAGAACTACCTGGTTATACCTGTCCTTATCTAGTCTTTATTTATGAAGACTTCCGTTATAGCATTGTAAGGGCCAGATGTACTAAGCTTGAAAAGTGATAAAATGGAGAGTGATAAACAACTAGCCAATCAGCTCCTACAGATGGAGCCGGCTTAAACTTTGCAGGGGCTGGCAAAAGTATCGCTAGCCCCGCCAGCCGCCGGCTCCCACCACGGGGGCATGTGGGCACGAGGTGCTCGCGCGCCCCATGGCATCAAAGAGTCCCCGGGTCCCCGTCGCCTCCCCCGCCGCCAGTCCCCCTCGCCGCCCCAAACGCCCCCTAATCCTGCCTGTCTCCCTGAAGCGGAGATGGGCAGGATGTCGTTGCCCCGCCGACGGAGGATTGGGACTCACGTGCGCGTGAGATGCACGCGCGTCCCAGTTCAGTGTAGCCCCTGTCCGCCGGCGCTCCCAGAGGGGAGGCTCTGGCGAGCCCCGGCCAAAGATGACAGGGGTTACATCTGTACCTGTCATTTTTCAAAAACAGCCTGTGACATGGCAGGTAGGAGCTGATTGGCTCCCTGTTTAACACTCTCAATTTCACGTTTTGAAGCTTGATACATTTGACCCTAACTGAACAAACTGTAGTAGGATACCTTATCACCGTTCAGGGTTCCAGATTCAATAAAGCAAAAAGCAAATCATCTCTTTTCTTACTATTGAATACTGACTGCTTTTGTATGTAGTCTACTCCACACATGTTACACAGCTTTGTTTTTACACTGCCATTTAGATTTTAGTTTAAACCCATTACACCCAAATCTCACTTCTCAAACAGCAAATTGTGTTGCTTGCTGGTTCTGAAACCTCTGAAATGTAAGAATTGTCTAAGCGTGGGCTGTTAATGTACTGTAGGTCATAGAGCAATCATTGTTAATGCATTAACGGTTGATATTGCGTAGCAAAAAATAATTTGATATACCATATATACAACTTACCTTGTAAGTACACTACCGTTGAAAAATTTGGGGTCACCCAGATAATATCACGTTTTATATGAAAACTGACTTCTATTTATAAAATGATTTGCAAAATGAATAGAACATATAGTCAAGAACATTGGCAAGGTTAGAAATAATGATTTTTATTTGAAATAATAATTTTGTCCTTCAATCTTTGCTTTCGTCACAGAATGCTCCTTTTGCAGCAATTACAGCATTGCAGACCTTTGGCGTTCTAGCTGTTAGTTTGATGAGGTAATCTGAAAAAATTTCACCCTGAGCTTCCTGAAGCTCCTCCCACAAGTTGGATTGGTTTAATGGGCACTTCTTGCCTACCATACGGTCAAGCTGTTCCCACAACAGCTCAATGGGGTTGAGATCTGGTGACTGCGCTGGTCACTCCATTACAGAGAGAATAACAGCTGCCTCCTTCTTCCCTAAATAGTTCTTGCATAATTTGGAGTTGTGCTTTGGGTCATTGTCCTGCTGGAGGAGGAAATTGGCTCTAATCAAGCACTGGCATTGCAAAAATGGAGTGATGGACTTCTTTATTCTAAATCCCTTTTACCTTGTTCAGCTACAAACCAGCTCCATGACCATAACGTTACCTCCACCATGCTTCACAGATGGTATCCGGCCACTGGAGGGCGGTACTGAGCTGCCTGCAGCCACCCATCATGCGAGGAGCAGCAGCAGCAGCGCCGCTTCTGGAAGGAAAGTACCACGCCGCCCGGCTTTCCCCCCCTGGAGATCGCACCCACTTGCCCGTGAATATGTACGGCGGGTGGCAGCCCCCCACAGCGGTCAGCGTCCGCAACCCCCCCTGGAGCACGTCGCCCGCTGCCTGCCTGCCCCGGTCAGCGGCAGCTTCTGATCGGCGGGTGACGACCCCCCGGTCAGCGGCAATCTGAGGGTAGCGCCCGCACCCCCCATTGGAGCACGGCGCCCGCTGCCTGCCCCCCCTACCCCCGCTGGTCAGCCGCAGCGGTGCCCGCTGTCCAGTGCCCACTGCCTGCTTCCCCCCCCAGCTTGTCAAAGTTAATCTGCCCCATACTATGATTAAGGTAAGGGGGGCGCATTTGGGTTTGTTTGCCTGGGGTGCCTGGAATTCTTGCACCGGCCCTGATGGTATCAGGCACTATTCCCGAATTTTTTCACTTTGCATCTCACAAATGTACTTCTGTGTAATCCAAACCCCTCAAACTTCTATTCGTCTGTCCATAACACCTTTTTTAAATCTTACTCTGTCATATGTTTATGTTCTGCCCATATTAATCTTTTCCTTTTATCGGCCAGTCTCAGATATGGCTTTTTCTCTGCCACTCTGCCTAGAAGGCCAGCATCCCGGAGTTGCCTCTTCACTGTAGACGTTGACACTAGTGTTTTGCGGGTACCATTTAATGAAGCTGCCAGTTGAGGACCTGTGTGGCGTCTGTTTCTCAAACTAGAGACTCTAATGAGAACTCTTGCTCAGTTGTGCACCGGGGCCTCCCACTTCTCTTTCTATTCTGGTTAGAGCCTGTTTGTACTGTCCTCTGAAGGGAGTAGTACACACCCACCATTGTAAGAAATGTTCAATTTATATGCAATTTCTTGCATGGAATAGCCTTCATTTAGAAGAACAAGAATAGACTGTTGAGATTCATATGGAAGTTCTCTTTTTTCTGGCCATTTTGAGAGTATAATCGAATTTGATGCTCCAGATTCTCAATTAGCTCAAATGAAGGCCAGGTTTATAGCTTCTCGAATGATCAAACCCGTTTTCAGCTGTGCTGACATAATTGCACAAGGGTTTTCTAATCATCCAGTAGTCTTCTAACACGATTAGCAAACACAATGTACCATTAAAACACTGGAGTGATGGTTGCTGGAAATGGGCCTCTATACACCTACTGCATGTAGATATTCCTTTAAAAACAAGATGTTTGCAGCTAGTATACTGCTAGTCATTTAACACATTGAAAATATATACTGTAGGGTGTATTTCTGATTAATTTAATGTTATCTTTATGGAAAAAACAGCGCTTTTTTTTTCAAAAATAAGGGAATTTCTAAGTGACCCCAAACTTTTGAACGGTAGTGTACTGTAAGTAAAACATGCAACAGGAGATGGCTTCAAATTAGATCAAATTGAATTTTAAAGCTTTAGATTATGTTTAATCATTAACGTTATTATGGTGACAGACAAGAACAGATGCCTCAAATAAACCTCAGGTGTTAGTGTCTCCCATTTTATACATACTCAGATGTCAAAAACCCTGACGGCATGTAAACAGACATATACAATAATCGGTATTGTGGAGTGCAACGGGGGTGGGGGGTGGAGGGGCGGCTTTGAGGTATTGGTTGCACCGTTCTTAGTGGAGTTAAAACGGAGCATTGGAGGCAGCTTATGAGCACGGGGAGCAGCGGCCCTCAAAGCAGACAGGGCCCCGTATCAGCTCTGCTGCACCCTCAGTAGTTACGCCACTGGGTAAAAGCATACTTGACAACATTTGCAGTTGCCTCTCCGGGAGAAGTCTGCAGAGGAGAGCCAAATCTGCAGTTCGTGGGCGGAGACAAGACTGGCGTCACAAAGCCACACTCTCAATTCCCACAAACTCCATGATTCATGGGTCCGCGAGGAGGGGGCAGGGCTAAAATTACACAAAATATTTTTTTTAGTCCCGCCCCTCGTGCAGACTCACGAATTTCAGAATTTGTTTCAGCGTTTCGGGGGGGGGGGGCGGGGGCATTGGGGAGCACGCAGGAGACTTGCACACCTTCCCGGGGGGCCGGGAGGAGGACTCAATTTTTTTCGGAGGGTATTAAGTATGGGTTAAAGGTATTCCATGGGTAAAATGCAGAGCGGGGTGTAGAAGGGTAAAAAATCCCCATGTCCTGAAAAATGGCGTCATTTTATGACACACCTCCTGTTCATCACTCATGAAGGCATGGCCGGGCAAATATATGGCCGCCCCCAAACTCTATCCACACTGTAAAATGATGCCTTGTGCATGCTTCATGGCCAATAAAGCTGCTTACTTGCCCTTAGAACCACCATTGATAAATTATAATAATAATTATAAACCACACCAGTTGCAGCATAGTACGGAGTGGGGCATCCACCACTCCCACGGGGCCATTCATTTCAATGGCCGTTCACTTCACTTCAAGCGTTTTTATGGGCACGCCCATGAAACGCTGGTGGTAAACCTGTGCCCAACCCCCTTCTCTCCCATCCTGGAGCGAACGCATATTTGCACATGCACATGCGCAAACCCATAACATCGGATGGCAGAGTAAATTATTTTTTAAAAGGGACAAGAAGATAAAAGGATGGGGAGGAGGGAGACAGAAAAAGATAAAAGAAAAATGGAGAAAAAATAAACAAAAAAAAAAAGAAAACAGGCAAAGATAAAGAATAATGAAGAAAACTAAAGGCTGTAACAGAGAGATAAGAAGCTATACTGTACATCCTCACTGCATCGTGGGACCTCACCAATTCTCCAATATAAACAATTAACCACACCCTAATTAACTGTGATTGGTTAATACAATAACCTCATAAACTGAAATCAACATTAAAAGGGAAAAGACTCTCTGGATGACATTTAATAGAATGCGATTTTTTAGCACATTCAAATTCACCCATTATCGCACTTTATCAAATCGCATTTTTTGCTGCGAATATTTAATGAGGTGCATATTCCGGGAAAAAGAGTGCGATAATGTGCGAATTTAAGGCATGAAAATGTGCGAATTTGCGTAAATGTGCGAATTTGTGTTTATTAAAAAAAAAACGGCGTGAGGTCCCCCATCCTGAGCATAACCAACCCTGGGCTCATTGAGCCGGACCTGGTTCAAAAAATACTGGGGACAAAAAGCATAGGGGTCCCCCGTATTTCTGAAACCAGCGCCGGACTCTTGTACCGGTCCTGGTTCCAAAAATCCGGGGGACAAAAAAAATCTGGGGGTCCCCCGTATATTGAAACCAGCACTGGGCTCCAACAGCCAGCGGTGTCATGCCACAGCCAGGGGACACTTTTTACATAAGGTCCCCCAGCCGAAACAGGAGCATCATGGCTGGTCAGCCTTGGACGGGGTACTTGGAGGAGTGGGGACCCCTCCAATAAAGGGGTCCCCCCCAGGCTTCACCTCTCCAGGGCTGAAGCCCGGGGCTGTCACCAGCTTCCGTGGCCAGTGAACGCCGGCCTGATAGGGTTAAATCTCACATACCTAACATTGCTTTATGCTGGAGAACTACAAGTGCCAGCAGACCTCCCCTGCATGCTGGGACTTGGAGAACCACAAGTCCCAGCATGCGGGGCATTAATGGGCCCGCTGGGACTTGTAGTCCACCTGTAAAAAGAATGTTAAATAAAACACAGACACAGAAAAGTATAACTTTATTTCACACACAAACACACACCTCACTTTTATACCACTATACTTACCAATCCAGGGTCAATGTTAAAAAAGTAAGTACTGTACAGTACATTACGATAGACTACTGTACTTCTCTTCCTGCTAAAAATGCCTCTGTCCCTAATGCACTTTTCCTTATTGAAAGCATGCAAGAAATATAAGTCTTGAAGAAATACAAGCAGACTCAAACTAATAACGAGGTGTATCTTGCCAGATGGAAGGAGGCTAAGAAGGTCAGACATGCTAAGGCACAAGCTGAGGAGAAAATGGCCCAGACAGTAGATAGGCGCAAAACTTTATAAACGTAAAAGGAGAAAATCAAGTGGAGGAATAATAAGATATAAGACAAAGGGAGACATTCTATGGGATGCGATTTTTTTCGCAAAAACGGCCGAAATCGCATGTTTTTCCACTTTCGCATATTTAATGAGCTGCGAAAATGTGAAAAAAGTGCGATTTTGGCCAACAAATTTGACATTCTGGAAATGCGATGGCTGTTTTTCGCAGCACATCGCATCCAGATGTTTTCACATTGAAAAGTATACAAATCGCATATTTAATGGTATGCGATTTGTATATATGTGTCTAAAATTCGCCCAAAAATCAGACCAGGGGCCTTATTCTGATCGGTGCGGATATTCCCGAATTCTTACGGTGCGGGACGCACGCATCGCTGTGCGGCGGCGTGCGGGCATCGTCCGTAGAAACGCCCACGTGTCCTCCGCATTCGGACGGAGTCACTCTTTAAGAACAGGGTGTGTGTACGGACGACATACAAACCGTGCGTGTGCGGGGGAAACGTACAGATTCTTGCACGGTCTTCCCGCACAAGCACGGTCTTACCGCGTGAGAACGTACGGAAAGCTGTCCGTACGCCCCGATGCGGAGTATTTACGCACAATCCAACACTTTTGTACTGAGTACACACAGCGATCACATGACCCACTTAGGCTATTAGGCAACCTCCTGAAAAAGGGATTGTTAGCAATTTCAATCAATTAAATGCTCATCTATACTGACCCACATTCCTACTACATTCATGACACACATTAACCCTTACAGCATGTGACCCTAACATACATCTATATACACTATGTACATTTTGCTTATTTTAAACATTTTAAACAACTTACACATATACTTTAGCATGTTAGAAAAAAACACTGACAACTTTGAACTTTAAATAACGATTTATTATTAACCAAATGCCAACAAAAAAATAATTTAATCCTCCGCATCTATTAGGCGGTCCATTTCCTCGAGCATGAGGCGCATCAGGCCTCGCAGTCTTACGAGGGCCCCACGGCGACCCTCCTCTGCTTGGGCAGGCTCATCTGTGGAGGAAATTCAAAATGAAAAATGACTAATGATATTCCTGCATACATTTAACATAGTCAAACCTACATTTTAAACATGCATTCTGAGAGGTGTGTGTGTATATATATAGATATATATATATATATATATATCTATATATAACTATATATATATACACACATATCTACCTATATATATGAGACATATACCTATACATACATGCATACATACTACATGGAAAGCCTGATTTTGGCCCTCTACCCTTTACTCTGTCGAACACCTCACAGTCATACTGCTCCTTCTCAATCCAAACCCACCCATGACTAAGCTCTGAGAAGCATGCCACGCGCTGCACCAATCACAAATCGGCAAACAAAGTTCAGTGTCTGTTATATGATGGAGCCTGGCAGGGGAGTTACACAACTCTCAGGAATGCTCAGTACATTTGTGCAATCAAGCATGGCTTGGCTGCTGATGGTTTGCTCCAGAAATCATTGTCAGAATGCCAGTTAGGGGAAGCTGCAGCACTAACCCACTCCCATGCTCAAAAGCATTACTAACACCAAATACACACACAATTATGGTGAAAAACATACATGCAGACCGCAGGGGGTGGTTAGCTAGAGGAGGGCCCAGGGGCACTCACCACTTGTTACTCCAGTCTAAGCCACGCCTGGCCATACTCCATTTATGCCATACTGAATCTAGTTTACACAGATCAATCACCAGTAAACTCTACTCACCTATATGAGCCTACAGATTGTATGCAACCAGCAGGGACATGTAACCCTTACATGAGCAAGTCATCAATTTCTTCCTGGATACAGATTAACTACACAGGTTCAGTGGCACTTCAATTCGACCTGAAAGCCATCCGCACAACCTGTGTCATTAATATGTGTCCAGGATGAAAGGGATGGTTTGGCCACCCTATCTAACCCCAAAGTGTGTCTGTTGCTACCCAATTTGTTGTTTGCCTTTATAGTATTTTCAAACACATTTGAATCAACAGTGCTACATATCAAATAGTGGATGACAAAAGGAAGATCGAATCTTTATGTATACATACCACTTTCGGCCGCCTGCTCCACCAGACAGGCCTCCTCATCCTCCCCCTCTTCCTGGGCCTCCTCGGCCGCCACGACCTCCTCCTCGGCCACCACGACCTCCTCCTCGGCCACCACGACCTCCTCCTCGGCTGCCACCTCTGCCTCCACTGGCCACTCAGCCTCCTCCACTTCTTCACTTTCCTCGGCCACCCCTTCCTCAATCTCTTCCTCCTCGGCCATCGCTGGCTCCGCCTCCTCCTGTGCATGGCCTGCCTCTGCCTCCTCCCGGGCCTGCCTTGCTCGTGCACGTGCTGTGTTTGGGAAAAATCAAAAAGTGCCAATTAGTGGTAATTTGTATTAAGCCTTATCAACCTATAAATGCAAAGGTTAGAGGTACTGATACTTGTACATGCAAACAGCTCCTCAGTGGCCTTTACAAAACACAGCCTGTAACATGGCAGGTATGCTGTGACATTTGGGCCATTGTAAGCATCACAAGCATTAATCCTCCCCAATAACATATTGTATGACCATTACAGGGTGTCAAACAGGAAGTAGCACACATATAGTGTATGCCATGTTTAACTCATGATCAGGCTGCTGACCTTAGTGGATTAAATAATGTCAGGTAAGCAATCATGTACAAATCCACATTTACTGTTGAAATACTCACATCTCGCAATGCTGGCCCTTATGCTTTGAAGCCTCTCTGGCTCCCTGCGCCGGAGGTCGGACCACCGCCGCTCAAGCTGAGCGATGGTCCGCCGCACATTGGTGCGGGCGTATATCCGCCGGCGGGCCACCGCATAGGCAGAACGTTTCTGCCTATTTGTAATGAATGGGCCAGCACGCCCCAGCCTGGTCTCCATAACGGAGACCAGTGCCCTCAGCTCGGCTGCAGAAAAGGGTGCTGCTCTGCCATAAGCCGCCATTTTAGGAGTGGCACAAATCAAACAATCATGTGCTGTCATTGGTTGATCAGAGTGATATTTGGTATTAACTTTATTGTTCATTTTTACACTAACAGCGTGTATGCGCCCGAACAGACGGCTAACCCATTGCATCGCACACCAATCCTAAACAGTGTAAAATATGATGGTAACATATTATATCTAATCTATAACATTCACCAAACATGGGTATAAGCAACAGGTGAAATAGTGTGCATCTCTAGACACTTACACCTAACTCCACATGCTGCCATGTGTACACTTACCTTCTACTGGCCCCTACTACAGAGGTGGAATGAAAAGTAGCTAGCATCTAACCTGAATGTGGAGTGCTTTCTCATGTGATTTGGATGCTAGCACTGATTACTTGTGGCTAAGTGGGGGACTGGATTGACATATGGAATGAGTAGTGTCAGTTGTACTACATAGCAAACAAGTGCACAGTACAGAAGTACATGCAAATATACATTGCATGTCTGACCACAGTTGTATTTGGTCATTGGTGTTGGAATCTGCATTTAGCAAATAAATCAGACTTACTGAGTTTTCCATGTTTTTGTGAATTATTTGTCAACACCAATGGGCGGGCCGTATGCGCCGCACGGTTGACGCTGGCGTACGGGACGCGGCCGTATGGAACGCAGGTTGCAGCTGATTAACGCCAATTACAGAAATAGTATTTAAAGTTGTCCTAGAAAGGCAAACAGTTGTTGCAAACATGCCAGGCTCAGACTCAGAAGAAGACCAGGTGGTGCAGAATCTCTTGGCTTGCATGGAGGCTAACACCACCTATGTCCCCCTCAACCCAGAGGACCCAGATGGCCCATCAACATCAGGCCAATCAGCTGCTGGGCCATCCTCAGCTTCAGCAGAATCATTGGGAACACAGCAGGTGGCTTCCCAACAGAGTAGCCAGCCCAGCACTTCAGGTACAGCAACCGGTGGCCGTGGCAGTGCCCGTGCCCGCAGTGGGGCAACACGGGAACCAACAACACGAAACATGGCATATGAACCGCGGGAGCTTGACATCCTGGTGACCCGGGCACGTGATTTAATTGAGTGTCCAGCGGTGAAGTTGACACACACAAGGAGATGGAAGATCTGGGAGGAGATAACGGCGGAGATTAATGCAGTGGCTCCACAAGTTCGTCAGACGGAGCACGTTAAGAAGAGGCAAGTACATGTGTGTAACATTTGAGTAGTACAAGTCCAGTAATGTTTACATTCAATATTAGATGGAGTTGGGCAATGGGTGTTCACGTTGCTTTGACGCACAGACATGTTGGCCATGACATTGAATTGATAGTTATTGGAGGGTGACTGTTTTTGTATCTTCTAAGGGTTGGTTTGAAAAAAGAATATAATGTAAGTTTGGTGTCAGTAGGCACATGTTGTATTATGTTTCAGATTGCAATGGGTGCTACAGCAAACAGGAGGAGTTACATGTATTAATATGTACACTTTGATTGCAGGTGGCACGACTTCAAAGGCAACCTCAAGAAGAAATTGACCGAGCGGTGGCAACACAGCCAGACCTCTGGGGCTGGCCCCATGCCTGCCAAGCTGGAGCTCACCCCCCTGGAAGAGATGGCCCAGTGCTGTATAGCAGTGGAGGAGGTCCGGGGGGTGAGCACTATAGACAGCGAGTCCCCAGCGGAAGTGATGGCTTCTACTCTTGAAGGTAATTATTTGCCAGGCCATAAGTAGATGTTTTACATTTTGCATGGAATGTGTGGTAATTGGAATTTTCTTGTTAAACAGCATCGCCACCGCTTGGTCAAGATTCTCTTGAGGAGGTTGTGGAGTCTGTGCCACCTTGCCCCAGTAGCAGGCCCGTGCAGCAGCCGCCGGGATTGTCTGCGGCTGAATTGTCCATGTGGGGCCGTGTGCTGGATAGTATTGTGCAGCAGGGAGAGTCGGCATTCGAGCGGGTGCGTAGGGCCGAGGAGGTGCTGCAGGGTTTGACCACCAGCCAGCAGAGTATTGCTGAGAGCCTGCAGGCTATGAGTGCCAGCCAGCAAGCTATGGCTGGCAGCCACTAAGCTATTGCTGGTAGCCTGCAGGTGCTGGCTGATCAAGCCCTGCGGCAAAACGACCTCCTCCTCCGCCATAATGAACTTATGGTGGAGCTAGTTAACAGCAATAGGGCCCTAATGTCACCCGCTTCGGGTGCATTACCAACCTCATCACTCCCTGCTGCCAGAGGGGGAAGAAGATCCACCCCCTCACCAGCACGTGCTCCACATGAGCCACCATCGGACTCTGGCCGTGGACGAGGTTGAAGAGCTGCTGCACGTGGCAAGGAGCCTGCCAGGGGCAAACGTGCTCGCAAATGAACTTGTGTCCCCATTAATCTCCTCCGTTATGTCTTCCCAAATCTTCCATTGAGCTGTGTGTGTCAGCATCCTGTGTCCAAATCCGTGCCCAGGGTCACCACTTTTGCCCGCGGTTCAAATGTCATGTTTGGTTCACCTGTTGCCCTGTTTCGGCTACCATTACTGTGTGCTGTACTTGAAGTGTTGGTGCTGTACTTTTGTTGTGAAGCCACCTGATGTGTTCCCAATGATTCTGCTGTGGCTATTTATTATGTATTATGTCATTTTTGTCCTGGTATGGTACCATTTGTTTTGATATGGTTTTGAAATTTGTACCAAAGTTTGTTTAATAAATGTTATGTTGGCCCCCCAAATGTCTGTATTAATTGATACATGCACAAGTGCCATGTGTATTAGTATTATTAATATTAAGTTGTGTTGATTATTTGCAGTGTAAAAGTGTGTGACAAGTGCAGCATGTAATGTTCCCTTTAAGCTGCAATGCTTCCAATTGTAGCAGTGAGAAGCGTGTCATTAACAAGTAATGGGTAAAGTATGTGATTGTATTGGGTTCAGGTGACATTGGTTGAGGTGCGTTCGTCCTGATTAGGCGTTCCGATTGCCTAGCGCATGACCGAGTGGTGTCCGCAAAGAAAGAGTAACCTTTTGTACACCGCACATTTCTTCCCTTTTCGCTCGCGTGCATTCGGCGTGCTGTAAGAGTTCACGCCTACCAAAATGTGTGTACTCCCCCGTGCCCACCCATGTTTCCGCCCAGTTTAGCCCACTTTGAAACTACGCCCCTGTGTCATTCCGCATGACGCCCATAACACACCCATATTGGCCGAGTGATTGCGGTGCACATTTCTGTACGGTTTTAGTGAGAACAAGTACGGAGACCATGCGTGGCACATGCGCGTAGCGTTCTCCACGCATGCGCAGACGGCTAAAAAACGCCATCCGAAAGAATTCGGGAATATCCGCACCGATCAGAATAAGGGCCCAGGTTCTGATGGGCGAATTAGCCAGAACCCTGCACAGATCATTGAGATCTGTGCAGGGTTCTGTTGGAAAAAAAGGGTTAAACAGTTTTAAAAGAAAAAAACTGTGCGGGGTCCCCCGCCAGAGCATAACTAGCCCCTGGCTTATTGAGCCAGTGCTAGTGACATAAAATCAGGGTCCCCGACAAATAGGGGTCCCCTTGATTTAATGAAACCAGCACCAGGCTCAAGGTCCGGCGCTGGTTCCCAAAATACGGGGGACAAAATGACTAGGGGTCCCCCGCATTTCAAGAACCAGCACCAGACCCAACCAGCCAGCAAGGAAATGCCACAGCCGGGGGACACTTATTATATAAGGTCCCGCGGCCAAAGCATTATCCCCCTGGCTGGTCAGCATGGGCAGGGGTCCTGGGGAAGTGGGGACCTCCCCAAAGAAGGGGTCCCCCCCCTCCAGGACTTACCAGCCCATGCTGAAAGTCCGGGGCTGTCCCCGATGCCCCTGGGTGGTGGGCATCGGGCTGATGTGAAAAAAGTGTGATTTTGGCCAACAAATTTGACATTCTGGAAATTGTTACACTTCTGTCCCGGACCGGCCGGGACAGACAGTGTAGACGAGTGCCGGGGGAGACGTTAGCGGCGTCGCACAGCAACGCCCCTGGCTTCCGTCCCCACGGCATCGTCAGCAGGCATCGGGGCGTTGCCGGGCAACGTCCCCGAGCGTCTCCGTCGGCGTGCCGGCGCGCTGAGGTCATGCGCCCGGCAGTGCGGCGCACGTCAGCGTCAGCGGGGATTTTGAATAAAGAGCCGGCGTCTGCCCAGGACAGACGCCGGTTATAGCTTTTGCACCTCAGGGTCTCAAGTGTTCCTGGTTCCCGCTTACTCTCTGCTCCTGGTTCCTGTGTCCAGTCGTCCTGTGTCCTGTCGTTCATTCCCAGCCGTGTCCTCCGTTCTGCCTCTTGTCCTCCTGGTGTCCGTACGTTGTCCTAGCTGTCCGTACCCTGGTTCCCGCTGCCGTTGTCTCCTCGGAGCACAGATAAGTGGGGTTTATCCCCAGACTACCCCTTACTTGTATCTTGATTTTTATGAAACACCTCTGTGTATTGTTACACCTGTTTGGTATAGGTTTGTGTTACATCTCTACGTATTGTTACGTTTACCCAGTTTGCTATAGAGCAAGGGTGACCTCGCCTTCTTGGGTTAGTTAGTCATCCCCTTGTTCATCTTTGACATTGGTGGCAGCGTTGTCAACTCTCAAAGCCTGGTGGCATCGGGGGCGGAGCCTGACTAACGGGCTCTGTCGAACGCGGCTATTATAGGCGAAGCCTAGCACTAGCACGCAGCCATCAATCCCATTCGATGACAACGGAGTTAGGGTTGGCGAGGACTCCCGGATATCATAACATTATAACCGGCCAGACCATACTCTGAGACTGTTGTTGCCCCTACAGCTCAGAGGTTCGGTAGTCGTGGGGAAACCCAATCATGGATCCGTCACAGCAGGCTGCTGCCCATTCTCTTGCAGGACAGATGCACACACTGACGCAGAAATTGCAAGAGCTCACCCTACGGGTAAACTCACACGAGCAACGGTCTCAGTCTAGCTCCTCCTCCGGTGGGAGTCTGGAGCCCAGGTTAAATCTCCCTGACCGTTTTTCAGGTGACCGGTCTTTGTTTTTTAATTTTAAACAGTCATGTAGGCTTTATTTCAAATTGCGCCCAGGATCTTCTGGTTCTGAGGCTCAACGGGTTGGAATGGTTATTTCACTCCTGCAGGGAGATCCTCAGTCTTGGGCCTTCGGCCTTCCAGATGGTGCTGAGGCTCTCTCTTCTGTGGATGCATTCTTCTCAGCAATGGGGTTATTATATGATGACCCGGACCGGGCGGCCTCGGCCGAGTCTAATCTTAGGGCCCTGCGTCAGGGGCAGGACACAGCTGAGGCATACTGTACTAAGTTCAGACGTTGGGCTATTGATTCGGGCTGGAACGACCCAGCGCTTCGTAGTCAGTTTCGGATTGGGTTATCCGAATCCCTTAAGGATGCATTAGTACAGTACCCCACTCCCAAAGACATTGATGGGATCATGCAGTTAGCCATTAAAGTGGATAGGAGATTTCGGGAGCGGCAGAGAGAAAGACGGTCTGGAGTGTTGCCTTCCTCATCTGTAGACGAGTCTACCGAGGTACCCGGAGACGAGCCTATGCAGTTGGGGGCCACTCGACTATCTTCATCCGAAAAAAACCGCCGACGTCTCAAGGGCCTCTGTTTGTATTGTGGGGGTCCCGGTCATCTTGCTGTTGCTTGTCCGCTGAAGGCGGGAAAAGACAGGGCCTAAGTGATACTTGGGGGGTTCACTTGGGCCTGTCGAGCTTTTCTCCCTCAGATTCTGTATTAATTCAGGTATCAGTCTCTGTTACCGACCGTTCTTGGAACGGATCTGCCTTTGTGGATTGTGGGGCGGCCGGTAACTTTATAGATGAAGGCCTGGTGCAACAATTAGGCCTTATGCCCATACCCCTGGAAAATCCCGTTTCTGTTTGTGGGTTGGATGGCTGTCCACTGTCTAAAGGCGGTAAATCTTTTAGGACTCCCTCCCTTCGGCTGTCGGTGGGGGCCCTTCACTCCGAAGAAATATCACCTTTCTTATTTTTCACTGTCCTCTCACTCCTATAGTCCTGGGGCTGCCCTGGTTGAAAAAACACAACCCTGAATTTAATTGGGAAACTGGTGAGATCACTCGGTGGGGAGGGTCCTGTTCGGATGTTTGTCTCACTCTCCCTCTCCGTGTGATGCACCCCGATTTTCAAGCTCTCCCTCCTCAGTACCGTGATTTTTCAGATGTTTTTTCTAAAAAAGAAGCCAACACCTTGCCTCCTCATCGCCCCTTTGATTGTGCCATTGATTTAGTGCCTAATGCCAGACTTCCTAAGGGTCGTTTATATGCGTTATCCGCACCTGAGTCCCAAGCCGTGGACCTCTACATTAAAGAAAGCCTTGAAAAGGGGTTCATTCGGCCCTCTAAGTCACCGGTGGGGGCGGGGTTTTTCTTTGTTGAGAAGAAAGATGGGTCTTTACGGCCCTGTATTGATTACAGAGCCCTTAACAAAATTACGGTAAAAAATTCCTACCCATTACCCCTCATCTCCGTATTATTTGACCAGATTCGGGAGGCAGTGATTTTTTCCAAAATAGACCTCAGGGGGGCCTACAACTTAATCAGAATTAAAAGTGGTGATGAATGGAAGACCGCGTTTAATACCCACTCGGGGCATTTTGAGTATCTTGTGATGCCTTTTGGTCTAGCTAACGCCCCGGCAGTCTTCCAAGACTTTATCAACGAAGTCCTTCGACCGTTTTTAGGGGGTTTTGCCGTAGTTTACTTGGACGACATTCTCATTTTTTCCAAATCTCTTCCTGAGCATCGGCAGCACGTCCGCCTGGTGTTGCAGAAGCTACGGGAGAATCATCTATATGCCAAGTTGGAAAAATGTGAATTCGAAGTGTCACAAGTGACTTTTTTAGGATATATTATTTCCCCTCAAGGTTTCTCCATAGATCCATCGAAGGTTCAGGCCATTCAATCCTGGGCTCGCCCAACCACGCTCAAGGCCATTCAGCGATTTCTTGGTTTTTCTAACTACTATCGCAAATTTATCCGCTCCTTTTCGGACATCGTGGCACCCATAGTGGACTTGACTCGGAAAGGGGCTGACCCAGGACAATGGTCTCAACGGGCGATGGATTCTTTCATAAAATTAAAGAAAGCGTTTTGCTCAGCTCCAATTCTGCACCACCCAGACCCCAGGCTTCCCTTTTTAATCGAAGTCGACGCCTCTGATGTGGGTGCTGGAGCAGTCCTGTCTCAGACGGGTCCACTGGATCTAAAGATTCATCCATGCGCTTACTTCTCCCGCAAATTCTCTCCAGCCGAGAGAAATTATGATGTAGGCAATCGTGAGTTATTGGCCATCAAATGGGCGTTTGAGGAGTGGCGTCACTGGCTTGAGGGAGCTCAGCATACCATCACCGTGATCACCGATCACAAGAATCTCTCTTATATTGAGTCCGCCAAACGCCTCAACCCGCGACAGGCTCGGTGGGCACTGTTCTTCACCAGATTCCGGTTTATCATCACCTTTAGGCCGGGATCTAAGAACGTGAAGGCGGATGCCCTCTCCCGCAGTTTTCAGACTTTCCAGGGGTCTGAGGTGAAAGCATCTCCCATTGTCCCTTGCTCAGTAATCATGGCGGGCCTGACCCAAGATTTAGCCACCTTAGTCATTGCTGCCCAAGCGTCGGCTCCTCAACAGACCCCACAGGACCGTTTATTTATTCCCCAGAAATTACGGCAGGCGGTTTGGTGGCCCTCTATGAGGCAAGATGTCGACAAATTTGTGGCCTCATGTCTGGTCTGTGCGCGACACAAATCGTCTCGACAGTCTCCTATTGGGCCGCTGTTCCCCTTGTCCATTCCCAAGAAACCATGGTCCCATATTTCTATGGACTTTATAGTTGACCTGCCTCCGTCTAGCAAGTTCACCACCATCTGGGTTACTGTGGATAGATTTTCCAAAATGGCTCACTTTACTCCATTACATGGGCTTCCTACTGCTAAAATCCTAGCAAATTTATTCATCACCAACATCTTTAGGCTTCACGGACTCCCGGTCGATATTGTCTCAGATAGAGGTTCCCAGTTCGTGGCCAGGTTTTGGAGACAGTTTTGTGCAGCCTTAGGGATTCAGGTCAGTCTCTCCTCTGGCTATCACCCGCAGTCGAATGGACAGACCGAGAGGGTCAACCAGGCTTTGGAACAATACCTCCGCTGTTTCGTTTCAAAGTGCCAGGACAATTGGGCTGAGCTTATTCCATTAGCAGAGTTCGCATACAATAACTCTTATCATTCAGCCATCAAGAGCTCTCCTTTTTTCTGCAACTCAGGTTTGCACCCCAAATGTAGTTCATTCATGCCCCCGGTTGATCCGTCAAGATCCTCGTCCACTGTCTCGTTTTTTTAGGAAAGCCTGGAAGAATGTACACATAGCCCTTAGACAATCCTCAGCCCGGTCTAAGATTTTCTTTGATAGGCACAGGAGACCGTGTCTCTTTAAAGTGGGTCAGAGAGTATGGTTATCCACACGTCATATTAGACTTCGACAGCAATGTCCCAAGTTGGGTCCCAGGTTTATCGGTCCATTTCCGATTATCGGACAAATTAACCCTGTGGCATTCAGACTTCAGCTTCCCAGGTCTCTGCGCATCAATAATGTCTTTCATTGTTCCCTGCTCAAACCTGTCATCGGAACCCTTCCATCCAGCTCTACACGTACTCAAAGACCTGTCTTGGTTCGAGGGCATAAGGAGTATGTGGTGGAACATATCTTGGATTCCAAGGTAGTCAGGGGTCAGCTCAAGTTTCTTGTCCACTGGAAGGGGTTTGGAGATGAGGAAAGATCTTGGGTCCCAGAAAAGTTTTTGCATGCGCCCCGACTAAAAGCGGAGTTCTTTAGAAAATTTCCCTGGAAACCGGGTTCTAAGGGTTCGGTGACCCCTCCTCAAGGGGGGGGTACTGTTACACTTCTGTCCCGGACCGGCCAGGACAGACAGTGTAGACGAGTGCCGGGGGAGACGTTAGCGGCGTCGCACAGCAACGCCCCTGGCTTCCGTCCCCACGGCATCGTCAGCAGGCATCGGGGCGTTGCCGGGCAACGTCCCCGAGCGTCTCCGTCGGTGTGCCGGCGCGCTGAGGTCATGCGCCCGGCAGTGCGGCGCACGTCAGCGTCAGCGGGGATTTTGAATAAAGAGCCGGCGTCTGCCCAGGACAGACGCCGGTTATAGCTTTTGCACCTCAGGGTCTCAAGTGTTCCTGGTTCCCGCTTACTCTCTGCTCCTGGTTCCTGTGTCCAGTCGTCCTGTGTCCTGTCGTTCATTCCCAGCCGTGTCCTCCGTTCTGCCTCTTGTCCTCCTGGTGTCCGTACGTTGTCCTAGCTGTCCGTACCCTGGTTCCCGCTGCCGTTGTCTCCTCGGAGCACAGATAAGTGGGGTTTATCCCCAGACTACCCCTTACTTGTATCTTGATTCTTATGAAACACCTCTGTGTATTGTTACACCTGTTTGGTATAGGTTTGTGTTACATCTCTACGTATTGTTACGTTTACCCAGTTTGCTATAGAGCAAGGGTGACCTCGCCTTCTTGGGTTAGTTAGTCATCCCCTTGTTCATCTTTGACATTGGTGGCAGCGTTGTCAACTCTCAAGACCTGGTGGCATCGGGGGCGGAGCCTGACTAACGGGCTCTGTCGAACGCGGCTATTATAGGCGAAGCCTAGCACTAGCACGCAGCCATCAATCCCATTCGATGACAACGGAGTTAGGGTTGGCGAGGACTCCCGGATATCATAACAGAAATGCGATGGCTGTTTTTCGCAGCACACCGCATCCAGATGTTTTCACATTGAAAAGTATACAATTCGCATATTTAATGGTATGCGATTTGTATAAATGTGTCTAAAATTCGCCCAAAAATCAGACCAGGTTCTGATGGGCGAGTTAGCCAGAACCCTGCACAGATCATTGAGATCTATGCATGGTTCTGTTGGAAAAAAGGGTTAAACAGTTTAAAAGAAAAAAAAACTGCGCGGGGTCCCCCGCCAGAGCATAACTAGCCCCGGGCTCATTGAGCCGGTGCTGGTGACATAAAATCACGGTCCCCGACAAATAGGGGTCCCCTTGATTTAATGAAACCAGCACCAGGCTCAAGGTCCGGCGCTGGTTCCCAAAATACGGGGGACAAAATGACTAGGGGTCCCCCGCATTTCAAGAACCAGCACCAGACCCAACCAGCCAGCAAGGTAATGCCACAGCCGGGGGACACTTATTATATAAGGTCCCGCGGCCAAAGCATTATCCCCCTGGCTGGTCAGCATGGGCAGTGGTCCTGGGGAAGTGGGGACCTCCCCAAAGAAGGGGTCCCCCCCCTCCAGGACTTACCAGCCCATGCTGAAAGTCCGGGGCTGTCCCCGATGCCCCTGGGCGGTGGGCATCGGGCTGATGAAAAGTGTAAAAAAAAGAATAAAAACTATACTGTAGAACTATGAGTCCCAGCAATCCTACCCCGCATGCTGGGACTTGGAGAACCACAAGTCCCACCATGCGGAGCATTAAAGGGCCCGCTGGCACTTGTAGTTCCACAGTACAAGAAACAGTTAAATAAAACACACACTGACACCCAGAAAAATAAACGTTTAATACATCCACAGCCCACACATACTGATACTTACCTTCCTTGAGCCCGTGGGTCGGTCCCTGGATCTGGGGTCCGGGGCTGAAGAGTCTCAGCTCCTGATTGGCCGCTAGGCGGCCAATAGAATCAGTCTGAGGAGAGGCGCGGAAGATGAACATCTCTGCGTCTCTCCAGTCCGTGAGCGGGTACCAGCCGGGGTCGTCGCCGGGGACCAGGTGAGTAGGATTTCCTTCCTCAGGTACCCCTTAGGATAACTACGGATCCAGGACCCCGGAATCTTCAGCCCAGGAGCCCCGGACCCCGGACCAGCCCCGGAACCAGGACCAAGGCCCCGGAACCGGACTCTTCAGCCCTGGAGCCCCGGACCAGCCCCGGAACCAGGACCAAGGCCCCGGAACCGGACTCTTCAGCCCTGGAGCCCCGGACCAGCCCCGGAACCAGGACCAAGGCCCCGGACTCTTCAGCCCTGGAGCCCCGGACCAGCCCCGGAACCAGGCCAAGGCCCCGGAACCGGACTCTTCAGCCCTGGAGCCCCGGACCCCAGATCCAGGGACCGACCCACGGGCTCAAGGTAGGTAAGTATCAGTATGTGTGGGCTGTGGATGTATTAAACGTTTATTTTTCTGGGTGTCAGTGTGTGTTTTATTTAACTATTTCTTGTACTGTGGAACTACAAGTGCCAGCGGGCCCTTTAATGCCCCACATGCTGGGACTTGTGGTTCTCCAAGTCCCAGCATGCAGGGTAGGCTTGCTGGGACTCATAGTTCTACAGTATAAGACAATAGTTTTTATTCTTTTTTTACACTTTTCATCAGCCCGATGCCCACCGCCCAGGGGCATCGGGGACAGCCCCGGACTTTCAGCATGGGCTGGTAAGTCCTGGAGGGGGGGGGACCCCTTCTCTGGGGGGGTCCCCACTTCCCCAGGACCCCTGCCCATGCTGACCAGCCAGGGGGATAATGCTTTGGCCGCGGGACCTTATATAATAAGTGTCCCCCGGCTGTGGCATTACCCTGCTGGCTGGTTGGGTCTGGTGCTGGTTCTTGAAATGCGGGGGACCCCTAGTCATTTTGTCCCCTGTATTTTGGGAACCAGTGCTGGACCTTGAGCCTGGTGCTGGTTTCATTAAATCAAGGGGACCCCTATTTGTCGGGGACCGTGATTTTATGTCACCAGCACCGGCTCAATGAGCCCGGGGCTGGTTATGCTCTGGCGGGGGACCCCGGGCAGTTTTTTTTTTTTTTTTTAAATTGCGAATTCCTGCAAATGTGCGATTTTCAGACCTGAAAATCGCACATTTTCAGGACTAAAGAAATCGCATCAAATCGCACCTATTCGCACTATTTGGGCCTTTTTGCGCATCTCAATAAATACGCGAAAAACCCAATCCAAACCCAAAAGGCCCAATCTTGCGATTTTCAAAAGTGCGATTAGGTGCGATAAAAAACATGCAGATTTTACCGCAACACATAGAATGTCACCCAATGTATCAGAATGTAGTGGAATAGCAGATCACCTACATAATTGTTTTTGCTCAGTATTCTCTCCAGAAGGAGAAAGAACAGAGTCACAGTTAAGCTATAAGTACATTTATCAATGAAAGTACATTTGCATGAGGAGAAGGTCCTAACAGAACTCTCAAAACTGGGGACAGATTGCTTACAGCCAAGGTTACTTAAAGAGCTAAAATATGTGATGGAAGCACCAATAACAGAATTATTAAGCAAGTTACTAGCTAAATGTGCAATTCCAGAGGACTGGAAAATTTCCACCACTGCACAACTGCACAAAAGTGGAAGCAAGGAAGAAGCAAATAACTACAGACCAGTAAGCTTTACAGCAGGGGGGGTGGGGGAGTAATGGACCCACTATTAAAAGAAAAGGCTGTGGAATATTTTAAATCCAACAACAACAGGATCCCAAACAGCATAGATTACAGGTGGGAGATAATGCCAAACAAATCTTATTGACTTCTTGGAAACCATGACTAAAATAATATATCAAAGGGGGTCATAGATGTAGCATGTTGTGACTTGGTCCTACATTGCAGACTGCCAGATAAACCCAAAAGCATGGGATTTAATTATAAAACATCTAAATGTATAAGAAACTGCTTCCAAGATATGAAACAAGCAGTTGTAGATAATGGAGAGCAGTATATGAAGGGAAATGTTGCCAGTGAGTACCAGAGGGATCTCTTCTTGGATCCAGTGGTGTAGCAGCAGTCCCTGCAGATCTTTTGTTGGTGACATTAAAAATGATATTGAAGGGAAAGTATGCATTTTTGGAGATGACACAACAATATCCACTAGAGTAGACACAGCGAGGAGTTATACAAACTGATTTAGGATCTAGGAAGACTTGAACAATGGTCAAGAACATGGCAACTTCAATTTAATGCCAAAAAATGCAAACTCCTCATTCCAAAATGTACAGTTTAGAGCAGAGATGGGAGAGAAATATACCAAGGGTTTTTAACTACAGTTACTAAACAAATCAGGAAAAGTACAATGGGTTTATAAACAGTATGTGTACAATAGAAGAAACAACGTAAGCTTTTGCCCTTATGCTCCACGGGAGGTTTCTGTCCTCCCTGAGCTCGCCTTAAGACACAGAAGTATTAGAACACAAGGATAAAACTGGAAGGAGGTAGGTTCATGGGAAGTTTAAGGAAAAAGGAAACATTCCTTCACAGAAAGGGTAGGAAATAAGTGGAATAGTCAAATGTGGTAGAGGACACCTAGCCATTTAAACATGCTTGGGATAGGCATATTAATATCCGAACAAAGAACTAAAGGGGTGTACACACGGAGTGATCCTTCAAAGCGATTTTGACTATCAGAAGGTTAGTAAAAATCTCCCTATGGGCAATAACGTGAATATCGCTTAGTAAAATAGAGTTGCCAGGCACGGAGATTTAACTAGATCGCTGGCTGTCTAGTCAAAATCGCCGGTGTTCACTGCTGAGGGTCAGTGGCGTAAGTTTGTCCCAGTTGCCCAGAGGCAAGATGTGTATTGCCCCCCTCCCCCCCATACACACACAAAACCTTATATAAAGTATATTCTGTATTTCTGTTATGAAATATAACAGGCATATATACAGTATATCTATAGAGAGAGAGAGAGAGATAGAACACATATTTCAGAATTCCGAAGTGATATCAATGGCTTTCAATTAATGGATTTAAAATTGCAGGGGAGGAGAGGTGCCCCCTTGAGAGCAGGAGCCCGGCGGCAGATGATTCCATTGCCTCCCAGAGTTCTGCCTCTGCTGAGGGTGAAATTCACTAGGTGATCTGCAAATAAATGTCAACCCAGTATGTTAATTCTGGTCTAGTCACAATCGCTCACTAGCAAAAATCGCTCCTTGTGTACACCCCTTAAGGATCAACTTTGGTTGACCTCTAGAGACGGTCCTGGTACCATATGTCAATCCATCTGTAGCATTTAATAGTCCAAAGTGCACAGGTAAGAACATTAGGGGGTTATTCTAGTCCATTCTTTCTGACAAAATCCTTCTTAGATGGACAAAACCATGTGCACTGCGGGTGGGGCAGATGTAACTTGTGCAGAGAGAATTAGATTTGGGTGGGGTTTTTCTTCAAAGTGAGATCTATATTGAAGTGTAAAATCATGCAGTCAGTATTTTCCCTGCACAGAAACAAAATAACTCACCCAAATCTAATTCTCTCTGCACAAGTTACATCTGCCCCCCTGCAGTGCACATGGTTTTGTCCATCTAAGAAGGATTTTGTCAGAAAGAATGAACTAGAATAAACCACTAAATGAGCTGAGTGACTATACACCTCCAGTACCATTTGCAGCTTTGTGTGATCCTCGGTTCAAGGCACATGTACTGTAGCATGTGCTGCCAATAGTCAGAGACATGAAGACATGCTGGCAGTCTGTCGTAGACAAGGTGTCAGCTCACATGACACATGCAACTGGTTCTCTTTCATCTTCTGATGTGTGCTGGGAGAAGCTCCTCTCTGATGTCGAGCGCAGAAATAACTTGCCAAAGAGAATGAGGGCTGGGCAGGGTTATAAGAAATGCCCAGGTTGACATAAAAGATTAAGAATACTGGGAGGAAAATGCATTTCATTGGAGACATTTGTGTAGACTGGTTAAGATCTTATTAAGCTGCTGTCACAATGTGTGTACTCGATAGAGTGGTTTTAATACACTACTCACGTCAGTGGCGGGACTTGTGGGTGGTGAGCTCAGGTGCATGAATACAATTTGGGCCCCCCAATATGCAACATGGCAATGGGTAACAGGGAGAGGCAGAGGGTGACAGGGGAAACAGTGAGTGACAGGAAGAGGGTGACGGGAAACAGTGGACCCCTTAGTTCTCAGGGGCCCCAGTGCACTGCACTTGCTTAACCAATGGTAGTTCTGTCTCTGATTCACGTGAATACTAAGATTAAGCGAGGGCTGCATAGGCATGAGTGCATTTAGAAGTGTGTGAATTTTGTGATTGGTTACTAAAGTTTTGTTTCTACATAGATTACCCAGGAGCCTTAGGTAGTTTGGTGGATTAGCCAATTGGGTAGCGAAGGGGTGGTAGTTTTATCAGGGGTATATGAGGGGATTCATATGATGCTACTTCCTCTTTGAGTCCTGGAAGCAGATAAGTCACATCTCTCCCATTCCTCACACTTTATATACTCCTCAACCTCTCTCTTTATATCTTGTCTGCTCCCTGTTGCTCAAATTGCCATCCTCAGCCACTTGTTGACAGTGTCAGGGCTGGGGATTGCCATGCTGTCAGTTGTGATGCTACAGCACCACCTGCTGGTACCCTGGTTACTACTTGTGGCATTTAATATGGGTGGTGTCTTTGGGGCGCAAGACCCTCTGTCTGCGGGCCTCCCTGCCTTACTTGGGATGGTTCAGTCATAGGGGGAGATTCTCTAAGAATCTCTGCCCCCCTTCGCCGCCCATCGCAATTATAATTATCTCAAATGTTCTAACATATGCGATAATTATAGCAAATGCGTTAAGAGCTGTCCTTTGCGGTGAGAGTCGCCGGGTCCCAGCAGGTCCTGGCGGCTCCCCCCTCCCTCCCACACCTGGCACTGCTGCTGCTGCGCCGGGCTCTCCTCCTCCCTGCACCCGGAAGAGGATCAGTGCAGGGAGGAGGTCACAGGTCCGGGCAGCACAGCTCTGTGCTGCCCGGACACAGGTGAGGGGGGAGGGGGCGATGCAGGGCGGCGGGGGGTCTATGCAGGGCGGCGGGGGGTCTTTGCAGGGCGGTGGTGGGAATGCGGTAGAAGCCCATTGGCTTCTATGGGGCATCGCCAGATTTTTCTGGTGATGCCCCTTGCCTCGGTAACCCGGCGGGGGATGCTTACAGCATCCCAAAATGCGGTAAAAATCCGATAACGGGGTTTTTACCGCATTTTTAGCTTAGAGAATCTCCCCCTCAGTCAGCCATGCCTGTTACGGTTGGCTCACCATTTTGGCCCTCTCTATTAGATAATCAAGGTGCAGTCTATGCAGCCTCCCTGCCTCCTGGCATGGCCGGGCCCCAGGCTGTGGAGCCTGGGTTACAGGGCCTTATGCCTCCTAATTATACCATGGGTTGACCAGCGATGTTTGGTGGGTCATCAGCCGCAGGCGACATGGTCATTTACCTCACCTCAGACCGCTGGGCACCCAGTTGTTTATACAAGCTTACAGCAGTTTGGTTTCCACTAGGGTTCTGCGTAAGGGGATCAAGGGCAAAATGAATAAGGGGAAGCTTGTCAATATCTTCACGTTGACTACTGACATGAAGAAGGAATTCAACAAATTGACCGGAGCTGGTCTCCAAGCGCTTTCCTAGCCTATCCCGATCCCTTTACAGTAGGGTCATACCATTTAATAACCTTTAATCTTATGCAGCTGTTGTCCGTGTCTTTATTTTAAGTGATAAGATGTGTCCGTGTGATTTATTTCTTGGGGTAATATAGAGTTATGTGGGGTACACACCAGGACGATACGGCCCAATAGGAGCCAATTTAGATACAATCTTGACCGATTGTATGTAAATCGGCCGTGTTTTGGGCCATTTAGCTGCCCTTTTGATGCAATCCCGATCCGATGCACGGCCCCGCGGGTCGGTCGGTCTTTTCTGAGATCCTACCTGCTGCAGGTAGGATCTCAGAAACGACCATTGTAGGGTGCAGGTCGCAATCGGATTGCGATCACATTAGGGGCATTTTCGCGGAGGGTCGGCGGCGCTGTCGTACGTTCCTGTGACGACCCGCTCAAGAGCGCCATCATCCCGGTGTGTACTGGGCATTAAGCTAGGGTTAAAGGCCAATCGCTATAATTCAATAGGCGCCTTATGCATAGTACAAAGGCACGTCTACAGTTTTACTGCCTTTGTCATAATGCTTGTGTCATGTTTCATTCAGAATCTAAGGGCCTACTTGCCTACTTTGGTGTCCTCCTCTCCGCTGAAGGTCCTCATGGCTTAGGATGACAGGGTTGGAAGGTCGACAATGGCTAGGTCGACTGGAGTTTTTCACAATTTTTGTTTTAGACCGATATGTGCCAACAGGCGGTATTTCATGCCCTACCATCCACTAGGGCGCGGAGGGAGAATATAATAGTGCCGAAAGCATGGTGAGCACAGAAAGCCATGTGAGGGGACGCGGCAGACTTAGAAAGTGTCCATGTCGACTGTGTTGACATTCGGGACAAAGAAAATGTGAAAAACTCATGTCGATCTTTTGACTGTCAACCTAGCCATTGTCAGTCAGGGTTTGGATCATTGGTCAGACAGCAACTAGGTCGACAAGCATTAGCTCGACTCCACAAGGTCAACATGCCTCAATGCCGACATGACTGAAGGTTGACATGATTTTAGATCGATCTGGTCATTACGCCAACATGGGGAAGGTCGACCGTAAAAAAGGTTGACATGGGGTTTTCACTTTTTTGTCCCGAATTTCGACACAGTCGACATGGACACTGAAACGTAGAACCGCGTCCCCTCACATGGCTCGCTGCGCTCGGCACACTATTTTATTCTCCCGCCACGCCCTAGTGGATGGTAGGGCATGAAATACCGACTGTCGGCACGTCAGATGAAAAAAAAATGAAAAACCCCATGTTGACCTTTTGACTGTCGACATTCCCCAAGTCGACCTAATAACCCTGTCGACCTAATGACCCTTTCGACCTAACCCCATGTCGACCTTGAGGCATGTTGACCTAATGCTTGTAGACCTAGTGACCGTATCCCGTTGATCGAATGCTCGTGTCGACCTTCTAACCCTGTCGATCTAAGCCATGTCAACCTACCGTGATTGACCCAATGCATGTCGACCAATGACCCATACCCATCAGTAGCAGATAAGTCAGGACTGTCTCAGCGTCACTGAGTATACACCTGCCACATCCCCACACGGCACAGACCCCATCCTGGGTCTGCTGCTGCTGAGGCCCAGTGTGCAGCTGACCCCATCTGTGCGATTGCACGCTGACAATCTGAAGATTACGATGATCTGTACTGCAATTACAATATGTATTACAGAGCCTCTCGCCTGCAATGCCCGCCGAGGTAATGCCTCCATGCTTTTAGATGTACCGTGCAGTAAAGTTTGTTTTTCACTTTGCTTGAACATAGTAAGATCACACTTTAGATAGTTACGTGTCCCGTAGGTCAGAGCTATTCATGTCGGCAGCACATTCACCGACGCAGTGATTGAGCTGTGACAAAGGAACGTTCTGGATAACAGTTTTTTCTTCTTTTCTTCTTTCAAATATCATCAAAGAATGGGAACAGTGTTCTCTGCTAAATAGCGGTACGCGCGGTTTCCAGTACAGTCCAGGATTGGATTTTTACTTGGTAGCAAATTAGAGGGTAACTAGAAGCTAATGTACAAGGGAGCAGCCTCAGCCTCACTCCTGGATTTCCAACTTTTTTTTTTTTTTTATCAATTTCTGGCGTTTGGAAACTATTTGATGTCTTTTTTGGTTTTCTTTTTAGTTTTGTTGTCATTAAAAATCTCCCACATCCAGGTTTTCACACCGTGATGGTTTTGTAGTTATCGCCAAAGTCAAAGGGCTGTATGGGATGAAAGGAAGTTATCCCGGGGGACGCCAGGTCATGTGACCGCACTGCTCGCTCTGAGAAATGCGTACAAAATGCCAACTTTTGCAGGGCATAGGTGTGTTGCTATGGGTGACGGGTTGTTCACGGAGCATTTCGTATAAATGTTGTGAGTTACTCTGAGGGATTATTAGGAATTTTGGCACCAAAGGGGCTCCAGGCTTGTAAATAGCAGCCCACAGGGTGCATTTAAAAGGGGACCCCCCCTCCTCCCACAGTGCAGCGCCGCATAGCTGAAGACTTATAGTGTGTACACACGGTTCGATATGGCTTCCGATGTTGACGATATCGTCAACATCGGAAGCCATATCGCATACATATCGCATACTGATTGTATGCATTGTAAGGGCTTCCTAGCCCGATGCGCGCTCCCGTTTAAGGACAGATCGGAGGGGAGATAGAGAGGGCAGCACACTCTATCTAGCACAAATCGCAAGCATATCGCATGCATCGTATGTGCCTTGCGATATGCTTAAGATGCGATGTGCTATATGATTTCCAGGGCCCTGTCAGTCATCCTGTTGTTAAGTCAAAATCGCTTAGTCAAAATCTTAAGCAAATCTTAAGGCTCATAGGAAATCGCATAGTAAATCAAATAGGAAATCGCATAGCAAATTGTATGGTAAAAAGTCAAAATCTTCAGCATATCTTAAGGCATATCTTAAGGAGTAGAGGAGAAAAAAAAAAAAAAGGGAAAAGTAAAAATCGGACAAAACATCGAATCGTACATCGGATCGCACAGAACATCGAACCGTGTGTACACACTCTTACTCTGAGTTGTGATGGTTATGGGGAGATGGGGGCCGCTGATGACATAAGTGTCCCTCCCAATGGTTGGACCAACCAGCATTTTTTGTGGGCAGCACCCCAGAAAACATGGGGTTCCGCCATACTTGTCTACTTTTGAAAATTAGTTTCAGGGAGATTATAGTTGGTAGTAGAATTTTGCACAGCACCCCATTGAGGGGGCGTGTCATGCTCCTCCCCAAAGGGCGTATCTATTTCCATATATGAAGAGATTGTGAAAAGAGATTGGGAACGTGGCACCTAAAAGCGTGGGTGTGTACTGCTACATCTGAGAGGAATCTTGTAAAATGACTTATATCCAAATGTAGATGAGCCCCAAAGCAGTTAGTAAGAGATACTATACTTGGTAAAGTGCTGGGAAATGGTGCTGATGATTCAATGTAAATGTATCTGTCTCTCATTCCTTTTTCCCAAAAAACGTAACAGTTTAACGTGGGCTAGGTGACATGAGGGAGATTGCTAGACTAATGAGGGAGAGAGGGAGATTGCTGCTATGTCAGGGAGTCTCCTGCAGAATGCAGGAGGGGAGGTAACTATGATGTAACAGTGTAATGTGGGCTAGGTGACATGAGGGAGATTGCTAGACTAATGAGGGAGAGAGGGAGATTGCTGCTATGTCAGGGAGTCCCCTGCAGAATGCAGGAGGGAAGGTAACTATGATGTAACAGTGTAATGTGGGCTAGGTGACATGAGGGAGATTGCTAGACTAATGAGGGAGAGAGGGAGATTGCTGCTATGTCAGGGAGTCTCCTGCAGAATGCAGGAGGGAAGGTAACTATGATGTAACAGTGTAATGTGGCTAGGTGAAATGAGGGAGATTGCTAGACTAATGAGGGAGAGGGAGATTGCTGCTATGTCAGGGATAGACAAAACAGAGATAAATGCCAATCGCACAGGAAATATAAATTTAGGTATGGTTAGGTGGACCCTTTTTATTTTGTATTACTCGGTGACTTTATTACATAGAGACCAGTAAGGGTGTGCTACCATAAGACATTAGGTACAAGCAGAATTTTTGGAAGAAAAAGAATGTCTGTTGCTGGTGCACCAAAGATTAAATATACAATAAGATTTAACTTTTATTAGAAATTGTTAAAAGATTGCGAAATAAAACACACAAACATATACATAGACACAGACTAGTGAAAATATGCGACCGCACATCAGTTTTGACTCCCGATACCCCCTCCCCACATACAAATGTATTTTGATTATTGTATGATGCGCTGACGGGTCTCCGCTGTACACGGAACCCCCTGCCGGAAAGTGTGGTGTCTAAACGCTGGACAGCCCACCGCACACAGGCAGCCTGTATTGCAGAGTTCTGCACAGGCATACGTATAGAAGCCGCACGGGTATAACCCCCAGACGCTGCTGCATTTAGAACCACGGCTGACAGTCCGAGAGGGCTAGCATCAGACCCTGGGCAGGTGATGGAAAAACACTAGCCGCACACTGCACCAGAGGTCTAGAATCCATACATAGGACGCCGTTTTCTGCTTCTAAAAGTTTTTTCCTGCAATAGAAATCAATCCCCTCTCATGGTAGAGTGACTAAATGGGAGATATCTAGCAGGTTAACCGCACATACAGCATAAACCTTATACTGTGGGACCTCCAGCATTTCCAACAGGGTGGACATTGCTGCATACACACTGGGGGATCTGTGATTATATATTGATTTGTCCGCAAACTAAAGAATATATCGGGAGCTCAACTGAATAAGGATTCTTATCCTTTTTTATTTTCACTAGTCTGTGTCTATGTATATGTTTGTGTGTTTTATTTCGCAATCTTTTAACAATTTCTAATAAAAGTTAAATCTTATTGTATCTTTAATCTTTGGTGCACCAGCAACAGACATTCTTTTTCTTCCAAAAATTCTGCTATGTCAGGGAGTCTCCTGCAGAATGCAGGAGGGCAGGTAACTATGATGTAATAGTGTAATGTGGGCTAGGTGACATGAGGGAGATTGCTAGACTAATGAGGGAGAGAGGGAGATTGCTGCTATGTCAGGGAGTCTCCTGCAGAATGCAGGATGGGAGGTAACTATGATGTAATAGTGTAATGTGGGCTAGGTGACATGAGGGAGATTGATAGACTAATGAGGGAGAGAGGGAGATTGCTGCTATGTCAGGCAGTCTCCTGCAGAAAGCAGGAGGGGAGGTAACTATGATGTAACAGTGTAATGTGGGCTAGGTGACATGAGGGAGATTGCTAGACTAATGAGGGAGAGAGGGAGATTGCTGCTATGTCAGGGAGTCTCCTGCAGAATGCAGGAGGGGAGGTTACTATTATGTAACATTGTAATGTGGGCTTGGTGACATGAGGGAGATTGCTAGACTAATGAGGGAGAGGGAGATTGCTGCTATGTCAGGGAGTCTCCTGAAGAATGCAGGAGGGGAGGTAACTATGATGTAACAGTGTAATGTGGGCTAGGTGACATGAGGGAGATTGCTGCTATGTCAGGGAGTCTCCTGCAGAATGCAGGAGGGGAGGTAACTATGATGTAATAGTGTAATGTGGGCTAGGTGACATGAGGGAGATTGCTAGACTAATGAGGGAGAGAGGGAGATTGCTGCTATTTCAGGGAGTCTCCTGCAGAAAGCAGGAGGGGAGGTAACTATTATGTAACATTGTAATGTGGGCTAGGTGACATGAGGGAGATTGCTAGACTAATGAGGGAGAGGGAGATTGCTGCTATGTCAGGGAGTCTCCTGAAGAATGCAGGAGGGGAGGTAACTATGATGTAACAGTGTAATGTGGGCTAGGTGACATGAGGGAGATTGCTAGACTAATGAGGGAGATTGCTGCTATGTCAGGGAGTCTCCTGCAGAATGCAGGAGGGGAGGTTACTATGATGTAACAGTGGCCCTTATTCTGATCGGTGCGGATATTCCCGCTTGCGTACGGCCCGCCGATGTTTATCGTCTGCGCATGTGCAGAGGTCACTCTGCGCATGTGCAGGCGATTTCGCCGCATGGATTCTTTATACGCCGCACAGGGGGCGTAGAGGGGCGTGAGGGGCTACTTAGCCTCATTACCCTATGCATACGCCCCGCGTTTCATGGGCGTTCCCATGCAAACGCGGGGCGTATGCATGGTAATGAGGCCGTGACGCGTGGGTACGGGGCGGGCATCTGACATCGCCGGATGTCAGCTGCCCGCCCCCATACATGATTTCACACGGACAAGTGTCCGTGTGGTCTTGTGTTGCGGGACCTGGTGGAGCGTGCGGCCCTGCATTCGATGTTCGACGACCATCGAATGCAGGGGCAGCTCCCGAGACGGAGGAGGCGTATCCCCGTCCAATTTCATGCGGATCGCCACATATCCGCGTACGGACGGCAGGTGGCGATCCGTATGGAAGGCGGGGATTCGCCTGCACGGTTGCGGCCGCATATTCTGATCGGGCCGCACCGATCAGAATAAGGGCCAGTGTAATGTGGGCTAGGTGACATGAGGGAGATTGCTAGACTAATGAGGGAGAGAGGGAGATTGCTGCTATGTCAGGGAGTCTCCTGCAGAATGCAGGTAACTATGATGTAACAGTGTAATGTGGGCTAGGTGACATGAGGGAGATTGCTAGACTAATGAGGGAGATTGCTGCTATGTCAGGGAGTCTCCTGCAGAATGCAGGAGGGGAGGTAACTATGATGTAACAGTGTAATGTGGGCTAGGTGACATGAGGGAGATTGCTAGACTAATGAGGGAGAGAGGGAGATTGCTGCTATTTCAGGGAGTCTCCTGCAGAAAGCAGGAGGGGAGGTAACTATTATGTAACATTGTAATGTGGGCTTGGTGACATGAGGGAGATTGCTAGACTAATGAGGGAGAGGGAGATTGCTGCTATGTCAGGGAGTCTCCTGCAGAATGCAGGAGGGGAGGTAACTATTATGTAACAGTGTAATGTGGGCTTGGTGACATGAGGGAGATTGCTAGACTAATGAGGGAGAGAGAGAGATTGCTGCTATGTCAGGGAGTCTCCTGCAGAATGCAGGAGGGGAGGTAACTATGATGTAACGGTGTAATGTGGGCTAGGTGACATGAGGGAGATTACTAGACTAATGAGGGAGAGAGAGAGATTGCTGCTATGTCAGGGAGTCTCCTGCAGAATGCAGGAGGAGAGGTAACTATGATGTAACAGTGTAATGTGGGCTACAGTAGGTGACATCAGGGAGATTTCTAGACTAATGAGGGAGAGAGGGAGACTGCTGTTATTTCAGGGAGTCTCCTGCAGAATGCAGGAGGGGAGGTAACTATGATGTAACAGTGTAATGTGGGCTAGGTGACATGAGGGAGATTGCTAGACTAATGAGGGAGAGAAAGAGATTGCTGCTATTTCAGGGAGTCACCTGCAGAATGCAGGTGGGTAGGCAACTATGGGTTCCGCCCACAAATGCAAGCCATCTGTCAATCAGACACTGCAATCACAAACCTTCGCTGGCTGTGGCTGCACGGCTGCGAATGTGCAGCCTTGCGTACAGAGCTGAATCGGTCCCTGTGCCCGGACCAGCACACCAGGCCATCATTCCCCCAGAGGTACCATATGGTCAGTCTGTCCATGCATCCCACCATCTCTCTATCTTCCTGGAACATTTGTTCTGTTTGGTCTGAACGTTTTCTGTGCAATAAATATGTTGTCCCACCGCGCTCCTGCTACGTACCGTCAGCTGCTCCCTCTGTTCCGCTTGTTACAGGGGGAATATCTGTACAGTGTTGCTATGCTCCATCAACAAACATGGAAGCTGTGAGATATTCTTGTAGCTCGAGCCTCCCATCCATCTGCTCTGTGTTTGCTCTGCGGAATTGTACGGAAGGTTTTAATACTTCACTGTTTATTTTAGATCTATACCATTTCCTGTGATGTTTGACAAGCATCGCCATCACACAGGCTTGTGTTCATGAATAATCAGAAATATATCCTGTAATATATAACGTGGAACAAGATACTTCTTCTAATAAGTTTCAAGCTACATTTTTTAAAATATTTTGTGTCAACAACAACGGCACAGCATCAAGCATCGGATAGAAGTTGGTCGGTATTCGGATGATAGATCTATATTATACCTTCCAACCAGTGGCGTAACAATAGCCCCGCAGCGGCCGGGAGGCGCTGAGTAAAGTGTGGGCACCGGGGGTCAGCGGGGCTATTGTTCCGCTCCTGCCTTACCCCATTTGCCGCCGCCTCTAACCGGGACACGCAGATCTACTTCTCTGCGATGACTGGTCCCGGCGCTTCCACTGGCTCAGCTCCTGCTATTATGAAAAATCTCCCTCCCCCTTATAGCAGACCGTTTTTTTTTGGACGCTAGAGGAAGCCGCCGCTTTGTAAGGTGGCGGACAGTTTGTCTGGGAGATTTTTCATAATTGCAGGAGCTGAGCCAGGAGAAGCGCTTAGACCGGTCACTGCTTCGTGTCCTGGTTACAGAGGTGGTGGGAGGGGGGTGTTTTCTGGGGTAAGGGGGGGGGGGGGTTTACTTTCCTGGGGGGGGGGGGGGGGGCAAAAATTCACAGGCAGAGGGGCGCTATATTTGTAGTTACGTCACTGCTTCCGTCTTCTCAGCCCCAAAGAAGGGGGGAGCCCACTGTAAAAGGGGTCATGTCTTTGCGGAAATAACGTGATCACGAACCACGCCTCTACTTGCCATCACTGTGAGGGCATGGCCAGTGCTCTGTGAGCTGCTGCCATGCCCCCAGACCCTCTTTCCTGGTTGTCAGGAGGGGGGGGTTTGGAGTGGACCAGTGATAGAGGCTGGGTACTGGATCACAGATGGCACAACTGAGATGAGAATTGATGAAGACTTTAGACAGAGTCTAACTCCACCGATGGTCTTCTCCAGGGAACCTGGCAAGTGTATATGGGTTTCGCTGCATCTGCCGGGAAGATTGCGGCTACTACAGCCCGCAGAAGACTGGGGGACTAGAAGAATAGTATAAGTCTCTTGGAAGCTGGTATCACAATAAGACACTATCAGCCTGGGAACCGATGGTCAGTCTGAGCATTGATGGATTGGCATCATAATTGGTGGTTTTAACATGGAACCTTATTGGTTTGCTTGAAAGCCGTGGGTGCAACAAATGGTCGATGTGTTTTGTGGGGTTATACATTTTTTCCCAACATTTCCTTGATTTATTATCCACCTCTGGGAGCTAACCAAGCCTGCAAGGGTATACATTTCTATATGTCCCATTGAACTCTGAAAAAAGTGTGTCGACCATTTGTGTCAACGTGTGTTGACCGTGGGCAATGTTACAGCATGGATATGCAAAAAGGAAGGAGTTTTTAGGTTGTATAAAACTTAGGGCCTTATTTTGGTTCATTCTTTCTGACAAAATCCTTCTTAGATGGACAAAACCATGTGCACTGCAGGGGGGCAGATGTAACATGTGCAGAGAGAATTAGATTTGGGTGAGTAATTTTGTTTCTGTGCAGGGAAAATACTGACTGCTTTATTTTTACACTGCAATATAGATCTCACTTTGAAGTAAAACCCCACCCAAATCTAATTATCTCTGCACAAGTAACACCTGCCCCACCTGCAGTGCACATGGTTTTGCCCATCTAAGAAGGATTTTGTCAGAAAGAATGAACCAAAATAAGGCCCTTAAAGAGGGAAGACCGCCAATTGTGCGCTGCCATATTCGCTTTTGAGTGCGCCTCGGAATCAGACCCTTAAATCTCCCATTTTCCTCATTTTCCCCTACTGACCATTCCCCTCCATTTAGAGCAGGCATGTTCAACCTGCAGCCCTTCAGCTGTTGTGAAACTACAAGTCCCATCATTCCTTGCCACAGTTTTGCTATTAGGAATGCTAAAACTATTGCAATGCATGCTGGGATGTGTAGTTTTGCATCAGCTGGAGGGCCAAGGTTGGACATGCCTGCTTTAGAGTGTAAGCTCTCAGGAGCAAGATCCTCTCGGCTCTGTGACTCGTGACCATTGCTCATCGTGGTATGTTTCTGTAATGCCTTACATTGGTTTGTGGTGTCTTGTCTTCTACCACAAGCACCTGTTCCTTGTATTATATAAATATTCTTGTTAATCTCGGAGATTCATATTGTATTCTTGTACTTCTTATAATGCTTAATTCTGGTCATGCATTATTGTGTGTTATTGTGTTTGTGTATTATTCTTCTATTGATTTTACCTTTAACTGTATTCATGTATTATTGACTGCACTCGGGTTCTCTTGACTGCACAGTGCCGCAGAATCTATAGCATGATACAAGTAAGGGATGATGATAATGAAGGATGAAGTAACTGCGCTCATTAAATGCAGTCCCATTAGCATCCATGACCTGGTGTAGTCACCTAAATCTGTATTACAATGTGCATTCAGTATGACTTGTCCGGCTTCTCTGATTGGCTGCCCACTATCTAAGTAATGCATCCGAAAACCAAAATGTTGTCAGTGTTATTTTAGGTGTTAGTTCCATTGGTGATTTGCTACAATTTGGTCTGTGAAGTCATATTTGACATGCGATAACCATGAGATGTGGCACTTAGTAAACCTCTGACTTGCAATATCGGTGGTTTATCGCTGAGAAACTGGTAATCGGTAAAACTCGACCCTTGGTAAATTTTCACCGAGGTTGGTCTCCAGCTTTCTCCAGCAGTCCTTCATACCAGTCTTATGCCAAAGTCTACTACATATGCGCAGGTCTCCAGGAACTTGGCGCCCGCACCTTGTTCCCGGAGACTAATCTAGTGGGCATTCTCAAATTACTCGTAAATGTCCGCAGCGGCCATTTTTCAAGTGATTTATGTCTTCAATGCTGAGATGCCACTGTGGAACTCTATGGGCGGTATTCAATGAGGCTGATTCGCCAGGTTTTTATGGCGATTTTGTGCTGTATGGCGAATTTCTGACTAAAACGGTGAATCACGCTATTCAATGACCAGATGGCGAATACATTTCAAGGTTTTTTCGCCATGATTCACCGAGAAGCAATCGCTATCTTTTTATGGTGAAGTGGAATGTGAACTTTTAAAATAAAGTGTTTTGTTTTTTACATTTCATGTCAAAAAATCAGGAATTTTATTCTGAGGAGGGGCATGCTATTTTTATTTATGTGCTGTAAGCACATGAATATATATTTAATTTAAAAAAATATATATATTTTTTTTTTACACAGACCAGCCAGCAGGGGGCCGGAGCCGAGCCGCTCATTAGATATTCATATATTCACTGCACCCGATCATTACATATGCATGATCGGGTGTAGTGAATATACCCGGTCCCCTGCTGACACCCCCGGGGGGCAGCCTGTGCTGCCTGGCACCCGGGGAGCCCACCTCTCCCCCACAAACGTTCTGGGGCAGGCAGGGAGACTTCCATCTCCCTGTCTGCCGCCGTCCTCGGGCTCCCAGCAGCATCGGCACAGGAAGTAAAAATTCGCCAGTCAGGGGCAGTGAGCCCCTGACTCGTTGAATACTGGAGCCGGTGAGGCTCCGGAACGCAGCGAGCAGTGGCGAATGTGCAGCGAATCCTAAACAGGATTCGCTGCACGTCGTCAGTATTCTCATTGAATACTGCCCTATGGGTGCAGTGTGTACAGTGTGGGTCTCCCTGGACCCAGGGGAGCAGGTGCACCGTGCAAACTGCACCCATTATAAAAAGGCCATAGGCGGTTCTAAGGGGTGGTACGGGAGTGCACCGAACCACCCATTAGATATACCACCTGTCTATGAATCACTGACAGCCGGGCAGAGAGCCGTGCGCTGCCCGGCTGTCAGACTCAGAGCAGGACAGTCTGAGGTCAGCGCCGCGGCTATTTTGAAATTTCGCGCTGCCTGAAGCCATTCAAAGCTCGCAGTCCAGCCACCTTTGCTGCTCCTGATTGGTTGCCGCAAAATTTCAAAATAGCAGCGGTGCGCACCTGTCGGACTGTCCTGTCCTGAGTCTGACAGCCGGGCAGCGTACAACTCTCTGCCTGGCTGTCACCAAGCAGGATTTCAGCCCTCCTTGGCAACAAGTATTTCAGTCTCCCTTAGCAACAAGGATATCAGTCCCCCTTAGCAACAAGGATTTCAGTCCCCCTTGGCAATGAGCATTTTACTCCCCCTTGGCAATGAGCATTTTACTCCCCTGTGGCAACAAATATGCAATCCTTGGCGATGAGCATTAAACACCTTAACAGGCATGAAACCCACTTGGCATTGATTATGAAGCCCCTGGCCTCAAGGAACCCCTGGAATTGAGCATTTAGGTAAGCAGCACTTATGTGACCAAAATACTGTATGTAATGGGCATTATGGTGCGTGACAGTGGCGTAAGTTCGCTCCAGTTGCCGGAGGCAAGATACATATGCCCCCCCCACACACACACACAGCACCTTATATAAATATATGTATGCATGTGTGTAAGTATGTATGTCTGTATGTTAAAAATAAAGAGAGTGTGACGTCTATGGAAGAGAAGTCAGCCACACAAGCGATATTGAAGGCTTTCAATGAACACATTTAAATTTGCAGGGGAGGAGAGGTGCCCCCTTGTGAGCAGGAGCGCGGCGGCAGATGACTCCATTGTCTCCCAGAGTTACGCCTCTGGTGCATGACATAATATGTAGCAAGCATTACAGCTTGCAGAATAATGTGTAACGGCCATTATGGCATTTGCAGATCCGAAACACGATACACTGAAGGGTGGTGTTTTGGAACAAATACAGATCCAAAACGCGTTTCACGAAACACTAAAAGTGGCCGGTGCACACCCCTACTAGCAAGTAGAGTAAAACATGTGTACAACTAAGTTCAGCAGCAGGGAGCAAGGGAGTATTTTAAGCACCAGTTTTACATCAGTGTTCTGCACCATATAAGTCAATGAATGGAGCAGGGGGTATCTAGGCCAACATTCTGTCAGTAAAATGTGCAAAATCACAACGAGGTGAATATTATAAATAATATAAATTAAAAATGTTGCCCCCTGCAGGGACAAAAGCAGGATTTCTAGGCATATAAATTGGTACAGTTCCACCAGACTAGGGACCACTGAGAGGCATACAGTTACTGTATATTTGTGTAGTCTTGGGAATCTTCAAAAAACCTTTAAGATGCATTAGTAACTTGCCCGGCATGATTGCATCATGTGTGACCAGGTAGTGCGATTTCTGATCTGATGGCAGACAATGCAACCAGCCAGATACAATGCATTGTTGTCCGCCACCCGAAAATGATCTTCTAGCAATCGCAGCTTACAGAGGGACCTCCCAGCTCCCCAGCACTTCCCTGTCTTCACGTCAAGACCCCACACCTGGCGGCTGAATCCTCCCCCCCCCAGTCGCTGTTGAAATCAGATGATCAGTCGCTGTTGAATGGTCGCAATGTTTTCAGATCTTTTACAGTCTGGGGGGGAAAATACAAGTTTTTTTTTTTTTTTTTTTAAATAAATGTTTCAAATATTTGTAAAATATTTCAAAATTATACATATTTCAAAATAATCATTTTGAATACTTTTAATACTTGACATGTTCTTCGTCTTGTTCACTCAGTTAAAAAAAATATTCTGTGCTGTTTTTGGAAAAATAAAAGTGGTTAATGAATGTGCCGTGAACATACATGGAAGCAAAGTCCAATTATTAATGTCTGTTTAGTGTTCCTGCCAGAGTGCTGAAGCCCTTATTATGGTGGGTAAGGTACTGCAGTCATTTTACATCATTATAACATTCAATTGCAAATATTTTGGATATAATTCGCTAGGCAACCCCATTCCCGCGCTGTGAATCCCTCTAACAGGCAACAGTTTCAATATTTATTTGTTTAAAACTTTCTCCAGCTAATTGTTCTCTGCAGGCAATTTATTGTTTTGTAATAAATCAGCCCTGTGCGGATAGAATGTCATTTTCATAATTTACTACTTTGTAAATGACTTTGTGGTCAATGCAGCGCTTACTCCTGATTTGTGTATTGTCCTCTCGTTTATGAAACACAGAATAAAAAATAATGGCATAATGTGAGGGAGAAAAATAGGCGCTAGCCTAGCAAAAAGGAAACCAACGTATCCAATGGCTACCTCATCATCAGTGCTGTGACCTGGGGGGATTGTGGCACGCCGCACACCTGTTTGCAGCGAGGAAAGTCACTAGTCACGCTTCTGCAGTTCTCCAGATTATTATGGTGAAAAGTGCACAGGTCAGTTATCAGAAGTCTGCCTGCGATAGCAAAAGGTCTCTTATAGTCTAATCAGGGCTGTCATCAGAAATTATGGGGCCCAGGACTGTCAAAATAGGCAGGGCCCGGGCCCCCAAACCCCCCTCCTCCCATGCTGTTTGAAAATCACCTTTCTCCTCTTGTAGCCTGCGTCAAAGTTCCCTACTCTTTCAGATGGTAGCTCCTCTGCAGGCTGCTGTACTGGGATGTGGCAGAAGGCTGGCGGGCGACACGCGGCGGGCTGCGACAGTGGACGACCCATGGCCTGCAACTGTTAATGTAGATGGCTGGCAGGAAGCGGGCCATGAGGGACGGCCTGGGCCTTCCCCTCTCTGCCAAAGTGGTGGGGCCTGGGAAAGTTGAATCCTCAGCACCCCCCCTGAGGCGGCCCTGAGTCTATGTAGGGGTTCTGAAACTGTCCTCAGGACTGCATGCAGTTCATGTTCTCCAGGTCGGTGCACAGGTGCATTCATTACTCATTGGCACATTTTAAAAGACCCACAGGTGGAGCTAATTATATCACTTGTGATTCTGTGAGGAGACCTGCAAAACATGCACCGTGTGGGGTCCCGAGGACCGAGTTTGAGAACTTGTGCTCTTACGGACAAAAATGCTTTTTATGCTGCTGTTCAGCGCCCTTGACGGTATCCTTTAACAAAGAAAGGATCCAAACGCACGCTCCCTGGATGGGATGGGATGTCCCTAACCTCTTCTACTGTAGTTCAGAATTCCAAACCTGAACGATTTATCGGTACGCCATCATTACGTCGACAGTGTCTAAGATGACAGCTAAAAGGTTGACCACTATTGGTTGACAGATGGAAGGATGATACTTTTAAAAGCATTAAGTTGACATGGTCAAAAGGCACAAGCAAACGTTCGACGTGGGAAAGGTTGACATTTTTTCAGGATTTTGTTTTTTTTAAAGAAAACCAACTTATAGACCTCAAAAATAATAGTATCAAAAAGTGTACTGTGTTACTATGTGGATCTAGAGTGTGTTTAAATACTTTTGTTATGCTATATTTTGTCTCCCTAACATTTTCAAAAACTATTTCCCTAAATCGGGGCCCCTTTTCAAATTTTGGATTGCCATCTACGTTTGATTTGTCACCGATGGTTGATGGGTTTTTTCCTTTCTGGTGCGTGTAGCATGAAGGTTATTGATTGGTCTATTGGTTAGCCCCGCTCCATTCAGTCTCGTTCCCTTCCCTGATTGGCCCACCACTCACAGTAGGAATGCCCATCGATGGGTAAAACCATATAAGGTTTCCCATTTTTGGGGAAATCCATGTCAAATTTCCCTTTGTTTGGGGAAAACATTGAGGAAAATCATGTAAAACTTCCCATTGTTGGGGGAAACCATGTAAAATGTCCCTTTGTTGTATGAAACCCTGCAAATGTTCCCTTTGTTTTATGAAACCATGGAAAATGTCCCTTTGTTGTATGAAACCAATGAAAATATCCCACTGGAAATGCAGCCCTTTGGTTGTCAGTTCAGTAAATCTACAAGCTCTACCCACCAGCAGAGGAACACTAATGAGATCCATCAAGGTCTAATAATCCAGTGTTACTGGATGCACGGCCAGGTAAAAGTGTGACTACCCCTAATCACTTGTCTGACTATAACCCTCTATTCTATGGACGCTGGCCATTCCATTAGGAACGCAAGTGGGACGATGTCTGCTCAGGGTGGCGGCTGGCTCAGATGGCATCAGCGCCTGACCCCTTTTTGACCATTTACGCATTAAATTATTATTATCATTTGCGAAGGGGAGAAAAATAATTTGATGGTTGGTGACCATCGAATTATTTCATTCCCCTTTGGCCGCATGCCAGGAGATGTGTTCTTAAACACATCGCCTTGCATGCTAGCGAGGGGAAGTGGGCGGAGAGTGGAGAGTGATAAACATCTAGCCAATCAGCTCCTACCTGTCATTTTTTTAAACCCAACCTGTAACATGTCAGGTAGGAGCGTATTAGCTGGCTGTTTATCACTCTTCATTTTATCACTTTTTGAAGCTTGATACATCTGGCCCTTTGTACCATGAGACTTTGCAAAAGGGGTCAGAGGCTGAGAGGCTTGGTGGAGCTCATCACATGCTTCTCAGGGCCATTGAGGACAGCAGCAGCAGCCTCGTCTTGGGAGGGTTTTTAACCAGATGCAGCGATGAGCCTGTGAGGTAGAGAGGGACAAACACAGGTTTCTCATGTCGTGGTCACAGTTGCCCAAAGTGTATACCGCCTTTACTCTGTGTTTTGACAGTGTGATATTCTCCTGTGCAGTTTGTGGCCAGTAATGACAAGCGGGAGGGGGCCCCCCTGTCTAAAGTGACCCGGGCCCCCTGAAGGCATAATCCAGCCCTACACAGCCTAGTAAACAGGTCTGAATGAGGCCCAATGCGATATTACTGTACAGTATCTACACAAATTACCGTTGCACTTTTCATCATTCTGAAGTTTCAAAAAAAATGACTCAAGACCACGAACACTCAATCACTACTGAATGTACGCAATGGGGCGGCATTCCGGAACAATTATCCTGATTTCATTCCGAAACAAAAGCTAATAAACGCTGCTCGTTTCCCTCCTGTTCAAACCTATGTCTACATTCTGTTGGCAAGTGTTCATTCGTGTCGTTCCAGTCTCATGTAATAAAGCAGAGACATGCAGGGCTTAATGCTTCTTCCCCAAAGATAATGGAAAGAAAGGTAGCTGAAATTAATGGAATTAGAGAATGCGTAAATAAAATGGGGTTGGCTGTACAGCGAGCACATTCTTCTCTCCATAACTCCTAATCCCAGGCCCTTTAATTAATGAATTTTTACAGCAAGCACAAGAACAACAATTAGCTGTTAGCGAGTGGAAGGACATTATGTAAATGATTCAGTGTGACAAGTAATACATCTCTGTAATATCTCGAAGAAACAGATTTAGAGGAGGGTAGCATGTGTCTAAAGCCACTGCTGACAATAAAGGGGCTTAAAGCTGGTGAAGTGGGTGCAGTGGATGGTTCCGGGGGCGCTAAACAATTCAATTTTCACAAAACATTGCAACAATCTTATTACTGTATGTGGCTCTCCATTTGGAAAGTTTTAAAGTGGTCTGAAATCCTCTACATTGGGTATTGTTTTTTTTTTTACATTTTAAGCATGATGTCAGAGCAGCTCAAATGACTGTAGCATTTTCACTGTTCTAAAGATGCCACTGGAAGGTGGTTGATGAAGCTCCATTCATGACAAAAGCACCCAGGGCCGGACTGGGACCAGAAATCGGCCCAGGCATTTTGAGCACACAGGCCCACTTGCAGCAAGCGGGACCCTTGCGTGGTGAAAAGGGGACGTGGCCTCCTGGAAAGGAGGCGTGGCACCAGAAAAAGGAGGCATTACACATTATGGAACACACCGTAATGCCCATTACACATTCTGGAACACAACGCAATGTCCATTACAGAATATGACACAATCCGTTATGCCCATTACACATTTTGGCATTGGCACATAGCATAATGCCCATTACACATTATGACACACACACCATAATGCCCATTACAAAATATTACACAATCCTTATGCCCATTACACATTATTACGCACACACCATAATGCATGGGGAAATTAATTATGCATGATGACTCACGTGGCCAGCCCCTCAGGTCCCCCCCTCTGACTGTATGGCGGCGCTGCCAGCGGGTAGGGTGCGGCTACGTCATGCTTGCAGTGTTAAGCCCCCAGCCATGGCTTTTTGAGCTCCTGCAAGTAGTGACTGCCCCCCCCCCCCCCCCCCCCCATAATCCGGCCGAGGTTGTTCAAATATTCCTTAAACGCAACATCAATTAGGGAAGACCACATACTTGACCCAATTGACCTTGTTGTCTACCACAAACCATCTTACAGATACTTACTATGGGGATTTCTCCCTATAGAAGCATATGAGCTATGCTTGAGTGACAGCTCATTGGAGCTCAGCCAATCAGGGGAGCACTACTATGTGGCACTTCCTGATTGGCTCCTGAGTCTTCAAGCAACAGAATTCACAAAGCAGTTCAGCAGTCGTGGGTAGAGAACCCATGTGTATACATTGATTCTATCCAGTCGACATGGCACCAGGACTTCTTTTAACCCCAGAATATCTACTTGAACCCAAGAGGACAAATCTACACTGGTAAATTTAGGTGAGTTTTTAGTTTTTTTGTAAAGGTGCCCCGATGGGTTCTACTGGAGGAGAGGACTATAGGGTGACGCTGGATGTAGGAAAGTAAATGTACATAAGTGAGTGTGCATGTATGTTTAATAAAAGTTTACTTCCACGGTGTGTGTACTGTCTTTACTGTAATTTTACAGGTGGAGCTACAAGGACTAGCATGCCCTTCAGGCCCCACATGCTGGTACTTATGGTAATCCAAGTATGAGCCTGTGGGGGATCTTGCTGGGCCCTGTGGTTCCACAGGTAAAACTAAATATAAAATCTACTGGTACTTGTGTATTATCACGACGCCACCGCGAGGAACGTAGTTGGCGTAGTCAGAGCTACACAGTCAGCAACAGCCAGAGTAGTCAGAGTAAGGCAGCGTAGTGTAAAGTAACGAGCTGCCGGTGTCCACAGGGTCGGGTGCGCTGGCAGACACCGGAACACTGGCAAGCCTAGTGAGCGCCTCTCACACAGCGCCAGTAACCACCAGATCCTCTGCACTGCGGAACACTGGCGGAGAGGCGATCATGCGGGCACCGGCAGAGTGGCGCTCCATCTGCCTGAGACGCACGTCTCATATGCTTGTGCGTCTCAGCAATTCGTAAAGGACGCATTTGCCAGTGCTCCATATTACATACTGGCAAATGCCTCTATTTCAAACCCCCACTATCTACGCCAGCCAGAAGCGTGGCGAGTGCACGTGGGACGCGTCCTGCCGACCTGTTCATAACCCCACTACCCACGTTGGCGTGGAGTTGATTTTATAAAGTGTGGCGAGTGCAGCGAGCCACTGAGCCCGAAGCGTGGCGAGCGCAGCGAGCCCCACAAGGGGACGTGAATTACACGTCAAGAAATCCGCATCCCTTCATGGGGCTCGCCACGTTTCGGGCTCGGTGGCTCGCTTCGCTCACCACACTTTATACAATATACTCCACGCCGACCTGGGAAGTGGAGGTAAGAACAGATCGGGAGGACACGTACCGCGTCCGCTCGCCACGCTTCGGGCTGGTGTGGATAGTGGGGGTGTTTCAGGAACACATTCAAACCTGTCATGTCAATGGTTCCCACACAATGTAATAAGCGCTGACTGACTACGCTAACTACTTGACCTCCAGCTAGCTGCGAACGTACTGACTATGCTGGCTGCGGGAACACAACGCTGATACTGACAGGGACGCTGACTACACTGACTACGCTCTGGCGGCAGGAACACTACGCTGATACTGACAGGGACGCTGACTACACTGGCGGCAGGAACACTATGCTGAGTATGACAGGGACACTACGCTAACTACGTAACGGGCGCCGTGATAATACACAAGTACCAATCTATTTTATTACACTTCATTGCTATCAACTTGCACCCACCTACCAGGGGTGCCAGGGATAGCCCTGGGCTTCAGCCCTGTCCCTTGGGTGCCCTGGCGAAGGCACACCGTTTCTAGTGGGAGGGACCTGGGGACATAGGGGGGAATCAGGATTCAAGAAAAGGAAAATTAATCATGAAACAAGAGAAAAACTCAGAGACAGGATGCAGAACTAGCACAGAGTGTACTCGGCCTTGTGGGTTCCTAGAGAAGAGAGGAAGTGACGGACTTGACTCTTCAACTCTTTCAATTTTTTTATGGAAAAAATGGGCGATGAAATGGGTGTGCATTATTTTTTTTTTATTGATTTAATTTCGGGATGTGGTGGGCTAAGAGAGGTGTCTTAGGCCTGGGAGCGCTTGCAAAATCATTCATTGGTCGGGGTGCGAGGGTGGGGCGGCCGTTTGTGTGGGCAGCGTTTATTTTGCAGATTTGGAGGTCAACCAGAATGAGGGCCTTAGTCAGCTCAAATCTATCTTTGCAATCCCGGACCTCCTTCGCAAAGGAAGAAGTGGGACTCTTGAAACAGCAATATTTGTTAAATACTAGGTGGCCCCATTGGGCCCTAATCGTGTATGGGCCCATTACTTAAAATATACATGTGTAACGGCCATGCATTTGCAACAGGACTGTTCATTACAGGGTGACTGCTGCTCCCCGTGCTGCCTGGTCCAATGTACTGTAGAAGAGTCCGGTTTGCCATCCGGCACTCGGCACCTGCTCAATGGAGGTGGCAGGCATCAGGACTGGTACGCAAGTGGCGGCTTCACTGCACATTTGCGAACCAGGACTGTGACTGATAGAAGGCGGCTAGCGCTGATGATCAGGCTGGTGCGGCTTACTCATGCTTGCGTACAAAGCCCTCGGATTGGTTGCAATATCAATCATTTAAGCAGCACTTTGGTTGCTCAGAATGTCCGGCGGCTTAGCCTTTATAACTATGATTTTGCAGTTGCACTCAGATACGCACCTGAAAAGGTCATAACACCTACAATTTAAAGCCATCCTCCCCCGTTACCTCTCGAAAGCGGTATCCAGTCATTAGGTCAACAGAAGGTCGATTACTATTAGTCGACAGTCAGGAAGTCGACATGGACAAAAGGCAAATGAATCCATACAGCGCCCGCCGTCGTAAATCCTATCGCCATTTTGTTCCATTCAATCATCACCACTGCAATTGCATACCACTTGAACCCAACCATGAATCAACCTTATAGAGATTAGGAGCACGGTATCTGTGTAAAGGCCTCCACACACTACTGCAATTTTGTCCGATTTGACCCATTTCTGATGGATTGGGCCGATAAATCAAAGCAAATTGCATGTGGTTGACAACCCATTTGACCTGATATGCGGTCCGGTGCGCATCGGGTCAGACCCTAGAGATTGAACCCCCTGCACATAAAATTTGACCCATCAGCGGCACATCACGGGTACTTTTTAGCGCCGCTGGTACACACCTATGTGCAGGTTCGGCCGGTGAGGCGGTTGGTAGGGCGGGCAGCGGTGAACGGCAGGTGCCGGGCGGGCAGTGGTGAGAGCTGGGTGCCGGGAATCGCAGCAGGCAGCGGCGGGGCGGGCAGTGATGAGAGGCAGGTTTTGCCAGGCGGTGTGGTGGTGGGCAGCGGTGAGCGGCAGCAGAATTAAAAAAAAAAACACTTTCAAAAGACTGGCCAGCCACTGGTTGAGTACTCTCAGCCAATCAGAGTGGCTGCCCAGATGGGAAGTCGCTGATTGGCTGAGAGTGCTCTCTCAGCCAATCAACAGCCGCCCAGTCTTTTGACAGTTTTTCTTTTTATATTTTCCTGCCCCCTGCCACTGCCGCAGCTCCTCGGGAATCTTTACATGCTGTTTATCGCATGTAAAAATGGCACATCAATGCCAAACGGTAAGTTAGCCTCCCGGGGAGCTGCCAGAGGAGTGTAAAACCCCACTGGCACTAGGTATGGCATACCTGCAGTCACTGGCTATGGTGCATCACACTTACTTTCCTCCGGCTGGTCGTGGGTAAGGCACAGGTACCAGGGGGTCCCCTGAATAATCAGGAGTTTAATTACAGTTGCATTGTGGGAGTGGACTACAGGTGTCAGTGCAGCGCAGAAAGAATTGGGCGCCAGGCCATCTCATAAATCAGCATAAACAGTTTATTGAACATATAGCAGGGACGAAGCAGGGAAAACTTCTGAACACTCTCCTCCAGCACACAGCATAATGGTTACATCAGGTCACTTATCATTCCATCTCCTCCAGCACATTAATCATATCGGTTACATCAGTTACATCAAGGCACCTCCTCCAGCACATCACTTAATTGCATCGGCATAAATATGGCGAACAGCAGTTCATACCAGGGCATCCTGGGACCAGTAGTGCTACACATCACAGGTTACTGTCTCTCATACATAACAAGGACTCTTGTCAATGGGGGGCTACTCAGCATGCCGCATGGCTTCAACCACTCACCCAGATACGTCCTCTCCTGAGACTCACACCTGGCACTCTTCTAGGGCACCTCTACAGGTGGGCATCACCCTCTCACTGGACTCTGTGTACTGCTGCTCTCACACTGCAATCTCTCTCTCTGGGCGAGATTTATTGTTTTGACCGTTTTTCCGAAAATGCGATTTTTGCTCAAATCGCCCTGTATCGCCGTTTTTTAAAATCACATTTTTTTCTTAGAAATCGCATATTTAATGAGTTGTGTATTCTGGCATGAAAAGTGCGAGAAAGTGCGATGTAGGGCGATTTTCGGGATGAAAAGTGCGATTTTTTAGTCATGAAAAGGTGCGATTTTGTTAAAATGTGCAATTTTGTGATTAAAAAAAAAAAAATTGGCGTGAGGTCCCCCCCTCCTGTACATAACCAGCCCCGGGCTCATTGAGCCGGACCTGGTTCCAAAAATACGGGGGGAAAAAAGCGTAGGGGTCCCCCGTATTTCTGAAACCAGCCCCGGACTCTTGGACCGGTCCTGGTTCCAAAAATTCAGGAGACAAAAAATCTGTAGGTCCCCCGTATTTTGAAACCAGCACCGGGCTCCAACAGCCCGCAGTGTCATGCCACAGCTGGGGGACACTTTTTACACAAGGTCCCCCGGCCGTACCATGAGCACCGTGGCTGGTCAGCCTTGGACGGGGTACCTGGAGGAGTGGGGACCCCCCCCCCCAGACTTCACCCGTCCAGGGCTGAAGCCCGGGGCTGTCACCGGCGTCCCTGGCCATTGGACGCCGGCCTGATATGGTTAAATTCACATTCCTAACATTGCTTAATACAGGAGAACTACAAGTGCCAGCAGACCTCCCCCGCATGCTGGGACTTGGAGAACCACAAGTCCCAGCATGCGGGGCATTAATGGGCCCGCTGGGACTTGTAGTCCACCTGTAAAAAGAATGTTAAAATAAAACACACACACAGAAAAGTAAAACTTTATTACATACACACACACACATCTCAATTTTACACCCACATACTTACCGATCCAGGATCCAGCGCTGGTCTCCCTTCTGCAGCAGAGCCGGTCAGCCCGCACTATCAGCGGGGACAACCGGCTTCCTCCGATGCTCCGCGAGGGGACGCGGATACCTGTGAAGCCCGCGAAGGGACGCGTTTACCTGTGAAGGTATCCGCGTCCGCTCGCCACTCTTCGGGCTCGATGGCTCGCTGCGCTCGCCACACTATTCTATTCTCAACTCCACGCCGACGTGGATAGTGGGGGTATGAAAAGGTCGTAGGACGCGTACCGCCGCCGCTCGCCACGCTTCGGGTTCACGTTGATCGTGGGGTGGCGTTAACAATTGTGGGGGCCATTTCACACTTCAGGGTGCCTATTTGGCCTCTGTGGGCCATTTAACATTGTTTCCTATGGGAAAATCGGGTCAATTGAGGCATTGAACAGGAAAATCGGGTCAATTGAGACATTTAACATTGTTCCCTAGGGGAAATCGCGGGCATCGCGTCGGTCGCATCGCACCCGATTTTTAGTGCATTCAATGCCCGTGATGCCCGCGATTTTTTTACCTGCGATGCCCACGATCAAAATCGTGGGCGCCGTGCTAGGTAAAGAGTACCCTAAATAGTATTAACTCTTCCTGTACCAGGGTATTACAGGAGCTCAAGGGGAATTTGGTCCGACTTCTCGGACTAGTGTATGGGGGCCTGAACAAGTGAAATGTAGGGCACGCATGTGATTTCAAATAAAGTCATTCGAATGATTGACTGCATGAAATCATTACATTTTAAAATTCATTCTCTGTTTTTTTTTTCTCGACCAGCATTCATTAATTACTTATTATCGTATCACGCGGTATCATATGTTACCGGCCATACGCCTGGATACATCGCAGAGTGCTGCCCTGCCTGTACGCAGCACAGTTCCCCCAGCCCTGTGTCACTTTTAAGTAATTCTCTTATTATACTTCTTTAATGTATTCATAAGGATTAGCATATCAATGATTATATATTCATGTGTTTAGCCAAGAAGCATATTGCTGGAGTAATCTGCTTAATCTGCTTGTTTTGTAAGACACAATGATAACCCAAAACAGACACCATAAGCAACAGATGGGAACACTTGTCTGATGTTTCTTGCTTGGTTTAATAACGCAATCAAATGGAACTGATCATAGAGAAGAGTCTCCGCGCTTCCTCCTGCCATTGTCGTGTTACCGGCGCCACTTGTCCTCTTATTGTAGACATTAGGCCGTATTGAAAGCAGATGTACAGCGCTTGTGTGTTTTCTTCTTTTCTGTGTGGTTGTTCTTTAAGATGTACAAGATGTCATGTTCCGTCTGTAGGGTGTGTAAGAGATTAGGGCGATTGTCCTGGAAGCATAAAAGACCGTTTCACTCTAAGGGGCCAATTCAGGATCGCTCACTGTGATCCGAATTCGGCCCCAGTTGCGATGGTCGGGTTTTGCTCATGTGCATTTGTGCTGTGGAAAGGGAGGGGCGGAGGCGTGCAGGCGCTGGCAGCAGGGGAACGCCAAGCATTTCATGGGGAAAAAAATGCATACTTGCCTGCTTTTAAAGTCTCCTCTCTGGGAGGACCCCTGAGAGGAGACCGTCAGTAGCACTTCTGGGGCGGGGCTTGATGTAGACATCATCAGACCCCATCTCCAGTATGGCAAATCTCACCGTACTGGGATGGGGGGGGGGCTAAAATGATGCAATTTGCATATTTAGCCACCCTCCCTCCCCCCGAAAATCTGCGAATCGCTGTAATTTAACGCTGCCATTGGGGGATGCGCGCGGGGAGGCAGTGGTATCGGTAAGGCTTGCATGTCAACGCTTCTTGACAGATTTGAACTAAAAATTTCAAACCGCAATATTAAATGTATCTGATTTCTTACAGTATTCTATTGTAAACTCTTGTAAGTTTTTTATTTGGAATCGAATGTAAGACTTACCCCTGACTCTCCTACTCTCCCGTTTTCCTATTTCTACAACCGCCCCCCCCCCCCCCCCCCCAATATGGATTTATTTGCAAAATATAATAAAAATATATTTGTTACAAAAATAAGTGAATAAATACATCAGTAAATAAATATTCCAGTACAGTATGACATCTGACTACAAACACGCTACATTAATAGAACAACCTCCTCACCCTGGCCTTCATCAAGTAGTAATTAACCTGATAAAATGTCTGGACGCCATTTCCATTTTCGCTCGGAGGCGCTGTATTCTCAGCTTTTGGCCTCTGTTCCTGCGAGGTCGGTTGCTATCTTTTTGTCTTTTCTCCAACCTAAGCGGATTAATTTCTTCATTATGTGCATTCCAGCACAGAAGCGGAAACCTAGCCAGTGTTCAGCGTTGGGATTCTCACTGATCAGCTGTATAACATCATTGTGTTTTAGTCCTTGCACTAAATTGCTTGTTTTATTGATTTTAGAATGATCATTGCTGCAATTATACAAGTTGTGGATTTATTATTTAAAAGCAAAATATTTTTAATTTACGAAAAGTGTTCACACTGCATTTTCTCTTTAAGGGCCGGATTCTCTAATATATGCGCACCCCCGACTGCCGCACTTCGTGGTGGGGGCGGTCGGCAATGGGGCAGTGCGGAGCAGAGGGGGTACATTCGGGGCATTGGTGGGTCACGGTAGAAGCCTATAGGGTTCTATGGGGCAAAAGCTGGCGATGCTTTCCATCGCGGTAACCCGGCGATCTTTAGAGCATCCCACAATGCAGTAAAAACCCAGATAACAGGGATATTACTGCATTTTTAGTTTTCGAGAATCCCGCTCTAAATCTTTAGCATGGACGTAATGTACACATACAAAGTTGCAGGTGAAGTATATCAGATTTGGGGGGGGGGGGGTAATTCAGACCTGATCGAACGGCAGCCAATTAGCAATAGACTGCGCATGCACGTGCGCGAGGCCATCCTGCAATGAAAGCCTACTACTTTTTTTTGGTCGCCTGCAAAGCAAGGTGATTGACAGGAAGTAGGTGTCGGGGCGGTAACCAGACGTTTCATAGGAGTGCCAATGAAAATTCTAGGCGTGCGTGGGAGTGTCAGGGTAAATGCAGGCGTGCTCAAGCATTTTAGGGCAACAACAGGCCGGATATGCCATTATTCTTTACAGTATGTCCCCGGCTACTCTGAGCCTGCAATGTACAAAATTATTCGATGGTGAGCAGTTTAGAAATGGTTTAGCAGCCGTACACATCTTTTCGCACAGCATCCACAGAACAGATGGAGCCTTCCTCAACTAGCCATCTCTGGATAGCCATGGTGAGCCATGGCTCCCAAAGACTTATTATCATCATCTAGTGTTCTCAGCTGCAATACAATACAATACATAGAACAATACAGTAGGGGATTAGCAGTAATTTAAGTCCGACAGCTCTGGCTCACTTAATCCTATTAAAGGGCTAGAAGAGGATGGCTCTATCTGTAATTTGCAAGGCTGGATTTCACTGAAGCAGGGCAGCGTATACCTAAACACCGGCCGCTGCACATTTGCAGCCATGCGATGAGGCCTGAATTACCCCCAAAGTACCAGCCAATCAGCTTTTACCTTCTATGTGTTACAAGCTGTTTTAAAAAATGACATTAGTGGATTGATTGGTAAATTATCCCTCAAAATTGTATCTTTGATGTCCCCCCAAATGTTTTATTGCAATAATTAGTGCATTTCCATAAAACAACTTCTGCTCCCCTTTCTATAAGACACAGCAGCAGAGCTGTAGCCCACGATATAAATACTGTTATCTCACATTTGGAAAATGTTTAGCTCAAGGGGACCCCTTTGACAGCTGAAGCCCGGTTGCTACTGCATCCAATGTCTTGGCAGTTACGTCGCTGACTAGGAAGTGGGTGCTGCCGGTATCCATCACACAGAAATACTCAATTACAATTGCATATTTCTGCACAGCTGTTTGCACCTCTGAATCAGTTCTGTGCCACTGAAGCCAGCATCTTCCATGGGATTTAGGTGTCTCATATCATGACACCTATATCCCTCCTTATTCCACTATGCAGGGCTAATGGATTTCCACTCCAGTGACCGGAACAGCAGCTGCATCCCCTATGATTGCTTACATTTAAGTTGATGGCTTCTTTTAACAGCCAGGTTTTGCAACTGAATTTTTACCGTACTCGTTATCTGTTTCATCATGTTTAATTAATATTGCATTCATTATTAATAGAGCAAAGAGGAGAATATAATCGGCATAGGGTGAAACAGCGAACAATGACTGTCCAATGTGCACTGCAGAATTATTCATTACAAAACAGCGATAAGTATGAAAGGTCGTGGGACAAGGACAGAGGAACGATCACAGCTGCAGCATTAGTACCTCCTGTCCCAGTCCTGGCCTCGCTGTGGCAGTATGCAGGGCTGCACCTGCTGGTGTTCTGGCGCAGCTGGTGGCAAAATGTGCTAAAGGTACTTGGTATATAGTCGTGCAGGCGCTGGGTATTCCCATGTTAACGCAGGTGGGCTGATGACATCACAGGATAATTTGCGGAGGAAATAAAAGTTACTTCGGCCTGACTTTTATTTATTTATTTTTAAGTGTACGCAGCTCAATTGCTTCTCTGCAATGACTACATGATTGCCATCGGGTCTGAAGGTGCCCATACACTGCTGCGACATCAAGCAGCAGTATTTGGACACCCGATACCCTGGTAAGCCGCCACGACCTTCCCGGCGGCAGGGAAGCATGCAATCCATTGTAATGGATCGCATGCGGCCCTGCTTCCCGCACGCCTCGCCGCCAGGAGGGAGGTCCCAGGACGGGTGGTCGGACGGGCAGCAGGTCTGACCACCCTGTCGGGTCCAATGCACACGGGACCGCGCATCGGACCCGACGGCATGTCAGGGAGAGGCAATTTGGTCCGATTTAACGGACCGATTGGTCGCAATCGGCCGAATTCGGACAAAATCGCCTCAGTGTATGGGCACATTTAGTTGTGCGGATGGAATGTGCGTAGCCGGACTATGGCAGGCGTTAGAGTGACAGGCAATAGGTCGTCCACTATTGGTCAACATGTATTAGGCCTTTATGGTCCATACGTCGACACAAGCAATTAATCAACATGGGCTATAATTCGACACAAGCAAAAAGTTGGCACGACATTAGTCAGCACATGAAAAGGTCCAGATAAGTTTTTCACTATTTTTTTTTTTTCATTTATTGGAAATTTTTCATACAGTACTTGGCCATCCACGTGGACTGCAATTGGGATCGGTAGTGGAGCAAGACGCCATGTGAGGAGACGCGGTACAGAAACTGGGGATCCATATGTTCAAATGTGCAAACTGGCACCAAACAAAGTGAAAAACTCATATTGGCCTTTTGATGTGTCAACCATTTCCATGTTGACTGCTTGTGTAGACCTTTTGTCATGTAGACCTTGTGAATGTTGACCATTTAGGTTGACCTGGACAATGGCGGCCCTATCATCGACATCCTCAATGTACGCTCCATTTTCAATTCCTTCTTCAGCATCAAGTGCGGTGTCCTGTAGGTCACAGTGCAGCAGTAATGGCGGCTGCTGTGGTGGACAGCGGGCTGTGGCAGTGAGATAGCATGCATAGAACTAAGAATAAGGTCAGAAAGTGGCGGGACTGTAACTACCAGTGTACAATTGCTGCCGGCAAGCACAACAAGGCCTCACAGCCATGGTCTCTGCCTAGCACAGATGGACAGCACTATCAGGGCTGGCAACAGAAATCTTGGGGCCCCATACACTGATATCTCTGGGGCCACCCATCCTCATCAAGCACAGTAGTGGTGCGGAGCAGGGAGAGAGGATGGGAGTAGTGGTGTGGAGCAAGGAGGGAGGATAGGAGTAGTGGTACGGAGCAGGGAGAGAGGATGGGAGTAGTGGTGCGGAGCAAGGAGGAAGGATGGGAGTAGCTGGAGAAGTGATTTGGTCTCCATGAGGATGGCCGAGGAGCTCGGTCACCATGGCTGCTGAGGGTGCCGGACGGGGTCCCGACAGTCGGGATCCTGACAGGCATTTACCCGACGCTGGGATCCCGACTATCAGAACACCGACAGCCGGGTTCCCAATGGCCACCTGCTATTTTCCCTCGTGGGGGTCCATGACCCCCATAGAGGGAGAATAGAATAGGTGTCTCGCGTAGCAAGCCACCACGCCCGCAGCGTGGCGAGCGCAGTGAGCCCGCAAGGGGCTTTGTTGCACCCGCCATGCTGTCTGGGTCCGGCCTGTCGGGATCCCCACGTCGGGATCCTGACTGTCGGACCCCTATACCACACCCCGCTGCTGACAGACAGACCCTTTCGCACTGAAGAAGTACCCGTGCAATTCAGCAAATTTACGAGTTGACATTTTTAAGCTGGTAATTTGCTGCTCGGTGTGAAAGGGGGTCAGACTGCACCCGGTAAAGTGACCTAGCACCCAAAATGGCAGGTCATTTCTGGGTCGCATTTCTAAAAGTGATATAAGTGAAAGCAATTTTTGCTCCAAACTCCAAACTTGCTGGATATGGAAACAGAACCAGCCTTAGGCATAGGCAAATTAGGAAATTGGCTAGGGCATTTGGAATGCCTAGGGGCATCAGCAGCTTCTGCTGATTAAAATGATATGCAGCATGCCTATATTCTGTGTGTGAGTGAGCCTCACTGCATATCTGCATATGAAATAGTGTATTCATGGAAATCACTGTAACATAGCATTCTGTATGCAGGTACAGCCACAGTCGCACACAGAATATAGGCATGCTGCATATCATTTTAATCATTGAAAGCTCCTTGTGTGTGCTCGTTATAACAATGCAAATAAGATGAATTTTCAGCAAAAAAGGCCCCCAACGTTAGCAGAACTGGCCAGGAGCTGCATGGCTTATTGAGGCAAGATGTATGAGGAAACATCTGTATCCAAGCAGAGGCAGAGGTCACAGTGTTATCGGCTGTGTGAGTGCTGTCTGCGGGTGGGTTGGTTGTGCAATAGTGTTCGGCATATGTGTAACGGGCATTATGTGTGTCATGTATAAATGCATTAATAATGTGCAACATATGTGTAACAGGCATTATGTGTGTCATGTGTATAAGGGCATTAATAATGTGCAACATATGTGTAAGGGGCATTATGTGTGTCATTATGTGTATGAAGGGCATTAATAAAGGTTGGCATAATGTGTAAGGGGCATTATGGTTATAAGGACATTAATAATGTGTGTCATGTGTAAGGGGCATTACTGTGTGGTATTTTCAGGGGTACAGAGAAAAAGGGGTAGGGGCAGTGGCGTAACTACAGAGGGTGCAGGGGGTGCAGCTGCTATGGGGCCCGGCGGCTTGGGGGGCCTGGGGGCCCAGCAGACATTCCCCTGCACCCCCTTAACGTTCTTTTCCTCCCCATTTTTTTTAAATACTGTTGCGCGGCAGTGGCTGTCTGAGTCTCCTGTCTCCCCACAGTTCCTGCAGCTCTGTTGAGCCTTGAGCAAGAGACCAGGTGACAGAGGGATGAAGCGGCAGCACTCTGGTCTGATGCCAGTCAGTGGGCGCGAATAGGCAGAGAATCACAGCGGAATGGGTGGAGCCTGAGGAGGCCCATCATTGTCGCCCATCGTTGGGGATCGCGGGGAGGATACCCCTGCACCAGTGATCGCGGGGAGGATACCCCTGCACCAGTGATCGCGGGGAGGATACCCCTGCACCAGTGATCGCGGGGAGGATACCCCTGCACCAGTGATCGCGGGGAGGATCTTCGTCTCTTCAGAATGGGAGGAGCAGACGCTGCGCTGGTGATTGCGGGGAGGAGGCCCGGGGCCAGGATTTACAAGGAGAAAGCCCAGTGCATGGATTGGAGGAGGAGGGCCGTGACGGGGATCGGAAGGAGGAAGCCGGAGGTACACACACACACCACTTTGACAGAGGGAGAAAGGGGGGGGGGGGGGGGGTAGGATGTGCAATGTAATGGCTATCACAAAACTTCCACCCCCTCTCCTCTACAATGCAACCCACTCTCCTATACAATCCCCTATCCTCCTCTACAACCCCCCAGTCCTCCTCTAACTCCTGTCCCCTCCTCTACCCCTTCTCTTCTCTAACCCCCATCTTCTCCTCTGACCTCCATCTCTCCTTTACTCTCCTCCTCTACAAACCCTCTCTCCTCCTCTACACCCCCTTTCCTTCTTTACAACCCCCCTCTCCATCTGTACACCCCCGTTCCTACTCTACCACTCCTCCGCAACTCCCCCTCTGCTCCCCTAACCCCTGTCTCCTCTTCTACACCCCCGCTCTCATCCTCTTTTGGGTTACTTTAACTCTGCGCATTACGAATAGCATGGTGAGAGAGCTCTTCGGGGCTATTCAAATCAGCGGCCAGCTAAGTTCTGACTAGTACATTTTGGCTTGCACCCCAGTAGTAGTGCGAGCAGAAATCTGCTAAAACTACCTTGGCAATGCTGCTTTGTGTCCTAGCGCAGCACAAACAGCATTGCGGTGGGCCAGTTTACTTGGAGAATGCAGGTACTTGCGATTAACATAACTGCATGCTATTAACAGCATGCCGAACAAAATTAAAATCAGTGCTAAGGAGCTTTGTAGTGACAATGGGGGGGGGGGGGGGGGGGGCTTTCAAGATTTTGCTGTGGGGCCCACACAGTACTAGTTACGCCTCTGGGTAGGGGGTATAAACTACCCAGGCCAATGTCTGATGGAAGGGCCCAGTGGCGACCCGTGCCTCCTCCCCTTAAGTGACAGCAGCAGATGCAGCTTTTCTCCTCTGCCCAACACACACTGCTTTGTGCTGGGTTGCAGTGTGGCCATGGAGGTGCTTAAAATACAATATTTTCTCAGGATTTTTTTCTAAGGGTATAATGTGAATAATGTGAGGAGTAATGTACATAAGGTAAAGTGTTACTACTGTGTGATGTAACGTGAATAAGGGACACCATCGCAAGATATAATTGGGGGTACTATTGTGTGGCCATGCCCCTTCCGAGCAAGAATACAACCCTGTTTGAGCTGAGCACTGAATGTGTGCACTGTTTCTATTTAAAATATTGCGGGTGGAAGCACCAAAATGATGACTGCTATGATGAGGGTTGATGGTGCTGGGAAAGGGGAGCAGGGTCAGAGGCGGAACTAGTGGCGGTGCAAGGGGGCACCAGCCAAAATCTTGCCTAGGGCGTCATTTAGGCTAGGGCCGGCTCTGTATGGAAAGAGGCAACTGTGAAGACAGAGATTGGAGGTAGGAGCAGATAGGGACTGGGAGAGGGGGTGGTGGAGAATTTGTGGGCTAAAAACTCACAGCTCAAAGTGAAAGTAAAAACTGTCGCAGTTCAAAGTGAAAGTACATTGCAGAAGCCGGGCTAACTAGTAAGCACAATAAAATGGAATCGGTACATCTGTCAGAATGAACTTAGGTCTACAGTCATTAGGTCGACCCCACTAGGTCGACTGGCAGGAAGGTCGACCTGACTTAAGGTCGACATGGGCCAAGGTCGACATGACTTAAGGTCGAATTTGCATAAAGGTCGACATGAGGAAGGTCGACTGGTCATAAGGTCGACATGGGTTTGTCACTGTTTTTTTATCCGAATGTCGACACAGTCGACATGGACACAGTTGGCAATGAGAATCGGACCCTCGCATCGCTCGCAATGCTTCGGGCACGGTGCCTCGCTGCGCTCGGCACACTATTTTATTCTCCCACCACGCCCTAGTGGATGGTAGGGCATAAAATATCGCCTGTCGGCACATGTCGGCTCAAAAAACAGTGAAAAACCCATGTCGACCTTATGACCAGTCGACCTTCCTCATGTCGACCTTTATGCAAATTCGACCTTAAGTCATGTCGACCTTGGCCCATGTCGACCTTAAGTCAGGTCGACCTTCCTGCCAGTCGACCTAGTGGGGTCGACCTAATGGCTGTAGACCTAAGTTCATTCTAATAGATGACCGCTTCCCCAATAAAATACACCTATCGAATTAAAGCCACAAACCAAATTGTTCCTTAAAACAGATATTTTTAAGGGTCTTAGTTCTTCCCCTCCTGTATGTTGCTCCATAATGGCAGCCAGACCGGAGACGTGCATCCCTTCCTCCCCTCACAGCGGTGTAACCAGAAAGCACTTCCATTCCGCCTCTGTTTATTCATCCTCATTATACTTCCCTGACAGGAGATTTCTGATTTTGCACTGTGCCCCAGAGTCTCTGAGAAAGCGTCCGTCAGCACTGATAATATTATAGCATAAAAGCTATTTCTTCAAGAGAACAATCAGATCCCTGACTGATCAGAAAACCCTCTTCCCAAAATAATATAGTGTCACAGTAACTCTTTCATGTCTGTGCAATTCTATTAACCTTCTGACGAGATGACTGTTCCTGTAGCCGGTTACGAGACTCGGGGAACAGGATCTGAATATAATTTCTTACATGGAACTCTTCCCGTGAGGGTTCCAGAAGGAGCTGAGCAGGTGTCTGAGCTGACTAACCTGAGATCAGTCAGCTCTATTCTTGCAGATACACAAATCCACATCATTTTACACATCTCATGTTCACTAATGCAAGATTAAGCAAGCCATGCTCAGCCGCCTGATCTCGGAGCTCTGTTTGCACAACCCGTCATAAAGCAAATATTTCAGTTGTTTGGAAATTGTATAGAAAAGGGTCCAACCATCTCTCATCCTTTCTCCAGCCCGGCACAGTGGTGGATGCACATTGCTGGTTTATAAGTTGTTACTACTTTAATAACTATGGTCATATAATTCTATAAAAGATGTGTATGTGTGTTTTTTATTACAAATAACAGGCATGGCAGGGACTCCCTTTAGGGGGGTTCCTGTTATCCAGAAACACCACATTGATTGTAAAATGGATGTATACCTTCTCTGGCATGTAGTAATGTGCCTCGGTGCTGGGACAGCTTCCCTGCTTTCAATGCCGGAGCAGTAGCGGTAGCGATAGAGGGGGAGGGAGCTGTGTCCTATACAGCTCCCCCCAGCACAGGGATCAGCTGTCTGATTCCTGCGCCTACAGAGAGGCAGTGTTGGGTGTCCAAGGCCGGGACCAGCCTTTGGTCCCCGGCTCTGGACAGGAAGCAGCGGCGTGATTGGTGTGGTGAAAGGAGAGGAGTTTCAAATTTGCTGCCATTATGGCCACCAATCAGAAACGCCGCTCCTGGCGGTTTGAATTTCCTGCCGTTCGGGATCCAACTCTGGCTCCCAAATCGACGGCCAATAGTAGATGGACGTGGCAAGCTAATCAGCGCTAGCGTGCCGTATTCGGCCCTGCCCCCTGGGGCATCTGATGGCAGACATCGCCAGGAGGAGGAAGAAGAAAGAAGGACCCTGTCAGTGGAGCACTCCTGTACAATTTAAAATCGGGTATAATTGCATCGCATCGCATGCCATTATAATGGCATGCGATGCGACGCGATATTAAAATTGTATACTCAGCCCGGGAAACCCTCAAATCGCATACCTTAATTAGTGGTATGCGATGCCATGCGATGGGCGCCCAGATAATACACAAGTACCGAATAGGCTGTAGTATAGGCTGTAGTATAAGCTGTAGTATAGGCTGTAGTATAAGCTGTAGTATAGGCTGTAGTATAAGCTGTAGTATAGGCTGTAGTATAGGCTGTAGTGTAGGCTTTAGTATAAGCTGTAGTATAGGCTGTAGTGTAGGCTTTAGTATAAGCTGTAGTGTAGGCTGTAGTGTAGGCTGCAGTATAGGTCGTAGTGTAGGCTGTAGTAGTGTAGGCTGTAGTATAGGCTGTAGTAGTGTAGGCTGTAGTAGTATAAGCTGTAGTATAGGCCGTAGTATAGGCTGTGGAATAGGCCGTAGTGTAGGCTTTAGTATAAGCTGTAGTGTAGGCTGCAGTGTAGGCTGCAGTATAGGTCGTAGTGTAGGCTGTAGTAGTGTAGGCTGTAGTAGTGTAGGCTGTAGTATAGGCTGCAGTATAGGCCGTAGTGTAGGCTGTAGTAGTGTAGGCTGTAGTATAGGCTGTAGTAGTGTAGGCTGTAGTAGTGTAGGCTGTAGTAGTGTAGGCTGTAGTAGTGTAGGCTGTAGTAGTATAAGCTGTAGTATAGGCCGTAGTGTAGGCTTTAGTATAAGCTGTAGTGTAGGCTGCAGTATAGGTCGTAGTGTAGGCTGTAGTAGTGTAGGCTGTAGTAGTGTAGGCTGTAGTATAGGCTGCAGTATAGGCCGTAGTGTAGGCTGTAGTAGTGTAGGCTGTAGTATAGGCTGTAGTAGTGTAGGCTGTAGTAGTGTAGGCTGTAGTAGTGTAGGCTGTAGTAGTATAAGCTGTAGTATAGGCCGTAGTATAGGCTGTGGAATAGGCCGTAGTGTAGGCTTTAGTATAAGCTGTAGTGTAGGCTGTAGTATAGGCCGTATTGTAGGCCATATTGTAGGCTGTAGTGTAGGCCATAGTGTAGGCTGTAGTATTGGCCGTAGTGTAGGATCTAGTATAGGCTGTAGTGTAACCCCCTCCGCACTGGAGCCTCGCCAAAGGCATTATACTTCATAGAAAAACATCCCCCAAACTGAGTTTTTGCCGCATTCTTTCTTTAGTACATCAAAATCTTTTCACCACATGGCAGGAGGTGCTTGGCACTACTTATATGCTCCACCATGGGTAGCACAACGTACATTCTCCTTACTATTACATCTTAGTTACATCATAGCCACATACAGAGCCACAGCGTACCAGAGACACTAGGTAGCAACATTTTTGGTAAATGAGTCAGTACAACCTGTTTCCAAAGACGCAGATTACACATAACGGAACGTGGCGCGAGTAGTAGCCACGCCGCATCTATCTAAACCTTTTCTACCCTGATTTTTGACTTCATCATACACAGCTGTACAGATAGCACTAGCCCCACTGTCCAATGTAGTGTTATTGACTCCTGTCATCTTTCCGGTACAAATGGGGCGCACATTAGGTGTGGCTAAGGATCCAATCCATAAGGCTGCATTACCTGGTGCGATTACAGCATAGCTGTATGAGGACTCATCTGTAAATGGATGATTTTAATAAAGCCAATCATTAAGGGTGCAACAGACATGGGGGTGGGGGGACTGGAGCAGTCCACCAGGGGCCCCGCTATAGAATCTCCAAAGCCTCCAATGACTGTGTGGCTCACAATTGAAATCAGTACATGAGACACAAGTGTTGTCCGTATATCGGATGCAAGGCATAAGCTCTGACATGGGGTTATTCTAGTTCATTCTTTCTGACAAAATCCTTCTTAGATGGACAAAACCATGTGCACTGCGGGTGGGGCAGATGTAACTTGTGCAGAGAGAATTAGATTTGGGTGGGGTTTTTCTTCAAAGTGAGATCTATTTTGCAGTGTAAAATCATGCAGTCAGTATTTTCCCTGCACAGAAACAAAATAACTCACCCAAATCTAATTCTCTCTGCACATGTTACATCTGCCCCCCTGCAGTGCACATGGTTTTGTCCATCTAAGAAGGATTTTGTCAGAAAGAATGAATTAGAATAAACCCCATAAAGAGCCCAGTAATTCTACATTACCTTCATTCCAGCCCGGAGATCCTGTCCTTTCCCTGTTCCTATTGGTCAGCTGTAGATAATGAAGATGTATGTGGGGGGGACTTCCTTCCTGTGAGTGCAGATAATGAATGCCTTGTGCATACAATTATTCCTATCACATTGTTTGTATTGACAAGTGTTTAACCAATGTAATGAAGTGTAGCGGCCTCCTCATTACGGCGCCCTTTCCCGGCTGCTTACACACTCCAAGGAGAAACTGAACAAATTAGTGCGGAGACGCCGCTGATTGTGAGAGGGGGAAGTAAAGGCCATAAATCCGCATTTCCGTCGGCGTCTTCACTTGACTCACCTGTGTTAGCTCTAAGTAAATGCACTTAGGTCTCAAGTATTAACATTTAAAAATGGAGTTTATGTTATGTAGCAGGGAAATTGAAGGATGTTCGGTTTAGTGCGTCAGGGAACAAAGCTAAAGGCTCCAAACTGAGCAGCTGCAGCCCCGGGAGCCAATGTGTCTTCCGCGAGATCCGTCGCTTCTCCCTTGTGTCAGTAATAGTAAGTCGGCAGTTTATGCCACAGACTTTCACGTGCAGTACTGAACTACAAATCCCAGCAAGTACCATTGGTCGCAGCACCGCAGTTGTTGACGATGCTTAATCTCCAGGCCAAGGGGTTTGTTAATTCATATGAGGTCGGCATGTACAAGGTCAACAGTAACTAAAGACCGACACAAGCAAAAGGATGACATGGCTAAAGTCTGCAATGATTTGCTGGCAAATCCAATGGCCACTACTTGCTTATACAAATATACAATACAGACAGGATGCCAGTAATTATCATACAGTACATTGAGCATCCCACTGGCTGCCATACAGTACATTTACAATCCCAGCGACTGTCAAAAATACATAGGGAGCATCCTATTGACCACCGTACAATACAAAGAGCATTCTAATCACTATTATACAACACCTAAAGCATTTCAGTAACAATTATGCAATACAGGGAGCATCCTTATATCCACCAAGGAATTTAATGAGCAACCGGAGGACCGTTGTACAATACAAAGATAATCATAGTGATTGTCAAGCAATATAGTGATCATGCCCGGTGACCACCACACAATGCAGAGCACATCTTAGTGACCACTATGCAATATACAAACCATCTCAGTATAATACATAAATGAGCCCAATGACTGCTACACAATACAGTGAGCATCCAAATTACCATAATACAATACAGAAGACATCCGATGATCACTACAAATTGTATGACAGCTCACCTCTTGACTGTACAGAGTGCATCCTAGGGCCACCATACATTCATCCATTTGACCACTATAGAATTCAGTGAGCTATAAAATACCAAGCGTATACTATTAAACGACACATCAATAAATAAGTATATTAATGTTCATTACCTATTATGATCATTAACCCCTCCACCCTCACAATCCTAACTTCCAGATTATTATACCGTACCTTACTTTATTACAACTATTTCTCCCTCTGTCCTCATTCACCTGTTGCTGATACATCTTCCAGGTCACCTGGTACCATAGGTGTGCGCAGCCCATTTTATTAGGGGGTGCACAATTGTAGGGGCGTGTCCATCAATGATGTTGCGGGGGTCCCGGCTGGCGAATGTCCCGGAGGCTTGGAGATGATGTCACCTCCAATTGCCTGCTCAGGACCGTCCTCCGCCAGGTGGGACAATTTGCTGGGGGGGGGGGGGGGGGAGGGGGGATACCTGGGGGATGCCGGTGTAAAGGGGACAAATACCTGGGTGCAACCTGCCATTTTGGCATACCTCCCAACTTTCTTCACAGTAGAATAGGGACACGCGCCCGAAAAGGGGGCGTGGTCTATGCAAATGAGGGTGCGGCTTATGCTAATTAGACTGCGCCCCCGGTTTCGGCCGCGAATAGACGCTGTGCGCATGCGCACAGCGTCTATTCGGTCAGATTGGGGGGAACTCCAAACTGCCCCCCCGCGGCGGGACACCAACGGCCGCGGGAGGGACGCGGGAACGTCCCCAAATATCGGGACGTTCCCGCGTTTAGCAAGACAGTTGGGAGGTATGATTTTGGTGGTATCAGTGACAGTGACTGCAGCAGCAGCTCATGGCCACAACACCACAGTAAAGACCCATTTATTTTACCATACCTCCCAACATGACTTGGCTTGGCGTAGTGGCTGGCTGCCTGCTTGTGATCGAGTTGAGGAGTTCCCGATGTGGTGGCCGGCGTGCTGGCTCTGAAAGGCAGGTGGGAAGCTAGGGAGTGGTGCGGGCAGAAGGGTCAGAGTGCAAGCAGGAGGGCGAGCGGACGCGAGGTCCAGGGTGTGCACTGTAATCGTGTCACCGTGCGCAGTGATGTTATTGTTTATAGGGGCGGGGGCTGACCTCAGTGGAGCCAGCAGCACCGCAGGTCTCGCAGCACCCGATCTGAACCCAGCCGCCGCCGCGATGATCTGCATTGTTGGCGTGTGGGCTGGAGGTCAGTGGCGGCAGGCAGTTAAGGCAATCCTGTCCACCGCATGGCCGGTAACCGGGTGCTGCGCTGCTGTGGCCCGGGAATAAACATTTAAGTGTGCAATCGTGTGGGAGTGCCGGCGGTGATTAGGAGGTGCCTGTGCACCCCTGGCACCCCCCGTGCGCACGCCTATGCCTGGTACACAGCGTGGATGTGTAGTGTGCAGGACCCAGGTCCTACCAAAACGCTGCCTCAACCAAGCCCAGTCTAGTACTGCCATGCTCATTATTGTTAAATGCAACAAATGCTGCTTCAATATTTAGACCAATGGATGAAAAAGTATAATCCTAACTTCGCAGGTTACCACGTGCTTCACTAAAGTACATTGTTTAATTAGACTGTACTGTGCTAATGATTATAGAGTGGTGCTGAATACTGGGCGCTCCCCCTTGTTTGGGAAGAAAAAAAAAATGAATGTATATAATGAAGCTTAAATCCAACTTCCCTTTTGTTGTGGATCTCTTCAGGTTCTCCTCAGGAATTGCAATGTCGAATGTTCAGATTTCGCGGTACATGAAAAAAATATATTGCAAAAATGTGAAGGATGATTTTAAATTTTTGGCAGAGCAATACTTGGCTGTATACTGTTCTTTATAAATATTGATGTTTATGGCATACCGAACTCACACAATCAATAGATTATGGAACACACATCTAGGTTTCTTTAAGATATCTGACAATGGCGTACCGGTACTCACGATTGGGCAAGAAGTGGGACACTAATCAAGGTTTCTTTTTCCTTAGAATGATTTTTATTAATGGATAAAATAAACACTTTAAAATTGAATCAGGGGTTTGAAAGGCGGTAGGTGGAATGAGGTCCAAATGAAAATTATAGTGGGGTACACCTCCCGAAACATGTTGATGCAGACCCAGTGTGTTTAACTTGGAAGAGAGAGGTATTGGGTGCAGTGTTTATCCTGCGATCTTTACTCTGGGCGATATCCGGATTTGACCCCACTGTAATTTTCGTTTGGACCTCATTCCACCTGCCGCCTTTCAAACACCCGATTCAATTTTAAAGTGTTTATTTTATCCATTATTAAAAATCATTCTAAGGAAAAAGAAACCTTGATGAGTGTCGCACTTCTTTACCAATCGTGAGTACCGGTACGCCATTGTCAGATATCTTAAAGAAACCTAGATGTGTGTTCCATAATCTATTGATTGTGTGAGTTCGGTACGCCATAAACAGCCCAGTATTCAGCACCACTCTATAATCTCTATCATTGTTTATTTTTGGGCTCTTTTTGGGAGAGCTCTTACGGTGCAGATCATCCACAATACGCGCCACGTTACTCTACTGCCGATATATCCATGAACTGTGCTAATGTCGATGCCTACTTATGAATGGGTATTAATTGGATGTGGATGGGATGTACATTGGCCCTGGTACATTGGCCCTGTACATCCCAGCCAATGCTGCTGTTGGTGAGATTGCACGCGGAAGCCATTGGAAAAAGGGGTAGATGTGCAAATATAACCAGGCGCCCAGAATTTGAAGGTATAATCCAATTTAATAATGACACAACAATAAAAAATTGTAACACAATAAAATTCCTTTAAAATGAATAAAATGAGATGAATCCTTACCCCTAAGGGTATTTGGAGCCAGCAAGGGATGGTGTTAGGGCAGGGATGCAGTCCGGAAGTGCACCCTGCAGTGGCCCCAAATACCTTAGCACTTGGCAGATTCACTCAAAAGGATGGTCAGTCACTGTTTCCGACGCGTTTCGAGCCTCTGGTGCTCTTCTTCCAAGGCAGTGTGTGGCATTGTTCTAACATATCAAAACGGGATACAGTCATTGGGTCTACAGCAACTAGGTCGACAAGAATTGGGTCGACACCAATAGTTCGACAGGCAGCAAAGTCGACATTGGGTCTAGGTCGACATGGGTCTAGGTCGACACAAACATTAGGTCGACATGGGCAAGGTCGACAGTCAAAAGGTCAAAATGGGGTTTTTCACTGTTTTTCGAGCCGACATGTGCCGACAGGCGGTATTTCATGCCCTACCATCCACTAGGGCGTGGTGGGAGAATAAAACAGTGTGCCGAGCATAGCAAGGCACCGTGCCCGAAGCATTGCGAGTGAAGCGATCGAAGCAAGGGGATGCGGTGCACCTCAAACTGTGTACATGTCAACAGTGTCGACATTCGGGTAAAAAAAACTGTGAAAAACCCCATGTCGACCCATTTTGACTGCCAACCTTGCCCATGTCAACCTAATGATTGTGTCGACCTAATGTCCTGTCGACCTACACCCATGCCGACCAAGACCCATGTCGACCCTGCCCCGTGTCGACCTAGACCCATGTCGACCTTGCTGCCTGTCGACCTAGTGGTGTCGACCCAATTCTTGTTGACCTAATTGCTGTAGACCGAACGATCCCAACCCATCAAAACTACATCACCTGTAACATATATAAATCAAATACTGTTTTTATTTATAATTTGCTGTCATTTTTTTTATTATAAGTTATGGAATTGAAATATGAACTGCGGAGTCAGAATGATGGAGTGTCCCAGCAAAGGCATACACAATATTCCCGGTATATACTTATTGCCGCAATGTGGGTAAATCTATATACACATGGCCATAGTCTGCTAGGTAAGCAAGTCACACAGCCAGGAGAAGCACCAAGCAGAACAAGCTATGGACAAGCTGTGGCAATTATGTATCATTTACATCTTAAATATATCTTGTTCAATAAGTTACATTCAGCTCAGGAGCATTGAACCATCCCAAATTGTTGGCAACCCCCCATTCATACTCACATATCGTTCACACAAACATCTGCCGGGTGTCTTATTAATTTCCCCCTAACTGTAAAATCAAGACTCTAGGTGTACTGTCTATGCAATTGTTTATTAATGTCACTACAGTATGTTAATCTCTCTGTACTGCCACCTAGTGGGCAATAAACAGTAATACAAAATTACTAAACCTGAACGAGCATTATTCAGTTGCCAAGCTGCAATTATTTTAATTAGTGCATCATTTGATGTATAAACCTCTTCACTGTCATGAAGGAGTAAGACGTGTCCTCCGTTATACCCTAAGGACGAGCCCAAACCAACCCTTCCAGAATTGGGACTATTAGGGAGCCACTTCCCACGTACACACAGTAGTATTCGTCATTGGTGCTTTATGTTTTGTTGCTGGGCTTGAAGCGCGGAGAATGCTGTAAATAAGTTTGAAGCGACACTGTGGCCTTTGGAAAACTATTGCAGCGTTCTGTCACTGCCTAAGCGTCACCTTGTAGTGAATAATTTAAGGCAAGGAGGAATCTGCGGAACGTGGGACTTTGTTGTACCAAACAGCTACATTAAATTTTAAAGCACACGTGAAATGACAGATTTGTCAGCTTTTGTGCGCTAAATATACGTAGTAACATATACAATGGGCGTCGCTCAATCGGTTCAGTATTAAGAACACGTTCTCACGAGGACAATCCCCAGCACAATGCTTTAACCAACTAAATCAAACTTATGAAAGCTGACTCCTATTATAAATACGGGTTGGAATTATTTGATCTACAGCATGATGGTCGACAGTCATTAGGTCGACACCATTAGGTCAACATGGGAAAAGGTCGACATGGGTCTAGGTTGACATGGGAAAAGGTCAACATGGTTCTAAGTCGAAAGGTCATTAATTCGACAAGTCATTAGTTCGATAGGTCATTAGTTCGACAATGTCTAGGTCGACAGTGAAAAGGTCGACATGGGGTTTTTCACTGTTTTGTGACCTGAATGTCAACACAGTCGACATGGACACAGTTCAAAGTGCACCGCATCGCTCGCTGTGCGTCGGGCACCCTATTTTATGCTCCCACCATGCCCTAGTTGGATGTTCGGGCATGAAAAACCGACTATCGCCACATGTCGGATCAAATAACAGTGAAAAACCCCATGTCGACCTTTTGACTGTCGACCTAGACACGGTCGAACTATTGACCTGTCGAACTAACGACCTTTCGACCTAGAACCATGTCGACCTTTTCTTATGTCGACCTAGACCCATGTCAACCTTTTCCCATGTCAACCTAATGGTGTCGACCTAATGACTGTCTACCACCATGCTGTAGACCAAATGACCGCATCCCATAAATACAATACAAAAGTCCTATTTACAGACATCGGCAAATGTCTGATATGCCGATCCCCACGTCACAATGCTATAAGATAGAAGGGCCTTATTCAGTAACACTAGCAGATTTCTACTACATAGCTATTGATCACATGCTGGGGACCACCAAGAGCTGGATTAAGGCTTTGGGGGGCCCGGGGTAAGATATTGAGTTTCTAAGGTTTATTATTACTGAAACATTGCCATTATCCAGAGTCATTTCACTTTATTCAAACGCTGAGGCAGGGTCAGGATTCCGCCTCCTTCTTTCATGCAGCCTGAGCGTTTAGCCAATCACTGAGCTGCAGACTGCTGCTTCAAACCACATTGGGCAGCTGAGCCATCGCTCTGATGTCCTGTTCTGCTAGGCAGTGCTGGTGGCTGTCATTTACGGCAGCAGGGAGCCGGCTGGCCTGGGAGCGCAGCACCACAGATCAGATTGGTAACACCCCTTAATCCGGCTCTGGGCCCACCCAGCAATGCAATTGCAATCTAATTGCAATCACTTCTTGCCGTGATTGCAGTAACTGCAGGCACATCACCACCATGTTTCTTTTCACAGCAGCTGTGTGCCCCCCGAAAATGGATTGCATTGCCCAGTCTACTAGGGTACAGGTTAGACTGCAATTAGGGTACAGGCATAGCTGCATACCTGCTTTCTGCAGGAGACTCCCTGAAATAGCAGAAATCTCCCTGTCCCTCATTAGTCTAGCAATCTCCCTCATGTCACCTAGCCCACATTACACTGTTACATCATAGTTACCTCCCCTCCTGCATTCTGCAGGAGACTCCCCGACATAGCAGCAATCTCCCTCTCTCCCTCATTAGTCTAGCAATCTCCCTCATGTCACCTAGCCCACATTACACTGTTACATCATAGTTACCTCCCCTCCTGCATTCTGCAGGAGACTCCCTGAAATAGCAGTAATCTCCCTCTCTCCCTCATTAGTCTAGCAATCTCCCTCATGTCACCTAGCCCATATATACTGTTACATCATAGTTACCTCCCCTCCTGCATTCTGCAGGAGACTCCCTGACATAGCAGCAATCTCCCTCTCTCCCTCATTAGTCTAGCAATCTCCCTCATGTCACCTAGCCAACATTACACTGTTACATCATAGTTACCTCCCCTCCTGCATTCTGCAGGAGACTCCCTGAAATAGCAGAAATCTCCCTCTCTCCCTCATTAGTCTAACAATCTCCCTCATGTCACCTAGCCCACATTGCACTGTTACATCATAGTTACCTTCCCTCCTGCATTCTGCAGGAGACTCCCTGACATAGCAGCAATCTCCCTCTCTCCCTCATTAGTCTAGCAATCTCCCTCATGTCACCTAGCCCACATTACACTGTTACACCATAGTTACCTCCCCTCCTGCATTCTGCAGGAGACTCCCTGACATAGCAGCAATCTCCCTCTCTCCCTCATTAGTCTAGCAATCTCCCTCATGTCACCTAGCCCACATTATACTGTTACATTTTGGGTGAAAAAGAAATGAGAGATAGATATATTTACATTGAATCATCAGCACCATTTCCCAGCTCGTTGCCAAGTATAGTATCTCTTACTAACTGCTTTGGGGCTCATCTACATTTGGATATAAGTCATTTTACAAGATTCCTCTCAGATGTAGCAGTGCACACCCACGCTTCTAGGTGCCACGTTCACAATCTCTCCATATATGGAACTAGACAGGTCCTTTGGGAAGAGCATGACATGCCCCCTCAATGGGGCACTGTGCAAAATTCTACTACCAACTATAATCTCCCTGAAACTAGTTTTTAAAAGTAGGCAAGTATGGGTACAGGTAAGGGTTAGTTTTTGGCTAAAGTATAAGTGTTGCCATTGTGACAATCAGAAACAGTGGCGTGATAAATCAGATATTTACAACAGAAGAATATCATTTTCAAATGAATTATTACTAAAATAAATCACTCAGATAAATGTGTCCGGCCGGCCGCTAGTTGCCGTAACCGCTTTGTGTTTACAAATGCAATGAAGTGTAGAAGAAAGTAACAGAAGCAAACAGCTCGGCCTTCACCGCAAATACAACCATTAATATTTCATCAGAGCCAGATAATTGTGTCTAAAGTGTAATTAAGATAAAAACATCAAATAGCTATGAAGTAAACATTGCACCAATAAAGCACAATAGTGGGCTAACCTCAAAATAGTATCCGCTAGGGTTCGATGATAAAAGTAGCAATTGCTGTGTTGTAACAGCTTTACCATAGAGCTACATGCTGTATAGACAGTATGTGCATCCATTGGTGCGCTAGCAGTTGTGCTGCTAATACAATAGATGTTGCTACAATCCTTAGATTTCAACCGCATCCGTGCAATGAATTGAAGGATTGTATGCATGTGGAAAGTGTCACCCGACGCGATGCGCAGGCCCACTGTTCAAATGTCGCTTCCTTAGAAACTATGGCCCTTATTCTAGTTGAATCGATCAGATATGTATTTTGAACAGGAACCGAGGGGGTTATTCTAGTCCATTCTTTCTGACAAAATCCTTCTTAGATGGACAAAACCATGTGCACTGCGGGTGGGGTAGATGTAACTTGTGCAGAGAGAATTACAGTAGATTTGGGTGGGGTTTTTCTTCAAAGTGAGATCTATATTGAAGTGTAAAATCATGCAGTCAGTATTTTCCCTGCACAGAAACAAAATAACTCACCCAAATCTAATTCTCTCTGCACATGTTACATCTGCCCCCCTGCAGTGCACATGGTTTTGTCCATCTAAGAAGGATTTTGTCAGAAAGAATGAACTAGAATAACCCCCCGAGTGTTCTTAGCCCCGCCTACCGTACGGATCGCTCACACCGTCCGAATGCGGTAAGACGCCGAGCGAACGGACCGCAAGTGGATGTTTCATGTGAACACCTCCTCCATCTGTGGGAACCTCCCCCATCCTCCGATGGTCACCGACCACCGAATACTGGACCGAGTGCTCCAGACCACTCAGGCATTTCTCCTTGCAAAAGCCTGGATATGGGCGGGCAGCTGGCATCCGGCAATGTCATATGTCCGCCCCCACACGTGCGTCACGGCCAGATTACCGTACGTACGCCCAGCGTTTTCATGGGAACTCCCATGAAACGCGAGGCTTATGCATATGGTAATGAACCCAAACAGCCCTTTACGTCCCTCTCCACCCCCTGCTTGGATGGTTCCGTACGATCATTTTCTGTACAGAATTCACGCCGTATTCAGACGTGCGCGGCGTTCGCACATGCGCAGATACGCCTCTGCACATGCGCAAACACCAACCATCAGCCGTCCGTCTGTATTCGGAGCCATCAGACTCATTCAGAATAAGGCAAAATGTGTTGCACATAATATTTATGAAATTGCATGAGCGATTGCATGTGGTTTTTAACTACATGCTCGTAATGCAATCGGCGGGTGGCAGGAGCACTGGCGGCGGTTTCGGTGGAGTGGGTGGCAGGAGCGCTGGCGGCGGGCGGTGGTCTAACGAAGCGATGTGCAGGAGGGCTGGCATGCGGTGGTGGTCAGCGGAGGGCAGCAGAAATTTAAAAAACTTTCAAAACAATAGGCAGCCTTCTGTTTAACTGAGAGAGAGCTCCCTCAACCAATCAGCGACCTCCTGAATGTGAGGCCTCTGATTGGCTGAGAGCTCTCTCAGCCAATCACAGGGCCACTCAGTGTTTTGAAATGTTTTTTTTTTTTTCAAATTCTGAGACCCATCAATGATGACCGCCACGTGCCAGCCCTCCTGCACAACGCTCCGCTACACCGATGCCTGCCGCCAGCACCTGATGTGGCATCGCAGGTGACAAGCGACACTGGTAAATGCTGCACAGGTCCAAATTCATCCCCATCCCCAATGGTGAGGTGGTAGCGCATAGTCGCTCATCCGCATGTCCAAACCACCGGAACAACCGCCTTCAGCGAGTTCTACACTTGCCTGGGCATTCACTAAATGATGGGCAGGCAGGGGAAGTTGCTCACCTGCCAACACAGTGGTGGCCATGCCTGCCCATGGCCCGCCCCCATTTTGGCCATCACTGTACAGGATAAAAGTAAATAGACTTAAAGTACTTTTATCTGGAAGGGAAAAATTCATTCAATGGTGAGCGACCACCTAATGATTTCTCCTCTATGTGGGCGCATCTGCTTGCACCGTGCCGCTAGGGGAAGATACAAATAGCGATATGCCTCCCCCCTCAGTCCTATGCTGCACCTCCCCTCTAGGAATACTTTGGGGCAGTACATACCGTGGTTCCCCGATAATAAGACACTGTACAAAAAACACCATAGGGTTTATTTTCGGGGTAGGGCTTATTTGAATTAACCACGCCCCCAGTCATGCTTTTACAGACACCATGCCCCCGGTCCTGCTTTTACAGACACCATGCCCCCGGTCCTGCTTTTACAGACACCGTGCCCCCGGTCCTGCTTTTACAGACACCATGCCCCCGGTCCTGCTTTTACAGACACCGTGCCCCCAGTCCTGCTGTTACAGACACCATGCCCCCGGTCCTGCTTTTACAGACACCATGCCCCCGGTCCTGCTTTTACAGACACCATGCCCCCGGTCCTGCTTTTACAGACACCATGCCCCCGGTCCTGCTTTTACAGACACCGTGCCCCCAGTCCTGCTGTTACAGACACCATGCCCCCGGTCCTGCTTTTACAGACACCATGCCCCCGGTCCTGCTTTTACAGACACCATGCCCCCGGTCCTGCTTTTACAGACACCATGCCCCCGGTCCTGCTTTTACATACACCATGCCCCGGTCCTGCTTTTACAGACACCATGCCCCCGGTCCTGCTTTTACAGACACCATGCCCCCGGTCCTGCTTTTACAGATGCCATGCCCCCGGTCCTGCTTTTACAGACACCATGCCCCCGGTCCTGCTTTTACAGACACCATGCCCCCGGTCCTGCTTTTACAGACACCATGCCCCCAGTCCTGCTTTTACAGACACCATGCCCCCAGTCCTGCTTTTACAGACACCATGCTACCGGTCCTGCTTTTACAGATGCCATGCCCCCAGTCCTGCTTTTACAGACACCATGCTCCCAGTCCTGCTGTTACAGACACCATGCCCCCAGTCCTGCTGATACAGACACCATGCCCCCGGTCCTGCTTTTACAGACACCATGCCCCCAGTCCTGCTTTCACATACACCATGCCCCCGGTCCTGCTTTTACATACACCATGCCCCGGTCCTGCTTTTACAGACACCACGCCCCCGGTCCTGCTTTTAGAGCCACCATGCCCCCGGTCCTGCTTTTACATACACCATGCCCCGGTCCTGCTTTTACAGACACCATGCCCCCGGTCCTGCTTTTACAGATGCCATGCCCCCGGTCCTGCTTTTACAGACGCCATGCCCCCGGTCCTGCTTTTATAGACACCATGCCCCCGGTCCTGCTTTTACAGACACCATGTCCCCAGTCCTGCTTTTACAGACACCATGCCCCCAGTCCTGCTTTTACAGACACCATGCTACCGGTCCTGCTTTTACAGATGCCATGCCCCCAGTCCTGCTTTTACAGACACCATGCTCCCAGTCCTGCTTTTACAGACACCATGCCCCCGGTCCTGCTTTTACAGCCACCATGCCCCCAGTCCTGCTTTTACAGACACCATGCCCCCAGTCCTGCTTTTACAGATGCCATGCCCCCAGTCCTGCTTTTACAGACACCATGCTCCCAGTCCTGCTTTTACAGACACCATGCCCCCGGTCCTGCTTTTACAGCCACCATGCCCCCGGTCCTGCTTTTACAGCCACCATGCCCCCAGTCCTGCTTTTACAGCCACCATGCCCCCGGTCCTGCTTTTACAGATGCCATGCCCCCGGTCCTGCTTTTACAGACGCCATGCCCCCGGTCCTGCTTTTACAGCCACCATGCCCCCGGTCCTGCTTTTACAGACACCATGCCCCCGGTCCTGCTTTTACAGACACCATGCCCCCGGTCCTGCTTTTACAGACACCATGCCCCCAGTCCTGCTTTTACAGACGCCATGCCCCCAGTCCTGCTTTTACAGACACCATGCTCCCAGTCCTGCTTTTACAGACACCATGCCCCCGGTCCTGCTTTTACAGCCACCATGCCCCCGGTCCTTCTTTTACAGACACCATGCCCCAGTCCTTCTTTTACAGACACCATGCCCCCAGTCCTGCTTTTACAGACACCATGCCCCCAGTCCTGCTTTTACAGACACCATACCCCCAGTCCTGCTTTTACAGACACCGTGCCCCCGGTCCTGCTTTTACAGACACCGTGCCCCCGGTCCTGCTTTTACAGACACCGTGCCCCCGGTCCTGCTTTTACAGACACCGTGCCCCCGGTCCTGCTTTTACAGACACCGTGCCCCCAGTCCTGCTTTTACAGACACCATGCACCGGTCCTGCTTTTACAGACACCATACCCCCAGTCCTGCTTTTACAGACACCGTGCCCCCGGTCCTGCTTTTACAGACACCATGCTCCCTGTCTTGCTGTTACAGACACCGTGCCCCCGGTTCTGCTTTTACCGACACCATGCCCCCGATCCTGCTTTTACAGACACCATGCCCCCAGTCCTGCTTTTACAGACATCCCCCCCCCCCGGAGCGCATGGGCGCCCCAGACCCCCCCGCCTGGGGCGCTCCAGTAACTGGCACCGGCCCTGCCGCTGCTAATTTTCTCCGCTCCCACCTGTGCACAGAAGCCGCGCGGTGACTTCATGCACAATGCACCCCTGGGACGGGGAGCCTTCCGCGCTGCAGCAGCATCCCTCATGCAGGGCGGCTGTGAGGGGGATAGCGGGGGTGGAACTAGTTCCCGAACCAAGGGTAGGGTTTATTTTGGATTAGTTCCCAGAACCAAGGGTAGGGCTTATGTTCGGTTAGGGCTCATTATCGGGGTAATGCGGTAGTATTGAACTTCTCAGTTAGCGTTTTCCTGGTACGGCTCGGAGACAACACAATACTGTATCTTGCTTCTAGTCTCTTATTCTAATCATAGTTCCTCACGTTTTATGGATTCTGGAATTGTACTGTAATATGAATGTAAAGGTCATCCTGATCACTGTACCCGTACCAGGCTGGATAGAAACGTGATATACAATAGCTAAGAGACAGATAACTGTTAAATACAGTAGATCATTAGGTTATGGAGAGAAAAGTAAAGGGAAAATATACAAGTTAACAATTGTCATGCATTATCATTGCATCAGAAGATTCATTTGAATGATAATCATTAATATTGTAACCTGCTACTATACATAGTGAGTTACTGCCCTCCTTCTGTGACATCATCATCCAATCACATACTACGGTAACTGGCTACATAGACTGTGTGACTGCTCTCACTCTGTGACATCATCATCCAATCACATACTACAGTAACTGGCTACATAGACTGTGTGACTGCCCTCCTTCTGTGACATCATCATCCAATCACATATTACGGTAACTGGCTACATAGACTGTGTGACTGCTCTCACTCTGTGACATCATCATCCAATCACATACTACGGTAACTGGCTACATAGACTGTGTGACTGCGCTCACTTTGTGACATCATCATCCAATCACACACTAACCTGCTACATAGACTGTGTGACTGCACTCACTCTGTGACATCACCAATCACACACTAATCTGCTACATAGACTGTGTGACTGCTCTCACTCTGTGACATCACCATCCAATCACACACTAACCTGCTACATAGACTGTGTGACTGCTCTCACTTTGTGACATCATCATCCAATCACACACTAACCTTCTTCATAGACTGTGTGACTGCTCTCACTCTGTGACATCACCAATCACACACTAACCTGCTACATAGACTGTGTGACTGCTCTCACTCTGTGACATCACCATCCAATCACACACTAACCTGCTACATAGACTGTGTGACTGCTCTCACTCTGTGACATCACCATCTAATCACACACTAACCAGCTACATAGACTGTGTGACTGGGATCACTCTGTGACATCACCATCTAATCACACACCAACCTGCTGCTACATAGACTGTGTGACTATGCTAACTTTGTGACATCACCTTCCAATCACACACTAACCTGCTACATAGACTGTGTGACTGCTCTCACTCTGTGACATCACCATCCAATCACACACTAACCTGATACATAGACTGTGTGACTGCTCTCACTCTGTGACATCACCATCCAATCACACACTAACCTGCTACATAGACTGTGTGACTATGCTAACTTTGAGACATCACCATCCAGTCACACACTAACCTGCTACATAGACTGTGTGACTGGGATCACTCTGTGACATCACCAATCCAATCACACACCAACCTGCTACATATACTGCGTTACTGCACTCATTCTGTGACATCACCAATCCAATCCCATGCTACCCGGCTACACAGACTATGTGACTGCGCTCACTCTGTTCAATCACACACTAATCAATCACTGTGCGAATGGCCAGTGATCCAAAAAAGTTAGGAGTTTGTTGCAGCCAGTCGCATGCACACATGCGCATTGCAGCCCACTTCATCGATAATCGGTCTGAACCGGGCCCAGAATCTGGACTACTTAGAAGAATAAAATAAAATCCATCCACCGCTTCCAGCATTGCCGCTGCCCCAGCATTACCTTTCCCTATATGGAATGAAAATGTCCGTCTTTCTGCAACATCCCTCCCTGTTCAGCTCTCTCAGTGATATGTAACCAATTCCGTATGACTACAAAGTACCGTATGTATGACCATTATGCACACTGTGATAAATTGCTGGGATAATTGCTTTTCATTATACAGTGCATTAGTGCATCATTTATGCATAACTGGATTAGACAACACTTTCGCCAACGGGTAAAATAACCTCTTAAATGAAGCAGCCCAGAACCCTCATTAGCAATGCAGCCACGATTCTATATAATGAGCAGTAAGTAGGACCTATGCAGGACTTACTGTAGCAGTGATATAATTGCTCTCTTGCTATGTCACTTGTTGTGTCACTAAGCATTGCCTGTAACACACACTCTCCCATTGCATTATCAATATTCTCACTGTCACCTGTGTATAAATATTTACCTTAACCAGCGCTGCGCCTGCCTTTGACATTACAGCAAAATATTCTACAGTTTCATCCAGTTATAGCCCCTTGGCTACCAAATTTACATAGCAAGCAAAGATGCTATTTAGCAATGATATACAGAATGTATGAGATGCAACGGGTGAATAATATACATGAAATCAGATTAAATAAGCTGTCCATTCTCTACTTCTATCCGTGCAGCAGATTGCTAAAGTATAATAGCAGGGATGGGATTCAGCAAATCAATGGTGCTGGCAAACGCCAATTAAGCCGCCCAGTTAAACACGTTCAGTTGCAAGTAGGGTTGCCACCTCTCCCGGATTTACGGGATTCTCCCGTTTTTGGTGGCTTTTCCAGTCTCCCGGATTCCCGGAATTCTCCCAGTGTCTGAAATAGCCTCCAGCCGTCCATTGCCTCTCACCAGTGTCCAGCGCATTCCGTGGGGCCGCTGCGCCTGCCAAGCCTGCCTCGGTAGCCTGATAGACGTGCTCGGAAGATGATGATGTCACCATCTTGCGAGTATTTGCCCTGTAGGCTGCCACACGCCCACCGCTGGTCTGTTGATTGTGTCCGGACTCCGTCCAGCGGCAGCCTGCCTCCGCTGCTGCGCTGCCGCCTGCCAGACTGTGAGGCAAGCTGCGTGGCGCCGCCACCTACATGACTAGCTGGCCTGCGACTCTGCGGCTGTCCTGGGCGGCCTCCTCTTTGCTGCTGCTCCCGGCAGGACAAATCACCAGACACTGCTCCTCCTGCTGCTGCCAGCTGCCCTGGTCCCAGCCCTGCCCAGCAAGCCCCTATTAGGAAAATAAAGTTGAGCAGTATATATATATATATATATATATATATATATATGTTCCCAAGTCCTGGCACTCCAGACTCTCACCACAGAGTCACTTGCACTATGATGTGTGGCATAACGTGTAATGGGCATTATGGCATGTGGTATAATATGTAATGGATGTGTGACATGTGTAATAGGAATTACAGTGTAAATTTTTGGTGGACGCCTTCGACGCACACTGTCCCTGTATGCCATTTGGGAGCATTGGTATAACAGCAGGTCCGCAAACCATGCAACAGCTTGGGGGAGGCAGCACCGTCAGAGTGTACGGGAAGCTTTGACCATGGGGGCCCAGGGAAATTGTTTTACCGGGGCCCAGGATTTCTCTTGGCGGCCCTGGTAATTGTTACTCTAGTGCAGTTATGCCGTTGACAGTAAGCCCAGATCTGAGAGCCACAGGAAGTGATGCCGGCTCCAAGTTATTTTATTTTTTGTGCAATGTTTTTGATGTGAAGTTTGTCAGAGGTGGGAGAGGTTAGCTTTCCTCTGAGATAGCACAATCATCTTATCTCACAGTGGATAAATAGCCGCATTCTCCCGGCAGCGGCTGCGGGCACGCTGAGAGGCATTATGTGAGCAGTAACACTATGAAAGGACTGGCTAATACAGAAATTACCCAACAATGCTTCTGAGCAGCCCTCTGTAAGCACTGCGGTGCGTATAGCAGCAACTTCCACACATATCTACAGCCGTAAGCGGTATTCAGTGACTATGGGGTGTATTACTACATGCCGCTGGTTCCCCCTGAAAACTAACCCCCTTTTGTTACTGCTATTCGCAGAAATTAAATATTGAGTTTTGTGCCCATTTATAAAAACATTTTAATGATGATACAGCTGCTCCCGGCTACTGACCGCAGTGCCAGAAAAATGACACTGCTACATTCTGTTCTCACGTGGGCCTGATTCAGACCTGCCCGCTGAGCTGCAAGTGTTCGGAGCCCCCCCAGCCCCAGTGTTTGCAGCCTTGCACACAAAGGAAAAATCACTCACCATGAATGATATTGCCCCTGCTCGCAGCGCTGATAAAGCCAGGACTCACTCGGCGCCATGAAGGCTGTGGGGAGGAGGAGGCCACTGCTGATGTCAGCAACCCTCCCTCCCAATGGCCGTGGCTGGGGATCGCAGGCGTTACGCCCCCAAATGCCCAGCGCCTGTCAATCACCTTGTGAGCGGCCAGCGTAGGCTAGCCTTTGCAAAGGGACACCATGCATGCGCACAGTGTACCCTGCACCTGCACAGTCTTTCAATAATCGGCAGGGCAGAAAATTGGCACCCGGGAACTGGAATGGAGGTGGGAACTCCTTCCTGACCAGTCAGTCTGCGCAGGGGTCCTGGGGAAGTAGGGACCACCCAATGAAGGCTGAAGCCTGTAGCTGTTCCTGTATCACTGTTTATTACTCTCCATTTTAGCACTTTTTGAAGCTTAGTGCATCTGGCCCTTGATCTGAAGATGTCAATAACGGCCAGATTGCTGGGAGTTGAAGATCTCAGGAAAGGACACATACAGTATAAGATCTGTTGTGTGTCTGGGAAGCTGCTGGGAAGTGCGAAGGGAAGTTGTGACACAATCCACATCAAAAGCTGGTCGTCCTGATGTATGGCCAAGATTCTGGAGTCTCCTGAAGATGCTGGAACAATAAATAAGTTTGAAATGGGTTGTTGGCTCCTACTGAATACCAAATGTCCTGATCCACAGGTAGGTGGCCCCAAATATCTGGTTACAGTATATCCATCCCATTGAGTAGGGCACGGGAGACAAAGCTGCTGGAATGGCTCAGCCCCTGACTGCTGTCCCAGAGGATCTAGACTTTTCTTTTATGTCGGTGTTGTAAAAATGAATATAGCCTCCATCCCTTCATACCCCCAGCTTCTCCTACTTCTCAGGCTATACTCTACAAAACAAACATACAATACTACATCACAGCTCATCCTGCAAGGGATTCAAACTGCAGATCACATGTACCATAGTCGGATATTGGCTGCAGTTGGGGTTAGGGCTCTTACAGTAGAAAAACGCTAGGTCGCCATGCCAACAGTCCACATGCAAAAGTCAACATTATGACTGTTGACATTAAGTTTGTCGGCATAAGTCCTTACAGTATATTTCTGAATGTAGACATCTTGTATTGCACCAAGTCCCTGCTACTTCCCTGCCAGCCTGCAGCCGGCACAATACACAGATCTGCTCGTTTCCAGTGGTCTAGGCTCACAATTACATCTACCTAGATCAGGGGTGTCAAACTTAAATTCATCAGGGGCCGCATCAGCAGTTTGGTCACCCTCAAAGGGCCGGTTGTATCTGTAGGTCCCCCTGTATAATTATAATGCCATGACACCACAGGCTGCTCCCCCTGTATAATATAAAATGAATGCCATGACACCACAGGCTGCTCCCCTGTATAATAATAATGCCATGACACCACAGACTGCTCCCCCTGTATAATATAATAAAAGTAATGCCATGACACATAAATGATTATACAGGAGGAGCACCCCGTGTCTGTCACTGCCGGGCATCAGAGGGAACAGGCGGCTGGGCCCCCCGCAGCGCTTGCTCCTCCAAGCAGTGGCGGGGGCTGCCACACGGTGGCTACGCCACTGCGCATACATATGTGCCTACAGGAACATGGCCGCCGACAGTGGAGGAACAGGTAAGGCGGCCGCGGGCGTGGACGCGGCCCGCAGCACTCCTGTTTTAGACACACTGCCCCTGCGTGCTATCTCCTCGCGCGGGCCACATGACGAGGTCTGGCGGGCCGGATTTGGCCCGCGGGCCATGTGTTTGACACCCGTGACCTAGAGTTACAAGAATGACTAGGTTTACTGTACAGGCACAAATATGTCATGTGTTAAGAATCTGTCTGCTGTACATGAGGTTGTGAGTTTGAGTCCCCTGCATGAGCATTAACAGGCTGAAAGAGGGTGTTACTGAGAAACAACTCATGTGGGCAGAGCGGACTGTGCAGGCGGTGGCCAGATCACATCGGAGTCTAGCATTTATAAATTACATTCTACAAAATGATAGCGACAATTTGATTGGCTGTTTCATTTTAGAAGTTCTAGTGCTATTAATGTGTTACTGTGTATATGCAGACCTTGCGGAAGACCATATATTCTCATTGCGATGGGTTGATGGAGAGTTTGCTGCATCGACGCTGAAATTACAAGGGGGAAACAACCCTCCGTTTACCACGGGCTATGCACAGATACTTGCTGCGATATGTCTGCAGTAAACACCTCAGTCCACGGGGAACTGTACCGCGTGCTAATAAAAGTCCTTGTAAAACCAATATGATTTTTCTAGCTGCCATAAAGTCCCCGCAGAAGTCATCTCTTTACGAGGATGCCCAGAGAGGTGTCATGTGCTCTTTATCGTTTCCAAGCGCAAATGCAATTAAATAAGTTTCAATTGACACTTTTACTGTAGGAACTGGGGGGGGGGGGGGGGTTATTCTACACAACTTCAGATTCCAGGTTCAGGAACGTTTCCTGTTTAATGAAGTGGCGTTGTTAGAAGTGGAAAAAAATCTATAATAAAGCAATTATTTTACATATTAGGGACGTGTGCATCAATTAGAATGTACGCCTTATCTGATAGGTCTGGGAGGTTTTCAGATATACTTAGAAAGAAGGAAAATGTAAGATAATTGGGATTTTTCTTAATGCATGATCTGTGAACTGGTGCTAAGGATGACATCTGTTGAGGCATAAATTGCTGCAGAGCGGTCCACTGCTCGAGTGAAGCTATTAAAGATGAAAATGTGGAGTAATATTTTAGCACACGGCACCGGGCAGTGAGCAACTGACATCATCGCTTATACAACTGTGGTCAAATATAACTTTCACCTACAGCAGGTAGGGGAATGAAGGAGTATGGCGAGCGTAAGTCAGTTTGGAATGGCAGTTGGTGGCAGTTGGGGTGGCTTCCCCTGTTTTAGTTTTGATCTGTGCTGCAGCCCCTTCTCTTGAACCTCTATTGGTTGGCAGTGGTACTTTATCTCTCTCTACTTTATATCTCTGCAAGCTTTGATACATATACCCCTTTGCCTCTAAAATGACAGCTAGGAGCTGTAGTTGGTACTTAGGACCTTATTCTGGTCCACACGCAACGCTGCGTATTTAGCAGCGTTGCATGTGGATGTTACGGCGCCCACCGTCCGCAGGTTTGCCCACCTCCCCCTTCGCACGCCAGAAATCCCCCGAATGGCTGTGATTGGAGCTTTAGCATAAACCTCTATTCGCAGCCTTGGGTGAAGGGGAGAATGATTTCTCCAGCGCTCGCAGATGTAAGAAACCTCTATGGTGTCTTACATCTGCGAGCGCCCTGTGGAGGACACGGGCAGGCAGCTGACATCAGATGCCCGCCCCCTGCACCCGCGTCACCGGGCCATTCGCATGGGAACACCCCGTGTTTCTCTGGGTGTTCCCATGGGCTCTGTCACCCTCCGCTGCCCCACGCACCCCGCCCGCACTGCTAGGTGCGAGTGGGACGGCGGACATGCAGTTTGCCGTGCCTGCCCGCACCTTGCGTCTGCACAGACGCTAAAAATCGGTCCTCCGATTAAACTACAATAACTCCCTAAATCTAGCTCAACATTAGCTTACACTAAGCTTTGATACATCTCCCCCTAAATTAAATTGAATAATCCTGGTGATTCTAATTCTTTCTCCATGGATTAGACCACAGGTTCTCAAAGTCGGTCCTCATGACCCCACACAGTGCAGGTTTTCAGGTCTCCTCACAGAATCAATTAAAATAATTAGTTCCACCTGTGGATATTTTAAAATGTGTCTGTCAGCAATATGGGCACCTGTGCACCTGCCGGGTGACCTGGAACACGTGAACTGTGTGGGGGTCCTGAGGACCGACTATGAGAACCCTTGTATTAGATTATACCGAATGCTTCATGGCGACCGCTCCGTGCACCACAGAACTTTTGGGACCGTCAGACCCCTGACAGTAATACAGAATGTGAGGCCGTCAGCATCCGCTTACTCATCAGTACCCACAACCCTCTATCCGCCCATCTGCAGCAGCGACGTACTCTGTGAACAATCCTCCGTGATGAAACATCATCCAGACATTTTGAAAACCAATTAAAATAATACCAATTCAAGTCAATCTAAGTTGTAAATTATGGTTACATTTGCATAACACTAAGGGAATTAAAAAGTCAATGTCTGCCTTTAATTCTTTTATCTCCACAAAACTGGATTTGGAAGGGAAAGAGCAGAGATCTCCATCCGGATAACACAATATTCTCTCAGTACAATGCGGGACGCTAAATTGCCTTTACTTATTTAAGTGTCTTCATTGCATTAGGGCTCAGCTGCAGAGAGACCGAGCACAAAGTCAGTGCAATGGAATCTCTTATATATTTAGCCAGATCTGTCACTCAACCCCTGTGGAGAACGTTCCTGTGTAGAACAGTTTCACTTTCATGTGTCTGACGTTCCACCCCCTTGACATCACCTCCCCCCGCCCAGCCAGGGCTACAGTACACGCCCACCATCCACCATTACTCCACAGCCACCATCCACCATTACTCCTGCACATCCCTACCCTCTGCCAGGACCCCCGCGACCCCCCTCCCGCGATTCGCGGGACCCCCCCCACGACCCCCCCTCCCGCGATTTGCGGGACCCCCCCGCGACCCCCCCTCCCGCGATTCGCGGGACCCCCCCTCCCGCGAATCGCGGGACCCCCCTCCCGCGAATCGCGGGACCCCCGCGACCTCCCCTCCCGCGATTTGCGGAACCCCCGTCACCCCCCCTCCCGCGATTCGCGGGACCCCCGCTTTCCACCCTCCCGCAAGTCGCGGGACCCCCTCGAACCCCGCGAACCCCCCCTCCCGCGATTCGCGGGACCCCCGCGACTCCCCTCCCGCGATTCGCGGGACCCCCGCGACCACCCCGGTATCCGGACTATTGTTAGACAGCACTTACATCGACAGCCATTACATCGACACCATTAGTTCGACACCTCAATAGGTCGACATGGTTTTAGGTCGACATGTCATTAGGTCGACAGCTCATTAGGTCGACAGCTCATTAGGTCGACATGTTTTTAGGTCGACACTGCCATTAGGTCGACAGTGTCTATGTCGACAGTCAAAAGGTCGACATGGGTTTTTTCACTGTTTATTGAGCCGACATGTGCCGACAGGCGGTATTTCATGCCCTACTATCCACTAGGGCGTGGTGGGAGAATAAAATAGTGTGCCGAGCGCAGCGAGGCACCGTGCCCGAAGCATAGCGAGCGGCTGCGGTACACTTCAAACTGTGTCCATGTCGACTGTGTTGACATTTCGGCCAAAAAACAGTGAAAAAACCCATGTCGACCTTTTGCCTGTCAACATAGACTCTGTCGACCTAATGGCAGTGTCGACCTAAAAACATGTCGACCTACTGAGCTGTCGACCTACTGAGCTGTCGACATAATGACATGTCGACCTAATGGTATGTCGACCTAAAACCATGTCGACCTAATGGTGTTGATGTAATGGCTGTCGATGTAAGTGCTGTCTAATATCCGTCCCAGACCCGACCACCCCCTCCCGCGATTCGCTGGACCTCCGCGACCACCCCCTCCCGCGAAACGCGGGACCCCCGCGACCCTCCCGCAAATCGCGGGACCCCAGCGACCCCTCCCTCCCACCAGCCCCCTCCCGCGATTCGCAGGACCCCTGCATCCTCCCCTCCCGCGATTCGCGGGACCCCTGCGACCCCCCCCTCCCGGCATTAAAAGGGCCCCCCGCGACCCCCCCTCCCACGATTCACGGCACCCCCCACCTACTATGATTTGCGACCCCCCTCCCGCAATTCGCGCCGCCCCCTCCCGCGATTCACGGAACCCCCCGTAGCGCCCCCCTCCCGCGATTTGCGGGCCCCCTCGGCACTTCTCGCGATTTGCGACCGCCCCCTAATTCACACATTCGGGGACCCCACCTCCCGCGATTCATGCCCCCCTCACGCAATTCACGGCACCCCCCACACTCCCCTTCCTGCGATTCGCAACCCCTCACGACCCCCCCCCTCCTGCGATTCACGAAACCCCCCGTAGCGCCCCCCTCCCGCGATTTGCGGGCCCCCTCGGCACCTCTCGCGATTTGCGACCGCCCCGTAATTCACACATTCGGGGACCCCCCCTCCCGCGATTCATGCCCCCCTCACGCAATTCACGGCACCCCCCCATACCCCCCTTCCTGCGATTCGGAACCCCCCACGACCCACCCTCCCTTGATTCACGCCCCCCTCATGCAATTCACGGCAACCCCCCACACCCCCCCTCCTGTGATTCGCAGCCCCCCCACCACCCCCGCCTCCTGCGATTCATGACCCCTCCCGTGATTCACGGACCCCCGCACCACCCCCCCTTGACTCACGGCACCCCACGCGCCCCTCCCGCAATTCACGGACCTCCGCAACCCCCCCTCCCGCAATTCACTAACCCGACAACCCCCCTCCCGCAATTTGCGGACCCCCCTTCCCACGATTCAAGCGCCCCCGCCCACGATTTGCGGACCCCCGCCCCCTCCCGCTAACCGCGGATCCCCACACACCACCCCCCCTCCCGCAATTTGCAGACCCCCCAGACCCCCTTCCGGCAATTCCACCCCCCAGCGGACCACCGCGGCCCCCGCTCCCGCATTTCACGTACCCCCGTGACAATGGGGGATCCTGTACCACCACAAGCAGGTACCGCCCCTAGGTGGGAAATCCGGCCCTGGCTGCCGCACTGCAGGTTTCCCCACTGCCCTCTGCACCAGCGCCACAACTTTTATCAATGTCTTGCCCACATACCACTATTATACAGCCTCCTGCTCTCATGCACGCTCACTCCCTCCCAGTGGGAGGAGACGCTCACCCACTGCCGGGAGCTGCATACTGTCCCCCACCCTCCTCCAGTTCTAGGGATGCCCATCGACCATCAATGATTTTCAAATAATCGATAGTTTATGGCCGATGTTGAATACTTTTGCCATCAATGTGGGAGGACACTGCCCTGCCTCCTGTTCTCCTGCCCCGTAACTTCCGCCAGTGGAGACCCGCTCACCCTGTGTTGCCCACATTCCCCTATCATGCTTTACCGCCCAGCCTCCTGCTCTCATGCACCCTAACTCCCACCCAGTCGGAGGAGACACTGACTCCTGTATTTCTGTGCTGCCACGCTGGACCCTCACCCACTGGCAGAAGCTGCACAGTGTCCACCACCCTCTTTAGTCCCCCGTATGCCCACACACCCCTATCACTACCCAGCTTCCTGCTCTCCTGAACCGTAACTTCCACCACTGGGTAATCGCTGACGCTGTGTTGCCCACATACCCCTATCATGCCTCATATCCCAGCCTCCTGCTCTCATGCACCCTAACTCCCACCCAGTAGGAGGAGACACTGACTCAGGGCCACCGTCCGGTACTTCTGTGCTGCCACGCTGGACCCTCACCCACTGCCAGAAGCTGCAATACAGGGCATCTTTCATACAATTCTAACCATATTTCTCACAATACAAATGTTCACAAATTAAGGGGCGTAGCCCCTTACGCCGGTGTGAAGAGCGCCCGTAGGGCGCGATGAATCACCTAGTCCTAAATAAAGAGTGAGGTCGGAATAAAAGGTGGAGTGTTTTATAGAAACCTGCATAGACACCAATGGATAGGATGGTACTACAAGGCCAGCACTTACAATAGGAGAGCCAGGGCAGGCATCTAGAACGCCAGTGTGTATGTCGCTCATTCAATGTTGTACATGTCCCTGCTGACACCAACCTCTACAGTGAGCGAGCAGTGGCCGGTAGCTCTTACTGCGGAAGATGCCGACTGCTGCTTATCATTGTTATGCACTGTGTGCTGCTGGGTTATGATGGCATGGCCAAGTCCGGGGGCAGACGGTGAAACCTTGCACTCATGGGGAGGGGGCAGAGGCACATCTGGGGGTAGAGGGGGCAGAGGCACTCATGGGGAGAGAGGGGGCAGAGGCACTCATGGGGAGAGAGGGGGCATAGACACTCATGGGGGTAGTGGGGTCAGAGGCACTCATGGGGAGAGAGGGGGCAGAGACACTCATGGGGAGAGGGGGCAGAGGCACTCATGGGGAGAGAGGGGGCAGGGGCACTCATTGGGAGAGAGGGGGCAGAGGCACGTGTGAGGAGAGAAGGGGCAGAGGCATTCATGGGGGTAATGGGGTCAGAGGCACTCATGGGGGTTAGTGGGAGCATAGGCTCTTATGGGGATAGAGGGGGCAGAGACACTCATGGGGAGAGAGGGGGCAGGGGCACACACTGGGAGAGGGGGCAGGGGCACACACTGGGAGAGGGGGCAGGGGCACACACTGGGAGAGGGGGCAGGGGCACACACTGGGAGAGGGGGCAGGGGCACACACTGGGAGAGGAGGCAGGGGCACACACTGGGAGAGGGGGCAGGGGCACACACTGAGAGAGGAGGCAGGGGCACACACTGGGAGATAGGGCAGAGGCACACACTGAGAGAGCAGGCAGGGGCAAACACTGGGAGAGGGGGCAGGGGCACACACTGGGAGAGGCGCAGGGGCATGCATGAGGTGAGGGGGGCAAGGGCACACACTGGGAGAGGGGGCATAGGCACTCATGGGGAGAGAAGGGGCAGAGGCACTCATGGGGGTAGTGGGGTCAGAGGCACTCATGGGGAGAGAAGGGGCAGAGGCACTCATGGGGGTAGAGGCGGCATAGGCACTCCTGGCTAGAGAGGGGGCAGAGGCACTCCTGAGGGTAAAGGGGGCAGAAGCACTCCTGGGGGTAGAGTGGGCAGAGGAACTCATGGGGGTAGAGGGGGCAGAGGCACTTATGGGGAGAGAGGGGGCAGAGGCACTTATGGGGAGAGAGGGGGAAGAGGCACTCATGGGGGTAGAGGGGGCAGAGGCACTTATGGGGAGAGAGGGGGCAGAGGCACTTATGGGGAGAGAGGGGGAAGAGGCACTCATGGGGAGAGAGGGGGCAGAGGTAATTATGGGGGTAGTGGGGGCAGAGGCACTCATGAGGAGAGAGGGGGCAGAGACACTCATGGGGAGAGAGGGGGCAGGGGCACTCATTGGGAGAAAGGGGGCAGAGGCCTTCATGGCGGTAGAGGGGGCAGAGGCAATCATGGGGCAGAGGCACTCTTGGGGAGAGAAGGGGCAGAAGCACTCATGGGGGTAGTGGGGGCAGAGGCACTCATGGGGATAGAGGGGGCAGAGACACTCATGGGGATAGAGGGGGCAGAGGCACTCATGGGGATAGAGGGGGCAGAGGCACTCATGGGGAGAGAGGGGGCAGAAGCACTCATGGGTCGAGAGTGGGCAGAGGAAATCATGGGGAGAGAAGGGGCAGAGGCACTCATGGGGGTAGAGGGGGGCAGAGGCAATCATGGGGGCAGAGGCACTCATGGGGAGAGAGGGGGCAGTACTTGGCACACTTTACCATTCCCAACTTTGGTCCATGTGCATTGAAAAGTCATGTTGACCTTTTCATGTGTTGACCATTGTCGTCGATCTTTTGACTTGTATTGACCATTTGTCGATGTCAATCTATCGCATGTGTCAACCTATTGACAGGAGGGAGGCTGGCTGGGGAGACAGGAAGGGGCTGGCTGGGGAGACAAGATGGGGGCTATCTAGAGAGACATAAGGCATTGGCTGGAGACAGAAGTAGGTTGCCTGGAGAGACAGAGAAGGGGGAGCGCTGGCTGGTGAAAGAAAGTGAGAAAGATGAAGTGGAGAGAAATAAAGTACCAATCAATCAACACTCCTGAATGTAATTTTATGGACTGCTGTATCAAGCAGCAGAGCCGGCCTTAGGCATAGGCAAACTAGGCAATTGCCTAGGGCATTTGGAATGCCTAGGGGCATCAGCAGATTCTGCTGATTAAAATGATATGCAGCATGCCTATATTTTGTGTGTGAGTGAGGCTGTATCTGCATATGAAATAGTGTATTCATGGAAATCACTGTAACATAGCATTCTGTATGCAGGTACAGCCACAGTCGCACACAGAATATATTCATGCCACATCGGAAGCTCCTTGTGTGTGCTGGTCATAACAATGCAAATAAGATGAATTTTCAGCAAAAAAGGCACCCAACGTTAGCAGAACTGGCCAGGAGCTGCATGGCCTATTGAGGCAAGATGTATGTGGAAACATCTGTATCCAAGCAAAGGCAGAGGTCACAGTGTTTGCGGCTGTGCGAGTTCTGACTGCGGGTAGCAGCAGCGTAACTATAGCACCGCAGCCCCCGCCACCGCGGGGGGGGCGATGTGCATGTGGGGGCGCATGTGGGGGCGCCGGGAGCTGCGGTGCTATAGTTAACCCCCCCCCCCAATCCCCCGCAGACTTACCTATCTCGCTGGTCCCGGCGGCTCCGCTCTTCTGCTGAGGACCACCACAAAATGGCCGCCCCCATATAGCACACAGTTCTCTAAAACTGTCTGCTGTATGGGGGCGGCCATTTTCTGGTGGTCCTCAGCAGAAGAACGGAGCCGCCGGGTCCAGCGCGATAGGTAAGGCTGTGGGGGATTGAGGGGGGGTTTGCATGGGCGGCGGGTCGGGGGGGGTAGGGGTGCTTGGCGGGGTGGCGGCGGCGGGGGGGCGCCCCCCCCTAACGGCGGGGGGTGCCCAAAACGTAGCTACGCCACTGGCGGGTGGGTTGGTTGTGCAATAGTGTTCGACATATGTGTAAGGGGCATTATGTGTGTCATGTTGAAATGCATTAATAATGTGCAACATATGTGTAACAGGCATTATGTGTGTCATGTGTATAAGGGCATTAATAATGTGCAACATATGTGTAATGGGCATTATGTGTGTCGTGTATAAGGGCATTAATAATGTGCAACATATGTGTAATGGGCATTATGTGTGTCATGTGTATAAGGGCATTAATAATGTGCAACATATGTGTAAGCAGCATTATGTGTGTCATTATGTGTATGAAGGGCATTAATAAAGGTTAGGGGCATTATGGTTATAAGGACATTAATAATGTGTGTCATGTGTAAGGGGCATTACTGTGTGATATTATCAGGGGTGCCGAGAGAAAGGGGTAAAGTGGTACTACTGTGTGATGTAACGTGAATAAGGGACACCATTGCATGATATAATGTGAATAAAGTTGCACTACTGTGTGGCATAATTTGAATTGGGGGTACTATTGTGTGGCCATGCCCCTTCCCAGCAAGAACACAACCCCTGTTTGGGCTGCGCACCGAATGTGTGCACTGTTTCTATTCAAAATATTGCGGGTAGGAGCACCAAAATGATGACTGCTATGATGAGGGTTGGTGGTGCTGGGAAAGGGGAGCAGGGTCAGAGGCGGAACTAGTGGCGGTGCTAGGGGGCACCAGCCAAAATCTTGCCTAGGGCGTCATTTAGGCTAGGGCCGGCTCTGTCAAGCAGTGAAAAGAGTGGAGAAGTGACCTAGAGTAGAAGTTGCTCATAGCAACCAATCAGCTGCTGCATTGTATCACCTATCCTTCTCTCCCATCTCCGCCAGCACCCTCACCAAACATTCCACTTCATCTGGTAGGGTGCTCCCACTGGCTACTATAGTAAATATAAGCTGCTTAGTTACTGGAGACTTGTTCCTGGCTTTAGAGCTGTATAGTTGCCACCATGTTTAATTGATCAGCTAACTCTGGTTTCTCCCAATAATAGATGGGCTAGCTTCCACCTGACTAGTCACCAATCAGGGCAGGATTAACAATGGTCCGGTTGGAGCTACAGCACCAGGCCCACTCTCCTATGCCCATTTTGTAGTTGAGGGCCAGGGCTTTCCAACGAGCCCAGCCCCGTGTCGCTAGCCCCCTGGGCACCTGAGATACTGCCAGACAAACCTGGAGCGTTTTCCCCAAAGGATAACATGGGACCCGCTAATTCCGACCCCCATCCGGTTCCAACAGCTGCCAGTTCCCCCTCTGGCATCACAGAAGATCGAGGTTGATCTCAGTCGAATCCAAATGGCCGGACTTCAATCTGATACCAGGCTGGTCCATATGGGTTCATTGGTTCCAGAGATATTGTGGGTAAACCGATTTTTTTCATTTCTGAAATGTAATTTCATGGCTGTTCATGTTGTTTCAGGGCAGATTTCTCTGGAACCTAAGGGCCCAGTTTAACGGGACCAAAATCATTCCAAGCCCACTAAAAAGTTCTTCAATATGATACAGGTCTCACGTAAATGGGTCAGTTGGTTCCGAAGATATAGCTGGTTGGTTAAAGGGGGTGGTTCTCTCCCCCTCATACCAGAAAATGCAGGGACTAGGCTGGTGTAAAAGGGGCCAGCCTAGGAATGGCCCTCCATGATCCTGGGACCATATTTCCGGGTAAGTCCCTGCATTTTCTGGTGTGAAAGGGGTATAATTTCAAATAGCCGGGACCTGCAGTGCTCTGAATACAGCCCCCTGATCTCTGCCCGGCAGTGGCTGTCCCCCAATTCCTGCGAGCATGTATTCCCCCTTGGCAATTAGCATGTAATCCGACATGGCAACGAACATGGAACCCCTGGCAATGAGCATGGAACCCCTGGCAATGTGCATGTAGGTAAGCAGCACTTATGTAGCATCATTTTTCATAGGCATTATGGTTTTTGGCATAATACTGTACGTAATAGACATAATGTGGTGTGGCTTAACATGTAATGGGCATTATGGTGTAGATTTTTAATGTGCGCCTATGGCGCGCAATGCCCCTGATTATGAAGCATATTGTGAATTTTTGCTCAATCCTTTTGGTCTAGTGTGTATTTTAGCTCAATCCATGTGGCAAAATGTGAATTTTGCCTTAATCTGTGTGGCATAAAGTGAATTTTGACTCAATCCGTGTGCCATAGTGTGAATTTTGGCTCAGTCGGTGTGAATTTTAGCTCATTCCATGTGGCATAATGTGTAAGAGGCAAGTACAGTATAAGGGGGTTACTATTGTGTTGCCTGATTTGTATAAGGGGTATATGGTGTGTTAAACTTAGGTGACCACATAAATGGTGCTGAAATGTTGTCTACCAAGTTTCGGCTTTCAGTAATTTTTTTATGACTGCAGTGCCGCCTCACCCCGCAAGTATCCTAGGACATCGGCGTCCTGCGGGTGCTTCTTTGGAGGGCACCCGCCAATATATATCCCTGCATTTTTACTATGCCAGCCCCCTGCCTTTTCCAGGCATATATAATTAGTTGAAAGTATTTACACAAATAGAGACACACCCATGAGCAGACCACCCAACCAGAACACTGGTCACACCCCCCACATTATTAGGTGCTGGCCACAACCCCTAATATTGTGCATAATAGGCCCTTGATCATGTTTAGCTCCAGGCCCATTTAGACCTTAATCTGGCACTGTCACCAATGGAAAGCCCACGCACCCTATTTAAATCCATCAGCTGCATCTGCCCATTGCCAGTACAACACATATCTTACCTGTTACTGGTTTCAGTATCAGCAGCTCTGATTCCTGGCTGGAGTTCAGCAGTTCCTGTTCCCTGCTTCAGCTTCTTCTAGCTTGTGTCTGTGGACAATCCTGTGCAGTGTCTACACCGCTAATACTGGTTACTGCTTGTAAAGCCTGTGCAGGTAACCACTGCTCTCCTGTACAGTCCCAGTCTGCCAATCATTCCTATATGCAGTGCATGTGGGTATGTACTCACAGCAGCAGAGTGCATATCCTTCATAAGTATTATCACTCACAGCGTGTAAGCCACACTTGCCTACTTTTGAAAACTAGTTTCAGGGAGATTATAGTTGGTAGTTGAATTTTGCACAGCACCCCATTCAGGAGGAGTGTCATGCTCCACCCAAAGGGCGTGTGTAGTTCCATATATGGAGAGATTGTGAAAAGAGATTGTGAACGAGGCACCTAGAAGCGTGGGTGTGTACTGCTACATCTGAGAGGAATCATGTAAAATGACATATCCAATTGTAGATGAGCCCCAAAGCGGTTAGTAAGAGATACTGTACTTGGTAAAATGCTGGGAAATGGTGCTGATGATTCAATTTAAATGTATCTAACAGCGTAATGTGGGCTAGGTGACATGAGGGAGATTGCTAACCTAATGAGGGAGAGAGGGAGATTGCTGCTATTTCAGGTGGAGGTAACTATGATGTAACAGTGTAATGTGGGCTAGGTGACAGGAGGGAGATTGCTAGACTAATGAGGGAGAGAGGGAGATTGCTGCTATGTCAGGGAGTCTCCTGCAGAATGCAGGACGGGAGGTAACTATGATGTAACAGTGTAATGTGGGCTAGGTGACATGAGGGAGATTGCTAGACTAATGAGGGAGAGAGGGAGATTGCTGCTATGTCAGGGAGTCTCCTGCAGAATGCAGGAGGGGAGGTAACTATGATGTAACAGTGTAATGTGGGCTAGGTGACATGAGGGAGATTGCTAGACTAATGAGGGAGAGAGGGAGATTGCTGCTATGTCAGGGAGTCTCATGTAGAATGCAGGAGGGGGGAAAACTATGATGTAACACTGTAATGTGGGAGATTGCTAGACTAATGAGGGAGAGAGGGAGATTGCTGCTATTTCAGAGAGTCTCCTGCAGAATGCAGGAGGGGAGGTAACTGTGATGTAACTATGATATCTACTTACATATTGTAATAAGTAGATACCATCTATGTATACATTGTAATAAGTAGATACAGGCTTGGTACAGTATATAGACAGGTGATAAGGAGATACAGGCTACAGTATATACTGTACTCAGTGTAATAATGAGATACAGGCTATATACACAGTGTAATAAGGAGATACAGGCTGCAGTATATACAGTGTAATAAGGAGATACAGGCTACAGTATATACACAGTGTAATAAGGAGATACAGGCTACAGTATATACACAGTGTAATAAGGAGATACAGGCTACAGTATATACACAGTGTAATAAGGAGATACAGGCTACAGTATATACACAGTGTAATAAGGAGATACAGGCTACAGTATATACACAGTGTAATAAGGAGATACAGGCTGCAGTATATACACAGTGTACAGTAGTAAGGAGATACAGGCTATATACACAGTGTACAGTAGTAAGGAGGTACAGGCTATATACACAGTGTACAGTAGTAAGGAGATACAGGCTGTATACACAGTGTACAGTAGTAAGGAGATACAGGCTATATACACAGTGTACAGTAGTAAGGAGGTACAGGCTATATACACAGTGTACAGTAGTAAGGAGATACAGGCTATATACACAGTGTACAGTAGTAAGGAGGTACAGGCTATATACACAGTGAACAGTAGTAAGGAGATACAGGCTGCAGTATATACACAGTGTACAGTAGTAAGGAGATACAGGCTATATACACAGTGTACAGTAGTAAGGAGGTACAGGCTGTATATACAGTGTACAGTAGTAAGGAGATACAGGCTGTATACACAGTGTACAGTAGTAAGGAGATACAGGCTATATACACAGTGTACAGTAGTAAGGAGGTACAGGCTATATACACAGTGTACAGTAGTAAGGAGATACAGGCTATATACACAGTGTAATAAGGAGATACAGGCTACAGTACAGTATATACACAGTGTAATAAGGAGATACAGGCTACAGTATATACACAGTGTACAGTAGTAAGGAGATACAGGCTATATACACAGTGTACAGTAGTAAGGAGATACAGGCTGCAGTATATACACAGTGTACAGTAGTAAGGAGATACAGGCTGCAGTATATACACAGTGTACAATAGTAAGGAGATACAGGCTATATACACAGTGTACAGTAGTAAGGAGATACAGGCTATATACACAGTGTACAGTAGTAAGGAGATACAGGCTATATACACAGTGTACAGTAGTAAGGAGATACAGGCTATATACACAGGGTACAGTAGTAAGGAGATACAGGCTATATACACAGTGTACAGTAGTAAGGAGGTACAGGCTATATACACAGTGTACAGTAGTAAGGAGGTACAGGCTATATACACAGTGTACAGTAGTAAGGAGATACAGGCTATATACACAGTGTACAGTAGTAAGGAGATACAGGCTATATACACAGTGTACAGTAGTAAGGAGATACAGGCTATATACACAGTGTACAGTAGTAAGGAGATACAGGCTATATACACAGTGTACAGTAGTAAGGAGATACAGGCTGCAGTATATACACAGTGTACAGTAGTAAGGAGATACAGGCTATATACACAGTGTACAGTAGTAAGGAGGTACAGGCTATATACACAGTGTACAGTAGTAAGGAGATACAGGCTATATACACAGTGTACAGTAGTAAGGAGGTACAGGCTATATACACAGTGTACAGTAGTAAGGAGATACAGGCTATATACACAGTGTACAGTAGTAAGGAGATACAGGCTACAGTATATACACAGTGTACAGTAGTAAGGAGATACAGGCTACAGTATATACACAGTGTACAGTAGTAAGGAGGTACAGGCTATATACACAGTGTACAGTAGTGAGGAGATACAGGCTACAGTATATACACAGTGTACAGTAGTAAGGAGATACAGGCTATATACACAGTGTACAGTAGTAAGGAGATGCAGGCTACAGTATATACACAGTGTACAGTAGTAAGGAGATACAGGCTACAGTATATACACAGTGTACAGTAGTAAGGAGATACAGGCTATATACACAGTGTACAGTAGTAAGGAGATACAGGCTGCAGTATATACACAGTGTACAGTAGTAAGGAGATACAGGCTGCAGTATATACACAGTGTACAGTAGTAAGGAGATACAGGCTATATACACAGTGTACAGTAGTAAGGAGATACAGGCTATATACACAGTGTACAGTAGTAAGGAGGTACAGGCTATATACACAGTGTACAGTAGTAAGGAGATACAGGCTGCAGTATATACACAGTGTACAGTAGTAAGGAGATACAGGCTATATACACAGTGTACAGTAGTAAGGAGATACAGGCTATATACACAGTGTGCAGGAGTAAGGAGATACAGGCTACAGTACACTGTATACACATTATAATGAGATACAAGCCATATACTCATTGTAGCATGTGTAATCCTTAGAACGGCCGCCACAGTTGTTAATACATGAAGTTACTTTGCATCAGCCCTGTACCCCGTATAACACGGTGCCAGTCCTGCCCCTGGCACATGCTGTAGAGTTGGGATGCTCTGCCCATCTCCCAGGGAAACCACAGGAGTATCTCCTCCAGCAGCAGGCAGCCGTTAGTGTGAGTGGTGGGGGGGATCTTAGCTTGTTCTGTGCCCCCCCTCTGCCCAGCCCAACTCCTGATGCTGGGAGCTCTGCCTGTGATGGATATACAGCGCTGATCCACCGCACATTCCCCCATTATCAGGCAATGTACCAGTGAGGGAGGGACTGGTGCTCGGGAGAGGGAGAGAGAGCAGCTGCTGCTGACGATTTATTGTTTTTTTTTCCCCTTCTTTTTTTCCCTGTCCATTTAAACCCCTCCATAGCTGCATCCAGTGACAAGCAGCCTGTTGGTCCATCCCCAGCCCTGAGACAGTAGTGCATTGTGCAGCAGAGGTGCAGGATGTAGTAAGGGCAAGAGCAGGATCTACCAGCGCCTAGAGCAAACCCCTGGCACTGCCCAGCTGTGTGCACCCCCAGGACCCTCTCTGGATAACAGGATTCCCCCCATCTGCGCTTGGAACCAGGATCCCCTCTATCTTGTACTCAGGAGCCACCACACAACCCCTCCTTCCTGGCTCACTACCACTTGGACCCCCTACTTTCTCCCAGGATACCAGGAGCCACCACACAGACCCTTGCTGGCTCAGCTCAGCACTTGGACCCCTACAGGAATACCAGGAGCTGGGCACTTTCAGGATTAGTGTCAGCAGAGCCAGGATATCAGGGCTCCCCTGTTGTGTGATCCCAGGATATCATTGTTAAACGCACGGGGGTAAGCGCACAGGGAAAGCGCACAGGGTAAGCGCACAGTGCGTCTTGGTGGATGAAGTTGGCAGCAGGGGGTGCGTTTAAACATCCCATCTCTGGATTGCGTCCCCTTGGATTGTACAGCTGGGATCTACAGGGGGATGTGTATAATACAAGGTGCAGAGAGTAAGTTACACACCTGCAGCGGAGGAGCCCAGAGCTAAACCGAGGATCCACTTCCAAATCCCAGTCCCTGTGCCCCCCCCAGGAGTCAGCCACCATGAGATCGGTCAGGCTGTGTGGATGCGTCCTGCTGCTCCTCATCTGCGGTAAGTACTATGTGCTGCGATGTGTGGCAGGACTGGCATCAGAGGGCATAGCATTGGTGTTCTGTGTGACTGCACACACCAGTCTGGGCATCATGTGCTATGATGTGTGCACAGGCTGGCACTGAGTTGGCACTGCATTGGGATGTGCACATATAATCCTGACACTTTTCTTCATATTGGCATTGTGCATACAGTATTACCATTCTATAGTGGCATGGCATGGCATGGTTTGTGGGGTGGGCACCCGGAGACTAGAACTGATCTGGGTATCTGTCTCTTGGCGCTTCTGTCGTGGGCAGTCTGTGCATCCACACATACACGTATGACTGGCAGTACAAACCTGAGCACGTACAGGCTGGTTTTACACTGGCATTAACCTGCTGAGGGCATTGCACAGCACAGTGTGTCATGGGACTGGCTCCTGGTTGGGGGGGGGGGGGGGGGGGGCAGTAGTGTCATGTTTGTATACAACTGGAAATGGCAGAATAATATCCTGCATATGGACTGGCAGCTTGGTGTAGGGCAAATGGTGTTCTCAGTGTCCTAGAAGTGTAATAAGCCCGTTGATTTCCAAGTTGGCATCATACTGGCATTGACAAATGGACTTGGCCGCACATTAGTAGGGGTTGAAGAAATTGAGTGTGGGAACAGAAATTGGTGTAGTGTGTTAATATGCAACGATATAGTATTTGTGTGTGTGTCTATACTGTATAGATAGATAATATATATATCTTGGACTCTGGTCCAAGTATTGCAGCCCTACCAGCAGTGAACATAGCATGGTACTACTGTGTGCCTATGTATTGGCATTGCATGCATTTCCTAGAGTGCAGTTGCTTGTGTAGAATTCCCAGCCATGCAGGAACCACAGAGCCGAGGTTCCCCATCTGTATTTCTGCACAAGTCTCTCCCAACCTCAGTGGATCTCTCTTATGTATTAAGGCTGAGGGGTTGCAGAGTGATCCCTTCAGCTGAACTAGACTCTATGGCCAGTCTCCCCTGCTGATGTGATTCTGCTGTTATGTCGTCTCTAAGCACGCTTTTATCATGTGTGTGGAACATTTTGTAGTCACTTTAATTCCAGGACCCCTTATAACAACCCCCCCCCCTCCCCCCATGTCACCAATACCTCAACCCCTCTGAAGCCTACACACATTTCTCCTGGCTTTTACCTGCCATTATTTATACCCACCTTTGCCAGTGTCCCTATAGCTGTACTGCGTTCGATGTGCCAGTCTTGTTTTTTTTTTTGTCTGGTACCTTTTCCCTGTCTGGTGACCCCACTCTCTGTCTCCTCTCTGTGCCCCCACAGTTCCCTCCACATTGCTGTATAATCATTTCTGCCCTGGATGAGGTTGCTCAAGCAGCACCTTGCAAAATTTACAATCTATTTAATAGCTTTTTTTTTTTTTCATCATTCCCATAAAAACTATCAGAAGCAAACGAGTCGCCTTTTCCCAGCGCTCCGCTTGCTCCTGATCCATCCACATACAAGTGCAGCCTTGCTAGAGACCCTTTAACACAAGTGCATTGTTTGCAGAATCTGAGCAGGAATTAACAGGGCTGACAATGAGCCAATCCTTATAGCTGCATATTTCATATGGACTTATTAGCAGCACATTGATGATCTATTTGATGAGATTAAGTCATTGTTGTTGAACAGCTTACACTTTGTACAATCTGGGGATTTGCTAATGCTATTTGTGCTAATACCATATTTAACCCGCAGACTCAAACAGGTGAGTGTGCTTTATTTGGGGAGGTGAGGAGTATTAAACTGGATTAAAAAAAATATGAAAAATAATTAGAACTGAAAAAGTTTCGGATCAAGTGGGTTACCCATTTCTCGGCGTGGAAGAGAGAAGAGTTAAATCTTTGTAATCGAAAGGATTAGCCTTGGAGAGATTGTCAGTGCAAATTCTAGCGGTAACCCTACAGATGCCAGTGTGGAGCCTTGTGCACAAACCTTCTCAATAGTCCTTGCTATCATTTTCTGCTGCCACACCGCCTGTAGGAGACAGTCTACTCCTGTGGAATAGCTTTCTCTGTGGCTACTGAGATCCTATTACTAGGAATCAGATTCTATAAGAAGTTCTGCCACACAGCCAAACTCCTTCCTAACCCAGCATCCTGTGGCATAAGGGCGTCCCAGCTGCTCGGAGGCAAGATAAATGGGTTCCCCTCTTCCCCAAAAACACACATACAGTACCACCTGCTAGAAATATATGTATGCATGTGTGTGTGTGTGTGTGTGTGTGTGTGTGTGTGTGTGTGTGTGTGTGTGTGTGTTATGTTTAAAATGAAGAGAGTGTGATGTCTAAGGTCCTGCTAGGAGGAGGAGTCAGCCACAGAAGCAATATTGATGGCTTTCAATTACCTGATTCAAACTTGCAGGGGAGGAGAGGTGCCCCCTTGGGAGCAGGAGCCCGGCGGCAGATGACTCCATTGCCTCCCAGTGTTACACATCTGCCAGCATCCTCAGCTGCCTACATGCCTCTGCCAGAGCCTCATACCTCCATAAGAGTCTACGTACCCTAGGCAAGGCCCAGATATGGATCATGTGATAGACAGTGTCGACACTAAAAGGTCAATATGCACAGGACAAGATCGACAGTGACACAAGGTTGACTTGCACAAGCATCATTTTGACCTGTCTACATATGAAAAAGTGTCAGTGTCGACACGAGCGAGCGGACCCCCGCAATTAGTGTAGCGTGTACACTCGCATGATGAGCCAAGTGTGCTACAGTAATTGGGGATCCACTCGCTCAGGTGTCAACATTGGCAACATGACCTTTTTCATGTGTCCATCTTTTTCATGTCGATCTTTTGCTCATTATAACCTTTTGTCAATGTCGACTTTGTGCATGTTGACCTTCTGGTGTTGACATATTGTTTGTCAACCTATACAAAATGTCAGCCTATCCTACAGATCCCGTAAGGCGCTGCTATGGGCCCCCTCAGCGCCCTCCATTGGTAAAAATAAAATCCTACATGAAATAATTTGGGCCCATCTGCTCCCACAGGGCCTGGAGCTTAAGTTACGTAATAGATGATCTAGCCCTAGGCAGGAGCTTATAATGTATAATGGATGATCTAGCCCTAGGCAGGAGCTCATGTTGCATAATGGATGATCTAGCCCTAGGCAGGAGCTTATGTTACGTAATGGATGATCTAGCCCTAGGCAGGAGCTTATGTTACGTAATGGATGATCTAGCCCTAGGCCGGAGTTTATGTTACGTAATGAATGATCTAGTCCTAGGCAGGAGCTTATAATGTATAATGGATGATCTAGCCCTAGGCAGGAGCTCATGTTACATAATGGATGATCTAGCCCTAGGCAGGAGCTTATAATGTATAATGGATGATCTAGCCCTAGGCAGGAGTTTATAATGTATAATGGATGATCTAGCCCTAGGCAGGAGCTTATAATGTATAATGGATGATATAGCCCTAGGCAGGAGTTTATAATGTATAATGGATGATCTAGCCCTAGGCAGGAGCTCATGTTACATAATGGATGATCTAGCCCTAGGCAGGAGCTTATAATGTATAATGGATGATCTAGCCCTAGGCAGGAGCTTATAATGTATAATGGATGATCTAGTCCTAGGCAGGAGCTCATGTTACATAATGGATGATCTAGCCCTAGGCAGGAGCTTATAATGTATAATGGATGATCTAGCCCTAGGCAGGAGCTTATAATGTATAATGGATGATCTAGCCCTAGGCAGGAGCTTATTTTACATAATGGATGATCTAGCCCTAGGCAGGAGCTTATGTTGCATAATGGATGATCTAGCCCTAGGCAGGAGCTTATGTTACGTAATGGATGACCTAGCCCTAGGCAGGAGCTCATGTTACATAATGGATGATCTAGCCCTAGGCAGGAGCTTATAATGTATAATGGATGATCTAACCCTAGGCAGGAGCTTATTTTACATAATGGATGATCTAGCCCTAGGCAGGAGCTTATGTTGCATAATGGATGATCTAGCCCTAGGCAGGAGCTCATGTTACATAATAGATGATCTAGCCCTAGGCCGGAGCTTGTGTTACACAATGGATGATCTAGTCCTAGGCAGGAGCTTATAATGTATAATGGATGATCTAGCCCTAGGCAGGAGATCATGTTGCATAATGGATGATCTAGCCCTAGGCAGGAGCTTGTGTTACATAATGGATGATCTAGTCCTAGGCAGGAGCTTGTGTTACATAATGGATGATCTAGCCCTAGGCATGAGCTTATGTTACATAATGGATGATCTAACCCTAGGCAGGAGCTTATGTTACGTAATGGATGATCTAGCCCTAGGCAGGAGCTTATGTTACATAATGGATGATCTAGCCCTAGGCAGGAGCTTATAATGTATAATGGATGATCTAGCACTAGGCAGGAGCTTATGTTACGTAATGGATGATCTAGCCTTGTGTTGCATAATGGATGATCTTGTCCTAGGCAGGAGCTTATGTTGCATAATGGATGATCTAACCCTAGGCAGGAGCTTGTTTGTTTAATGGATGATCTAGCCCTAGGCAGGAGCTTATGTTGCCTAATGGATGATCTAACCGTAGGCAGGAGCTTATGTTGCCTAATGGATGATCTAACCCTAGGCAAGAGCTTAGTTTGTGTAATGGATGATCTAACCCTAGGCAGGAGCTTAGTTTGTGTAATGGATGATCTAACCCTAGGCAGGAGCTTAGTTTGTGTAATGGATGATCTAACCCTAGGCAAGAGCTTGTTTGTTTAATGGATGATCTAGCCCTAGGCAGGAGCTTATGTTGCCTAATGGATGATCTAACCCTAGGCAGGAGCTTATGTTGCCTAATGGATGATCTAACCCTAGGCAAGAGCTTAGTTTGTGTAATGGATGATCTAGCCCTAGGCAGGAGCTTAGTTTGTGTAATGGATGATCTAACACTAGGCAGGAGCTTAGTTTGTGTAATGGATGATCTAACCCTAGGCAGGAGCTTATGTTGCCTAATGGATGATCTAACCATAGGCAAGAGATTAGTTTGTGTAATGGATGATCTAACCCTAGGCAGGAGCTTAGTTTGTGTAATAGATGATCTAACCCTAGGCAAGAGCTTGTTTGTTTAATGGATGATCTAGCCCTAGGCAGGAGCTTATGTTGCCTAATGGATGATCTAACCCTAGGCAGGAGCTTATGTTGCCTAATGGATGATCTAACCCTAGGCAGGAGCTTATGTTGCCTAATGGATGATCTAACCCTAGGCAAGAGCTTAGTTTGTGTAATGGATGATCTAACCCTAGGCAAGAGCTTAGTTTGTGTAATGGATGATCTAACACTAGGCAGGAGCTTAGTTTGTCTAATGGATGATCTAACCCTAGGCAGGAGCTTAGTTTGTTTAATGGATGATCTAACCCTAGGCAGGAGCTTATGTTGCCTAATGGATGATCTAACCCTAGGCAGGAGCTTATGTTGCCTAATGGATGATCTAACCCTAGGCAAGAGCTTAGTTTGTGTAATGGATGATCTAACCCTAGGCAGGAGCTTATGTTGCCTAATGGATGATCTAACCATAGGCAAGAGATTAGTTTGTGTAATGGATGATCTAACCCTAGGCAGGAGCTTAGTTTGTGTAATGGATGATCTAACCCTAGGCAAGAGCTTAGTTTGTGTAATGGATGATCTAACCCTAGGCAGGAGCTTAGTTTGTGTAATGGATGATCTAACCATAGGCAGGAGCTTAGTTTGTGTAAGGGATGATCTAACCCTAGGCAGGAGCTTAGTTTGTGTAATGGATGATCTAACCCTAGGCAGGAGGTTATGTTGCCTAACAGATGATGTAACCCTAGGCAGGAGCTTACTTTGCGTAATGGATGATCTAACCCTAGGCAGGAGTTTATGCTGAATAATGGATGATCTAACCCTAGGCAGGAGGTTATGCTGAATAATGGATGATCTAGCCCTAGGCAGGAGCTTAGTTTGTGTAATGGATGATCTAACCCTAGGCAGACTATGTTGCATAATGAATGATCTAACCCTAGGCAGGAGCTTATGCTGAATAATGGATGATCTAACCCTAGGCAGGAGCTTATGTTGCTTAATAGATAATCTAGTTCTGGCCTTACATGCAGACTGGGTACATGTAGAATACTGTATACTGGATACCATCAAGGTTTCCAGGGACAGACTGGCTGTACTATAAGGATGTGATGGGACAGTAGAGGAAGTGATTGAATGTAAACTGATCCGGATTCTTCACAATTCAAATATCAGAGAATAAAAGTTGATCAGACCAATCAGCAATGTGAACATAGCGTCCGGCATTTCACCTTCTTTGTATTGCTGTTAATGATTCTGAGTATTGCTGTTAATGGTTCACATAGCTAATTACATTGCATGGAGGAAATATTATTTATTTTCTTTTTTAATAGCTGCAAAGTAACATGATGAAATAATAGTGGACAGAAGTGCGCCCTGTTTTCTTTCTGTGAGAGGTTTGTGCTGAATGTAACTGTACAGGGTATTTTCCTGATCATGCTGTGTGTACAGTATATCTCACTTACCTTATATTTATTTAGCTAAACTGACTAATTAGAATGGCTTACTGTATATGGTATAGCCGTGTGTCTAGCAGGCTTTAAGTGCCTGCTGCTCCAGTATTCAGCAGCACTTACTATTCCCCCTGGTTACATACCCCAGCTGCAAAACAAGCCGCACTCATGTGTGTATTTAAGGTAAGGACGGATTAAACAATCACCACATAAAGGAAGAGTCTGCTGGTCAAGCACATGTGATCCCACGACAATAGTCAATCAATCTATTAGTAATGTCTAGCTGGCTCCTGTTCACCAGTGGAGGCAGCCATATTGGTGGGCCCAAGTTCATGAGAATCCAGTGTATGGGGTTAATTTGATAAGGGAAGATGTGCAGCTGGTGCCAGGGGTTTGCCATTGCGACAGCATTGGCACACCAGTAGGGGCACGCTACATTGTCCAGATTGTACCCCTAAATTGCTCATTTTTCTTTGTACTCACATAAGGGTGCATGTATGAATGTACAGCTTCAGTCTTACATATATATAATGGTGTGGGCACACCTATAGATCAATTAATTAACTCCTATGAAGATAGTGGGACTTCACAGTGCCTCATTCACTGAATACTGACAACGCATTTCGCCATCCAGAATACTGAGAATTTCACAGAAGGAGGATTGGGCCATACCCTCCAACAATTCCAACTGAAAAATCGGTACAGGCCAGTGGTGTGTGGCCATAGATAGAGGCGTGGCCATTTGTAAAGGGGCGTGGTCTTGATACTTAACACTACACATCCCATTTTAAAATAAATCCTGCGCTGGCTGTCCCTACCTGGAACAGTCAGTCCCGTCAGCTGTGCGGAGCCAGAAGAACAGGTGCCAGGTTCTCCATGCTGCAGCAGATTAGGCCGCACACTGGTGACTTCACGCTGCCCACTCACTGATCCCGGCAGCGGCGGCTTGTGCTGTACCAGTTGGGTGCGGCATGGGGAGAGAACAATAAATTTAGTCACTGGCTTCCCACAGCCGTGACGTCCCCCAACCAGAGTCTCTTCCTGAGCAGCTCGAGGCGGGCCTGCCATGTCCCACCGCCGTGCACCCTGGGAGATGTAGTCCTGGCCGGCTGCTCTCCCACACTCCCTGGGGAGCAGTCGGCGATGTTATGAACTACATCTCCCAGAGTTTTGTCAGTCAGCCAGAAAATCGGTACAATGGGTAAAGTTCGTTTTGGCCGGTACAGACTGTTAAAAAACGGTACTGCACCGGCTAAAATGGTACAGTTGGAGGGTATGCAAGGCTATGTTGGAAGGCATTCACCAGGCATTTTATCATCAAGACCTGCCCACTTCAGGGCGAGATCTGTGGGTGGTCTTGTGTTTCCTGGATATTCTGGGAAAGTAATCAGATCTCCCTATGTGTTCCCTATATGTACTTGACTTTCACAAAGATAAAAGTCAGATAAAGTAAAATAATAAAAATAAGCTAAAATAAAAGAATCATTCTAAAATACAGAATTTATCATAACTGGAGAGCAGGTCCTTGAATCTGCAGATTCTTAAAATCCTCCCACTATCCATCTCTGTTCTAGGCGAATACAGTTTGTATGAGTCAGGCAACGGTTGTCAATGCCCCTCCCACCTTGAACCTACAATTAATTAAATGGAGAGATTAACAGCACCTGTGGAATTAAACCAACACAGATTCTGGCATTATAGAGAAGGCCAATACTGGAACGAAGGGGTTTATTTTACGGATATTACCGTCACAGGTAAATGCTGCACCTCATTGAAATCAAACCAGATTCCAACTGTAACACAGCCTGAAATATGTTAGAAGCTGATTGGCTGATAGTTTTTCCTTTCTCCACTTTATCTTTCTCCAAAGTTTGATGCTGTACATCTTCCCCTGTGAACTCTACTGAACTGCATATTACCCTCTTTGTCTGTACAAAATGAAAAGAAAAGTTGCAGGAGGAAATGCAAACTCATTTATTTCTGTTTCATTGATGGGAGCAGTAAATTCCAGTAATGAGTGGACAGGAAGCGCGCCCTGCGATTACCCAGAAGCCTCCATTGTATTATTGCCCTGGCTGTGGCAAGCCAAAAATCAATCGGGATTTATGACTTGACTCCCTACCCTTAACATCTGGACCAACATAAAACATTTAATAGGGCATAAAATGACCTCTGGTCTTTGCTCTGACAGGGGAAATGAGTGGTCATCATTTCTGAGATGGCTACTGTACCGTAGCTAGGAGGTGTCCTCTTACTTCTGGCAATGAGGACGGATTATCTAATAAATATTGTATGAGGTCCTCGTACTTCGTACATCATTATGGATCGAACATAAGGCAGAAATATTATACAGAAAGCAGGAGCATGTTATCACATGACACTGCACAGAGCAGAGGTGATGCTACTGTCTGTCCTGCCATCTCTATGACTGATGGGATAGATGTGATGCTACTGTCTGTCCTGCCATCTCTATGACTGATGTACGGCCAGGAGGGGACTTAATGCTGAGGCTCATTCAGCCTAGTATGCATACAGTACATGGAACAGATGTATTGTGAGGATAGTGTTACACAGAGAGCTTGCTGCTGCCTTATAACATAGAATAAAACAATATTTTCTTGTTATACCAGCTCTGAACGGATCTAGCTACTAAATGTTTTAGAGGTTGCTCGCTGCATGCTGCCGAGTGCTGTCACGACTGATTGCTGTGAACGTCCATCCTAAGTTCTCTGTCACCTAGGGGTAAATGTACTAAGATGGGTGTTCTATTGAAGATAGGATGTTGCCCTTAGCAACCAATCAATCTCCTTATTTATTTAGCACCAGAATATAGAAGAATCTCGTTGGTTGCTATAAGCAACATTCCATCTTCAATACAACTCTCATCTTCGTAAATATATTCCCCCTAGTGTTCATTCAAGCACCTGCCTGGGATTTGTTGGCTCTCTGATATGGTGCTCCTAGCACAGGTCTGTTCTGCAAATCAGTGATGAATACAGGCCATGCTGTGCTAGAAGCCAGGACTGCTAGCAATGGTGGCACTTTGGGGGAAATTTGCTAAGCTGGAACTTCTATTCTATTATGATCTATTTTCTTCTGAAGGTGCTAAATAAAAAAGTAGATTTCGAGTGGTTGCCCATAGCAATATCCCATCTTAGTAAATTTCCCTCTTTATATTTAATTTGCCATATGACATGATTACAAAATGAACAGCTGGATCAAACCATTTGCGCTACTATAACATAGCAAGTAACTGTGCACCTGGGCAATACCATGTTGCACTGAACCTGGGGCAGATGCAACATGCAGAGAGATTAGACTGGACCCCGGACCAGACATCAAAATCTGCATTCCGGAGCTTGTAGTGTCTGGTCCAGGGGGTGTCCTGTCCTGGGGGTGTGCTGTCTGGGGGGATGCCTGTGATAGCTTTCACCAGGGACATGGGTAAGGGGAGATTACAGCCTCCCAGGGACAGGACATCCCCCCCCCCCCCCGACCATACAAGCTGTGGAATGCAGTTTGATGTCCGGTCCAGCGGTCTGGGGTCTTGTCCGGGTCTGGTTTTTACCCATACCCAGATTAGATTTGGGTGGGGCTTGGATTTCCCATTTCCTTGTATTTTGTTTGGTCGCTGGTCTTGTGGTTTCCATGATCATATTCTGCGCTGACTCTAGAACACAGTGTAATAGTATGGGGTGACCGGGGGATTGTTCTTCATTACCGTAGCACAAGACCTACTAAAGGGAGCTGCTGTGTCACTCTAATTATTCTGAGTCTCGGAGGTCATCGCGTCTGGCAATGGGCTGGGATCATTCTAGGAATCCTTAGAAGGATGTATAAATTAGCCGTTCTGCTTGTCATACTTGATGAAGAGGGTCTATTACTCGGGGAATTGTTCACAGATTTCCCTCAGAACATGTTCCCGTCTGTACAACTCTTACACGTTCCACCTAAATTGGGTCCTGCTGACCCGTCATTTGTTTTATTCCTAATTGTAGTCTTTCCTCACAACACTCTGCTTCTATATTCCCTTCTCGGGAGAGGCTGATGGCGGAGAAGTTTCATGGCGATTGATGTTACGTTGACAACAATTTTTAGACATTTGGAATGACCCGGGTGTGGGCAGAAGGACCCACTGTTGGTCTCTGTTCTGACAAAGCATCATTGTTTTCTCATTTATGGCAGGGTATGTACTAAAGGGAAAATGCACCCAAAAGCCTGTTTCCACGTTTTACAAATCACCTAGCTGGTGCACAGGTTTAGTCATTACTAACTGTCACATTTCCCAGACCACCTAGCTTATGCACAGATGTAGTCATTACTAACTGTCTCATTTCCCAGACCACCTAGCGGGTGCACAGGTGTAGTCATTACTAACTGTCACCTTTCCCATACCACCTAGCTGGTGCACAGGTGTAGTCATTACTAACTGTCACATTTCCCAGACCACCTAGCTTATGCACAGATGTAGTCATTACTAAATGTCACATTTCCCATACCACCTAGCTGGTGCACAGGTGCAGCCATTACTAACTGTCCCATTTCCCATACCACCTAGCTGGTGCACAGGTGTAGTCATTACTAACTGTCACCTTTCCCATACCACCTAGCTGGTGCACAGGTGTAGTCATTACTAACGGTCACCTTTCCCATACCACCTAGCTGGTGCACAGGTGTAGTCATTACTAACTGTCACCTTTCCCATACCACCTAGCTGGTGCACAGGTGCAGTCATTACTAACTGTCCCATTTCCCAGACTCCCTAGCTGGTGCACAGGTGTAGTCATTACTAACTGTCACCTTTCCCATACCACCTAGCTTTTGCACAGGTGCAGTCATTACTAACTGTCCCATTTCCCAGACTCCCTAGCTGGTGCACAGGTGCAGTCATTACTAACTGTCCAATTTTACAGACTCCCTATCTGGTGCACAGGTGTAGTCATTACTGTCGCATTTCCCAGACCACCTAGCTGGTGCACAGGTGTAGTCATTACTAACTGTCGCATTTCCCATACCACCTAGCTGGTGCACAGGTGTAGTCATTACTAACTGTCACATTTCCCATACCACCTAGCTGGTGCACAGGTGTAGTCATTACTAACTGTCACATTTTCATGCTGCATTCATTCCTACTATAGATCCACAGGTTGGATGAATAACATAAACTATTGGTAGATCTTGAGGACAGGTTTGGCCACCCCTGGTCTAGGACAAAAAGTACAATAAAAAAGTCAGCTACTTGACTGTTATTGGTTACTGCAGATTTGACCTTTACTAATAAGTGGCATGGGGGGGCGTGTAGTGGTTAGAAGTACTGCCTCACACACTAAGGTCATGAGTCGAATTCCAATCATTGCTTATCTGTGTGGAGTTTATATGTTCTCTTCCTATCCTCCGCATACTCCAGTCTCCTCCCCAAAAAAGTATATGTGTGTTGATGTAATAGGGCATATAGAGTGTAACCTCCACAGGTGCTAGGTCTAATGTGTACGACTGTGGAATATTTTTATGCTAAATAATAAATATTGATAAATAAATATCCTGAGCTTGGAGGTTTTGCGCAGCCTGGTGCAGATAAGCCCCAAAATGTCAGTCTCTAGTGGTGTTCTATGATGGTCCCAATGAAGAACTGGAAACATGTCATCGTGTTTATCCGCGAAGACACACAAGGAAGTGCGCTGATTGATATTCACTGGAATGCAAATAAATTCATTGTTAAAACGTCTATCGCCTCCGCTCCAACTGTATTAATTAACAACCCAAGAGCAAAACGCGGAGAAAGATTAAAACCTGTTTTACCGGGAAGCTTTTTATAGATCAATGGTATTTTGATTTTTCATCCTTAATTCAAACCTTTTTTACTTACAGAATGACTGTCTTTATTCCCAGGCTAACAATATTAGAATCAATTTTCTAGTCTATTGCCTGCAATTCATCTTAATCGTGGAAAAACTTCAGCGCCTTTTATTTCATTTTGTTTTTATTTTTTTGCTAATCTTGCGTTTTTTCTGCCGGTCTTCCCTTTAAGGCTCGCTCGCAAATAATTTACACGTCTCTGTGTATCCCACCGGTGCTGCGTGCCACTTTCTCATCCGCTCCGCAGCGCACGCTTGTTAACTCCTTCTCGGCCGGCTGATGGACGCATCCTTGTTTAAACCCTCATCTCTCCTCGGAAGCAAAACTGCTGGAGGTAGATCGGAGACAGAAAAGAATAACCATTATTTACATACAGACTCTGTCTCCCAATAGGACTCAGAGCACTTTACATATTTACAAAAGAAATCGTTTACATCAAGGGCTCGGGCAAGGACGCCCGAGGATGATGAAAATGAGGATGGCTTTAAACCAGTAGCATCGGTCCACTCGTACTGGTGTCTACAACTCAGAATACTGGGCAAATATGTGCATTTAGGGCATCATTCAGGTCTGCTCCCAAAGCAGAGGTCATTTGCTGCTTAGCGAGCATATAAACTCCGCCCACTGTGTGAACGAACACCAGCCCCATCACCACCTCACTAATCCCACTGGAAGCATGCGAATGGTGACACACCTATTCGAAGGCAAGCGTGTGAGGGAAAAATCATTCGATGTTCGGGGAATACTGCGAATGCTGACTTTTATTTGGCTCGGATATGTCCTAGAACGGGGCGCGTGCTGATGTCATGTGATGTCCAGGCTCAGACCCGCCTGCGTTCGCATGGGGATGCCCATCGTTTTTATGGGCGCACCCAGCATTTTTCTGGGCACTCCCTTGAAAAGCTGGGTGTCCCCATGCGCCAGCCTCCTGTCCGCCCACTGCCCATCCCCTCTCGGTGCAAAGACATGGGCACAGTGGCTCTGCACGTGAGTATATTCACCCTTACGCATGCGCAGAGCCGCAACATCCGGCGTGAATACGCTGAGGACCAATCAGTACAGAGTCAGGCCCATAGTTCCATACACAAGAGCGTAACTACCATAGGTGCAAAGGGTGCAGCTGCTATGGGGCCCAGAGCTGAAGGAGGCCCATCTTTACAGTCTAAGTTATATGTGCTATATACATGTATTACCATCAGTTGCTAAATAGGGGGCCCTTTGGGGCCTACGAATGTCTAGTTACGTCCATGTCCATGCGCCATTACACCTAATACACATTTAACTGCTACATCAGCCCCTGTATTGTATCACCTCATTATATTTTTGGAAACTTTAGTCAATTTATCCCTAAGTTCAAAGTTAATACTTGTATTTCAGCTTTTTTTTTTTTTTGTAGATAAACAGAGCATTGAAAACAGTTACATAGTTTGGTAATGCATGTGCTCTTTCTGGTTTCTGTGTCTCCTCTCCGAGAGAAGCCTGGATAAAAGGAGGTTATACAGGGATCTTCAGGGGTGGGGCCTAATATCACTTCATTAAACCCCACCCCTGCAGTGGCAAAATGCAGTAATTTGCAGGTCTAAGGTGAAGAAGTGGGGCTAAATGATGGAAAATTGTCATTTAGCCCCTGCCCCCTCCCAATGCTTTGCTACTAAATCAGTGGGATACAGGATTCTGTTCCATACAATTGGTAAGTATTGAAACAGTTTATATATTCAGGTTAAAGGCTTGGAAAGCTGGGCTTGACCCTGGAATGTCACTACACCGCCTTGTTCACTGTGACTTTATATTAAATCTGTGATATCATGTATATAGTCAATAGGACAACATATGGTTGAAATGAGTTAGGTCGACAGGTTCAAAAGGTTAACGGATAAAAAAAATCAACAGTAGTTATGGTCAAAAGGGTGAAAAGTTTGACATAACAATGGTTGACACAACATTGGTTGACACAAATTTTGTGTGTGGGGAGGTGTATATCTTGTATATTCAATGTTGTATATGAATAGCTGATAGACAATGTCTAAGTCGATGGTCAATGACATGAATATTTGTGTTTTTTTATCTTTTTCATACATAACCATCCAGATTAAAAATGGTCAAGAGGCACAAAGCATGTGAGGGGATAAAGTACACTATTTGGGGGTCACCCACTGCCTCCAACTTTTATCCATTGCCTCCAACTTTTATCCATTGCCTCCAACTTTTATCCATTGCCTCCAACTTTTATCCATTACCTCCAACTTTTATCCATTGCCTCCAACTTTTATCCATTGCCTCCAACTTTTATCCATTGCCTCCAACTGTCACCCGCTGCCTCCAACTTTTATCCATTGCATCCAACTGTCACCCACTGCCCTGTGGCATACTGTGGGTTGGCGTGGAGGAAAGGGGCCCAAATAATATCGGTGCACCTGTGCCCCCGCTCACAAGTACTGTCACTGTCATTTACCCTTGTTCATGCTCACTGTGAAATAAGTGGAGCTTCTAAAAATTAAAAGAGGTGTTACCCCCGGCAACCAATCAATCCATCTATCATTTTCTAGGATGCAATAGAGAAATAATAAACAGAATCACATTTTTTCATTATAAGAAGCTTTAGTAATTGTACCCCTAAGTCTCTATGATCATGACCTTGGGTAAGTCATTTTTATCGAGATCCATAACTCATTTACATCTTTGCTGATGAGAACATACAGTATATAAAGTTGTTTATAACTGTAAAGTATTGTTATCACCTGCAAATATTGCAGGCAGACATTCTGAATACAAGCAATGTGTTCCCTGTGTATTTGGATATAAACAATAAAAATAACTAAATATTTTAGGCTGAAACTAATGAATAAATAAAGTCAGAGTCAGGGAATCGCGCTACAGGTTGGTGCTTATTGCCTGTCAGCGCCCAATACTCTGCACCCTGAATTAATCGCTGCGGATGCTGCACTTAACGTATAGCAGCCGGTTGAATGTCACAGAGAACATTGAAACTCTTCAGTGTCATTGACAATCAATTCTTTGTCCTATGTTCCTCCCGCTGTAGCAAACCAATAATCAATTTGCACGTTTGTACTTTGCATGGCAAATTGGGGTGGAAGGTCAGAGCACCAGCCACACAGAGTGCGTGCCTGAGGAGGGGGGGACAAAGCTTTTAATATGCGCTGTGTGTGTTCTTTACTTGGTCATGACATCTTCAGCTGACACCCAGAAAAATGAAATCTCCGCGGCACAGGCATCCGGGAGCCAAATCCGCACATGTACCAATTTTTTTATTGGCAAGAAAAAGGTCTTTAATATGACGTAACTGCGAGGGAAATGATCAAATCCCGCATGTCTCTTTAATGATCTGTTTAAAAAAAAAAAAAAGACAATTAAAATGTTGTAGAACGTTCCTGAATATGTTATAAGGAAATGTTGCAGATAACTGCTTTTGTAACCCCCCCCCCCCCACACACACACACACACACACACACACAACACACATTGAATACAATTGCATCCTAGAGAATTTTATGTATATAGTTATTTATATAGCACATACATAGGCCCTTATTCAGATCTGATGGCAGTACAAATTTGTTCTCAAAATGGGCAAAACCATGTGCACTGCAGGTGGGGCAGATGTAACATGTATAGAGAGAGTTAGATTTGGGTGAGTTATTTTGTTTCTGTGCAGGGTAAATACTGGCTGCATTATTTTTTCATTGCAATTTAGATTTCCGTTTCAACACACCCCGCCCAAAGTTACCTCTCTCTGCACATGTTACATCTGCCCCACCTGCAGTGCACGTGGTTTTGCCCATTCTGAGAACAAATTTGTACTGCGATCAGATCTATATACAAACTTTGCACAGTGAGGCCCATGGTGGGAAGCAGGCTCATGACCTCAGTAGAGGTGGCCATCGTTGCTATCGCCATCAATGGTTACCATCGATGTTAGGAGTACAAACAGTCATCAATGGCAGCATAATATCTAAAGGATGACCATCAATGGTTTTTTTTGACTATTGATTGTCATCTTTTTTCTTTGATTGACTGGCCCATGGCCCAATTAGAACCTGGGGTGGGGCTTTACGGGTGCCGGGGGCGGAGTGTTGCCCGGAGTAGCGCCTTTGAAAGCTCAAATCACAAAACTTAAGAATGTTTGTGAAAACCTTAAGCCATACCTTAAGCTAGTTGCCATTAGAATAAGTTGCATCATGCACTTATACCCCTCCTGCATTAAAAGTGGGTGACATCCTCATACTGTAGGTCCTCTCATCTGAGCCCAATCACATCCTGATTCCTGAGGGGAGAAGGGAATCTGGGAGATCAGTTAAACTTTGCAGGGCCAGCTGGAGACTGTACTCTAAACCGTGAGCCTCCCACAGGATTCAGGAGTGTAGGCATCTATGCGTCGAACCATAATGTGTATTTACACCCTTTTTTGTGGATTCTTTACCTTATACTTTTAGGACATTCATTAGCAGCTTTGCAGATAGTCAGGACATAGCCCATGTTTTGGAATTTTGTCGCTGGACATGTCATATTGAGCAGCTATACCAGAGGTAGGCTTGTTCTGGTGTGACTACGCGTTCCGCCTTGTCAGCAGAACCACAGCCTGCCTGATGCTAGAAAGCGTATGAGCTATAAAAACAGTTATGCAGCTTAATGAAAGCAGAATGTGTGACGGGTATCATGAAGCTATATATATATAATATTGCACAGGGGAACACTGTCGCTCTGTCAGCTGCAAAGTGTCAGATCCTTCAGTGACAATGATGCTGCGTCAGGGTGCACTACACAATCCCATCTCTGCCATTCTATGTGCTGAATGTGAATCTCCTATCTGTTTTCTTCTCTGTATGTAGAGATAACAGCGGTATGATGGGGAAACTTGTTCTAGAGTTGCTGTCATTTCCTATTCCTAGACTGTGGAGCTGGCATTGAGACACTCGAGGGTTAATCCTCCCACCTCGGGTGACAGACAGGAAATTGAAAAGCAATGCTCTCTCTCCCAGTAACAAGTTATTTTGCTCATCCAAGCATGGAGGTAGAGTGGGATTGTATCCACTGCAAAGTTTGCAGTCCAGGAAATAAAAAAAAATGTGTGGGGAAAAAAAAAACAGTTTTTCCATTTTCCTCATCCTCTCAGCAATGAGCCTCTGGAGGTTCTGAGAACACACCAGGGGCGCTGTATATTTATTTAGCAGTCCATAAACAACTTTTTACTCTAAGCTTGTAAGATGTATCAAGCTTCAAAAAGTGATAAAATGGGAGAGTCATATACAGCCAGCTCCTAGCTGCCATTTTACAGTCTGGGCTTGAAAATGTTTTTTGGGATCTGATTTGCATGGTTGTCTATCACTCTCCGCTTTATCACATTTGAAGCTTGATACATCTGGGAGGACATTCTAGTTGACTTGCAAAGCTTGCGGGTCATCTAAACACTGCACTCAAGAATGGCTTGTGTCCCAAATGTGGCGACCCCGCTTCCTAGCCATGACCTCATGGAATTATTGGGTGAGACCAGCATAGGGCACACTGCTGCCCTCTTATGGTGCTAGATCAACAGAGACGCCTCCTGGTGCAACTTTCTAGTATTGCACCCTCAGCGTTACCCCATTTTTTATAGTAGGGGACTGCCTCCAGCTGTTTCCATCTTGATAAATATTAACTGTGAAAAATATATGTAATTATTGTTTAGCTTTTTTCGGGACTTCGTTAAAGGTTCTTGCAAGGGAGGGGCTTAACAAAAAGGGGAGGGGTTAAACACAAAATGGGAGGGGCTAAACAACAAAGGGGCTATACCAAAAAAAAAAAAACATTATTATCCCCCCAGTATGTTATAATGGACCAGCTAAATTGAGGCTAACTCACCTGCAGGCACCCCAAGATCCTTCAAATAGCACCACCAAGGCCAGCGTGGTATCAGTAGTTGGGACATGCTGGTTCTTGTAGTACCATTTGGAGGATCCTGAGGTGCCTCCAGGTTAGTTACTGTAGTTGTCAATTCAGAAATACAGGTACTGTATATAAATGTATGTGTTATTATCATGAAGCAGTACACAGATGTATGTGATGTGGGTACTGTTATCATGTACAGGGGTGTAGCTAGGTGACACAGTGCCTGGAGCACCATGTCACGTGTCCTTCCCCAAGCCATTTTTCCTTCTTATAGTAATGCCCTTACACAAAATGCCACACAAAGCGTAATGCCTGTTGCACATTATGCCACACAAACTTTCGTCCCAATTACACATTATGCCACATAAACCGTAATGCCTGTTGCACATTATGCCACACAAACCGTAATGCCTGTTGCACATTATGCCACACCAACCTTCGTGCCAATTACACATTATGCCACATAAACCGTAATGCCTGTTGCACATTATGCCACACAAACCGTAATGCCTGTTGCACATTATGCCACACCAACCTTCGTGCCAATTACACATTATGCCACATAAACCGTAATGCCCATTACAGATTACTATTACATATTATGCCACAAACACAGTTATGCCACTGACATCATTTTATCACCCGCACACAAAAATGCCCCTTACAAATGTCCGGGTAGCCAATGGAGGCATCTTCTTGCACTCACCAGTCCTGGTTGTCCCTGTCCCCTCTGTGAGGCGTAATGGTGCCATACATAGAACATCATCATGTCGGGGGCTGAGTGGTCAGAGCCAGCTACAGGTGCTTTTAAGCCCTGTTGCGGCACTCGTTGCAAACATATAGGCCTTTGGAACCGAGGTGAGCTGTTATATGACTAGAACCTGGATAAAGGCTCTTGGAGATATCTGTATATTACTGTATGTGGAACCTGAGGAATCTCCGGCGCTGGGTAATGACTATATTGGGGTCTGTTCCGGCAAACCCTGTGTTCCTGATAGTATGACGTGTATTAGGCCAGCATATCTTGAATAATGCCCTTGAAGGCCTTACATGCTTCAAGTAATGGATAGCTCTGGAATCTATAAATATACATACCCCCTAGGGGTTTCCTGGAGAACTTACAGCTGTAACCTTATATCAGGATCTCCTGTTCTTCAGGATCACACAAGCTTTAGTAGCCGTGCTTACCACTATTAAATGTAGGACTCATTCACCTTCGGGATCCCTGTGGTTAGGGTTCTTGGTTCTTTTCTCATAGTGAAGAATAGGCTTGTTCTGATTTAAAGCTGCAGCAGCATTATAAGGTATTTAAGAGATCCTTCTATTTTTTGCCTCTTAATACATAAGGTATTAAGAGGCAGTACTAATTGCCAGTACTAATTGCGTATATACGAACATATCCAAATAGAATCCCAAGGGAAGCTCTCCCAATAAGAACTGCCCTTTGCGATGGCTGCCGGTCCCGGGTATTGGCCATCTGTGCTGTTGGACAAGGATATTGCATCTGTGGAGGATGCTGGGAGGGATCTGATCTGATTCCCATGTCAGTGCAGATGCAGAAAGATGCAATGCGCCCTCCACACAAAAGTCCCCTTGTCCAGGGTTTAGTACATAAGAAAATTGAAAAGTTTAGTGTATAAATACACAATTTGAGGAGATCCCTTCACCGGCGCACACCAAAAGATAGAGAAATGTTACGTCCCTAGTGGGTAGGCAACGTTCCTCTTCTCCGCCTCCGAATCGGGGATAGGGTCACTGTTCCCGAATTACCCCTTAGCTTAATTTCGGGCACCTTTTTCCTCTTCCTATATAGAGAAATCTGCTTCCTCGGTGTTAACCGTAGGTTTGCAGACCAGGATGGAAGGCACAAAGATATCCAATAGTGTTGTAGGTTTTTTTTTAATAGGTAATCCAATATAATATAAAAGCATGCAAGAATTGAAACACATGCTTTTATATTATATTGGATTACCTATTAAAAAAAAACCTACTTCACTATTGGATATCTTTGTGCCTTCCATCCTGGTCTGCAAACCTACGGTTAACACCGAGGAAGCAGATTTCTCTATATAGGAAGAGGAAAAAGGTGCCCGAAATTAAGCTAAGGGGTAATTCGGGAACAGTGACCCTATCCCCGATTCGGAGGCGGAGAAGAGGAACGTTGCCTACCCACTAGGGACGTAACATTTCTCTATCTTTTGGTGTGCGCCGGTGAAGGGATCTCCTCAAATTGTGTATTTATACACTAAACTTTTCGAAATTTGTTGTAAGGTGTGGGGACACCTATGAGCTGATCCCATTTGTGGCTGCATAGACATTTGCGCAGATAAGTTGGAGGTTTTCACAAAAAACTTTTACATACTGTAAGAAAATTGGGCAAATTTGAAATTCGGTAAAAATTGGGGAAATTGGAAATTCAGTGACAATCTGGGAAATGGAAAATTTGGTAAACCCCCTTAAAATAGAAATTTTACGGCGTTGTCCCATTAGTACATCCTGTCTATTGTCTTGGAAGCAGAATTTCTCTTGGTTGGAATAAAAATGTTATTTTCGCTAACATGTTTTTGTATTGATAGTTCTTAATAAGCTCATCATGTTTAGTTGCTGTGACTGTCTGCCATTAATGGGGAACCAGAGCCCCTCTAGAGTCTTCCGTCTCCTGCAAGCTACTTCGGAGACTCTTCATGAATCCCGAGAGGATCCAGAAACGAAGACATTTGCCATCTGTTCTTGATGGTGCCAATCCATAATGGTCTAGTTGGGAACATCTCTGAGAAGAGTCTCTGTTGGGTCTTTAAGGCAGAACTTCCTCGCCGCAGGCTGCGTGTGGTATTAGTATTACATAAAGCAGGGATAGGTTCCTCGGCTAACTCCATAGACTGAACACGGGAGGTTTCCAACCGCTCTTGAAGTTATGGGAGTTGACCGGAGGCGAAGGATCCTGGCAAAAGGTTTAAACAATCTTGACAGATTAGTTTTTCTCACGAATAGAGTAATTATCACGGAAAATCATTTCTTTATTGATGTTCTTTCCTTTACCTTGAAATTCTGAAATTAAAAATGATAGATCATATACCGGGCTCATCCTTAATGCGCTCTGCTTGCTGACGCTCCTGCCCCAGTCTCTCAGCACATGCTAGAATATATAATACAGCACCGCAACAAAAGACAGGTTCTAATTACCGGAGCTGTCATCGTTGGTGAACATTCCAGCACCGCAGGATTGTGAATATTCTGTGTTTTAATTGCAGTTCTGAAAAGATGGATTGAGACCGATGGGTACAGTACTGTATATTGTTAATATCTATTGTTTTCTATAGAATCAGAGCTCTGGGATGTAATTAAAGACAAGCCTTCAATGATTCATGTCTACTATATGAATAAATAATGCTAGTGATGCCTATGTCACACATATAGTGCCAGAAAATGTAACGCAGAGATTTCTATACTTTTAGCATCTCAGCATCTCTCTCCCACCAAATATCTGCCTCATTCTGCCATTCAGCTGCTCAAAAATACATTCCCAGTGGTGCTGAGGGGGTAAAGTGGGTGCTGGTGGAAGGGCATTATTCTGTTGTGTGATTGGCTGGTGAGAGAGGCAGTCAGTTCTCTGCCAGTGTCCTCAGTCTTCTCTCAGTCAAGTGCCCCCCCCCCCCCCCCCCCCCAGCGCACTGGCCACAACTTCCTGAGTTGGCCACGTCCCCTCACAGTACCAAGGCCCAGAAAAGGTATGGGTAACCCCATGCGTTCTAACCGAGAAGACTGTCCTTAGGTTTCTCAGTCCCAGGGGCGGATTGGCCCACCGGGAAACCGGGCCATTTCCCGGTGGGCGGGTCCAGATTTGGACGCTTTCCTCCCTGGCTGGGCCACCGACCGTGCTACCAGGAGAGATGACATCATCCTATGGGGAAGATACTTGCGGCCATATTTGTTTTCGGCAATGCCGCTGCCCATCTTTATAATCAGGCTGCTGCTGGTTGCTCTTGGGCGACGTCACCCGCGACTGAGCGGCCCGTCGGGCTGGTCACTCATGGACCCGTGACAGTGCAGGAAGCGGCCTGGACTCTGACCCCTGGGTCAGTAGCATTACCACCACCACCCCCCTCCAGTCAGTAGCATTAGACCCCCCCCCCCCCCCCCCGGGTCAGTAGCATAACCACCGCCATAGAAGGCAGCCTAACCCCGGTCAGTAGCGTTAGACCCTTCACCACCACCACCCCCCCCCTCCCAGTCAGTAGCGTTAGACCCTACACTGTAGTTTAAATTCATCCCTAGACATCATTATAACGTGGCATTTGATGGGAGGCTGTTAGATGGGGACAACGCAGGCCCAGTAGACTTTGGCGCAATGCCCGACTCTGCTGCATCACCGTAGAGGAGAGGGCCCAATCCAAGTCTGCACACGGGCCCCCATCACTCTTAAGCGCCCCTGCCAACAATGCACCATCAAACAAAACATCGTCCTGCTCATAATTATACTTATAATGATATTTCTGCTGGGTTCAGAATAAAAATTTCCCTTCCCCCTGAAACCTACCACACTGTAAGCCTTGCATCATGTGACCCGGTATGTATTACACGCTGGTTATATTCTCCTTAATAATAAGATAATAACCATTATGGTTACAGTGAGGATCCGGATGGTCTTCCCCTGTAAATAATTTACAGCCGCGGCCCTACTACAACAAAGCATGAACTGGACTGTTTTTCCTTATATATACCTCTAAGCCATATAGGACCATAATTGGCCCGCATGGACTTACGAGGGATGATTTACATATCTGAGACCGCGATTCCTCAAACACATATTGTATAGCAACCCTCGTCTTGTGGCTGTGAGAGGCAGATGCTATTATATAGCAGATAGATGGAAATATTATCAGTTTTACACAATTGGCACCATTACCCAATATCAGCGGTCTCTCCTATTAGTCCCACTGCCGGAACTTATTTCAGGGATAGTTTTGAGTGCCTCAGACAGCCAAATTCACCATAAGCAGACTTTTTTCAGCGATGGCAGCCGTGGAAATACATAATTCTGTGGCTTTTCTGTCACAGATCCTGTGTACTTGCACACGGACAATTGGGGGGTTGTCCATACGTTACAATAGGGTAGCTATGAAACAATCCCACCCCCCATGTTTTGCCAGTGCAGGTTTTCTAGGCTAATAGGATACCACCCATATAATGAAAGTCATTGTCAGAAGGGCCCGTGGCTATCCAATTATCCCCGATGTCGATGAATTTTTATTGGCCTGTTTGAGGCAGGCAAAACCAAATCCCCGATAATTATAGATTTTTTTAAATCGATTGCAGCCCGAGAAAATAGAGGACTACAACTTTTCCCACCTCCTATATTCTATGTGCGAAAAAATAGGGCAGGGAGGGAAACAAATCACCGGTAACGGGGAGTTTACAAAGATGAAAGTTGTTCGGGATTTAATTAAGTAAAAAGCTAGTAATTTTGCGTCTAGAACAAACCATGTTGGTAGGCAAGGGGATCAAAAAAACATTTCTATTGTTTCTGTGCAGGGTAAATATTGCCTGCTTTTGCATGAAGCCCACAGATGTTAGACAGCTTAATTTTTACACTGCAATTTACATTTTAGTTTGAACGCACTGGCCCAAATCTATAGCCCCCCCATACACTATGTGACCTCTGAGGGGAGAAGTCACATGCGATGCCTCTTGAACCACATTGGAGCTTCCCGGGTGACAGGATCACATACGATATATCGTATCTGGTCCTTTTTACATATGATATATATATCAAATACACGTCCGATCTCCGGGTGTGATCCGATGTGCACGGGAAGCGCGTTGGATCATATTGCATGTCAAACAAATGCGATTTGGCAACTTTTCACCTGATTTATCAGGCCGATCCGTTGGAATCGTGCGAAAAGTGGCCAAATCGCACTAGTGTATGGCCAGCTATAGGAGGGTATTCAATGCCGGCCACTATTTCCACTGGCGGAAATAGTGGCTGCTGCCTATTCAATGCTGCCGTTTCCAACAGCATTGAAGGCAAATCGGATCTGTTATTACAGTTTTCACCGCCACGCCCTCTTTCCGACACTCAACAGCCGGAAAATTGAATAACGGCTGTTGGGATGTTCCGACTGCCGGAATCCCATATTGAGTACCCCCCAATTCTCTCTGCATATGTTACATCTACCCATGGCGGACTGGCCATCTGCCACTTCTGGCAAATGCCAGAAGGGGCGATGGACCTGTGGGCCAATATTGTGCTGCAGTATAATGCAGTAAAATTTGTGTCCGCCCCGCTGCCGCCCTCCCAGTCCATCATAGTGGCCGCAGCATCATTTGCATACTGACGTCATGACGCCGACACGTCATTACGTCATGACGTGGCGGCAGCTCTGTTGAGAGAGACCGTCCTGGCTCTTTGTATATTCAAGGAGGCAGCCCCGCCCACCCATCAAGGGTGAGTGCTGGCACTATTGGGGGCATACCTATGTTTCTATACCTGGCACAGTGGGGGCATACCTGTCACTATTGGGGGCATACCTGTAACTATTGGGGGCATACCTGGAACTATTGGGAGCATACCTGGCACTATTGGGGGCATATCTGGCACTATTGGGGGCATATCTGACACTATTGGGGGCATATCTGGCATTAGTGGGGGCATACCTGGCACTATTGGGGGCATACCTGGCACTATTGGGGGCATACCTGGCACTATTGGGGGCATATGTTGTGTGTCATATTCTGTGCTGGGCATTACGGAGTGTGTGCCACAATGTGTAATGGGCATTACGGTGTGTGCCACAATGTGTAATGGGCATAAGGATTGTGTCATATTCTGCAATGGGTATAATGGTGTGTGCCACAAGGTGTAATGGGCATTACGGTTTGTGCCACAATGTGTAATGCTCCTTTTTGTGATGCCACGCCTCCTTTCTGTGAGGCCACACCCCCTTTTTAACACGCTGGTCCCGTCTACTACTGGTGGGCCTGTGTGCTCAAAAATTTCTGGTCCCAGTCCGGCCCTGCATCTACCCCATCTGCAGCGCACCATGTTTTTACCCATTTGCTAACAAAGCTCAACCAGGTCTTTAATTTGTAAGGTAGTATAACACTGGAAGTGGCAAAATTATAATCCATAAAAAAAAAAATCCAGAAATCTCTTTGGATGTGAAATCCGGAATGTTTCTGGTCTATGTGTTAATTGTCCGTGGCTGAGCGTACAAAAAACCTGAGCGATTCAGTGAGTGGCGTGTCTAATCCTGGCCGTGGGTGACTGTCAGATCTCGGAGGGACGGAGTGAATGATGGCGTTGGTACTGGATCAAAGGAATCAAGAGAAAGGGGATTTAAGAGAGCAAACATGATAAAACGGAGTTCAGGGCTAGTGCTGCTTATTCCTCTCGCCTCACACCATTTATCATGGGTAGCGGAGCGTAATATAACATGCTCCAGTCATTCTGTATATTTGTTCTCATTATTGCATTCTGCTGCTGTTTCTATAATGTCATGTACTGTACTTTCTGGGTTGTCTCACTTCCCCGGATATTAAGCCTTTAATGAATGTTCCTTTGACAGCGTGCGTTAACCTGGTTTATACGTTAGCACAGAAGATGATGAAGATGAGTGTTTAAAATGTAATAAAGGCTAATTTATCTTCATTTTATGATGTATTGCTGTGGGTTACTGTATGGAAAGACTGAGACATATACAGACACCTGCGTTCATTTACAAAAAGCCATCTTCGGCGAAATTAAATGAAATTAAAATGTTCTTTTACATTGTCAGGGAAGTAGACGTCTGAAACCCAGGGGTGAAATGTAATAGTTTTTGCACACGTGCGATTTTTTCAGTTAAAAAAAAACCCCTTAAATCGCCCGTTTTCTAAAAATCGCCCATGTGGTAACGTGTGAATTGCGGTAAAATTCCCACGTTTGGACCAGTCTAATAAAATTGCACGTTCAAAATCGCATCTAGATGTTTTCTCATAGAAAATATCAAAATTGTAAATTTCTAATTTGCACCCTTAAAAAAATGACCAAAAATTTCCAAACAAATAGACCAAATGGCAAGTTTGACAGAACCATGCACAGATCAGTGAGATACATACATGGTGCTGTCTAAAAAAGTGTTGTAAAGTTAAATAAATAACAAAACAAAAAATAACATGGGGCCCCCGGAGCATAACTAGCCCCGGGATCATTGAGCCGGTCCTGGTTCCCCAAATGGGGGGGGGGGGGATTGTGGGGATCCACCGCATTTAGGAATCAGCATCAAGCTCTTGGACTGGTCCTGGTTCCAAAAATACAGAAGACAAAAAAACTGGTGGTCTCCCTTATTTTGGAACCAACACCTGGCTCTAACAGCCGGTGGTGTCATGCCACAGCCGGGGGACACTTTTTATGCAAGGTCCCCCAGCCGAACCATGATCACCCTGGCTGGTCAGCCCTGGCTGGGGTATCTGGGGGAGTGGGGAAACACCCCCCCCCCCCCTCAATATAGATGTCCCCCCAGGTTTCACCCTTCCAGGGCATAAGCCCAGGGCTGTTCCCGGCACCCCTGGGCGGTCGTGCCGGGCTGGTTAATTTGTCTAAAATATATATATATATATATAATTGCATCTTATAGCATGCTGGGCTTGGTGAACCACAAGTCCCAGCATGTGGGACATTAATGGGCCCCATTAGACTTGTAGTTCCCCTGTAAAAAGAATGTTGAATTATTGACACAAATTAATCAGCCCGGCACCCACGGTCCAGAGGTACCAGGACAGCCCGGCACCCATTGCCCAGAGGTGACAGGACAGCCCCGGGCTTCAGCCCTGGAGTGGTGAATACTGGGGTACCCGTTTATTGGACCCCAGGTACCCCGTCCAGGTCTAACCAGCCTTGCTGTTTATGGTTCGGCCTGGGGACCTTGCATTAAAAGTGTCCCCAGCTGTGGCATGACACCACTGGCTGTTGGAGCCCGGTGCTGGTTATGCTCTGGGGGCGGGGGGCCATGTAATTTTTTTTAAAAGGTTTACACAAATCCACATGCTCCCATGTCTAAAATAAAATGCACATTTTTATGACTAAAAATCAGCAGGAATCGCATGCAATTTCTGTCTTTGTCTAAAATATTGCACCGTATTACATCTCGCCCCAAGAGTCTAAGGGCGGAATGTTTTAAGAGGAAAATAAATACTATATACTAAAACCCCGTCGCCATGCTACTGCATAGTAGGGTGTCGCCACCTTTGGTTGGCCTATGCTTCTTTTCGCCGCCTCTGCTGTAAACCCGCTGACCCCCCTCTCCCCCTCCCTTTGGTTTACCTTAGTCCAGGTCCTCCTGGACCCGGAAGGTAGACCCTTCCTCCCCCTAGTAACGCAGCCAGACGCCCTTCCGTCCGAGGAGGAGGCGCCGGGGACAGCATGCTTAGCTGTCCCTGGCGTGAGGGGAGCAGGAGGCGGCAGGGAGGTGATGGAGACCCCCCGCACACCACATTACTGGTATCGCGGGGGGCCTCCGTCACCGCACCGCGATGCCAGCTACATATGTTAGTACATATGCGCTGGCATCGCAGTGGGTGGGCGGCGGGCGGCGATGTATATTAATACATCCCGCCCCAAGAGGGCCATGAGACCACCGGATGCCAACTTAGGGGTAAATTCACTAAGATTTGAGTTTTATTGAACATGCGATAGGATGTTGCCCATAACAACCAATCAGATTTGACTTATTTTTTAGCACCTTCTAGAAGATAATAGATAATAGAATCTAAATGGTTGCTATGGGCAATAGAACTATGATAGAACGAGCTGTCGCTGCATTCCAGCAACAAAGAGTTAAATTATTAAAATGTCAGCGTACTACAGACTGTGGTGAAGTGAACTCTGGTTCCACTTCATGTACATCATATCACAGGGAGACTTGGCAGTGTCACCGGCGACAAGAACCGGAGTTTGATGGACATATTGTAATGAACATTAAGCTTTGCCTGTCTGTCATTCATTCTTGCTTTGTGTTTCCTTCCACGTGCCGGAGCGTGAGATATTACTGTGTGAGCGTCACTAATTAACGATGTGTTCCAGATGTGGAAATACGAGTCATAATATTTACAGCCTAACTTGGGGCACATGAGACTGTGTTCTCGTGTAATTGACAGAAATCTCCAAATTCACAAAGCATATTAATATATATATATATATATATATATATATATATATATATATATATATATATATATATATATATATAGTGACAAGGAATCACATACACTGGATTAAGATGAAGTATTTCGCTTTATTTTGTAGCAGATACACAGCATACCAGGTAATCAGCATAAGCAAGAATAGTTAAAGCATTGCAGGTGTCACAGCATTGTACAAACTCTTCAGAATGCTCCAGTGGCCCACACCCCCGGCCTATCACCTGGGCAGCTTTTCCACCATCCGGGACACTGACCCTCTGACCTGGAACCCTTATATCAGGAAGCCACAAGTGCTGCTAATCAGTTCAATCCTGATCAGTTTCTCTGCTGCTGCTCTAAAACATGGACTGAATCCTCCACATTATCTTCATGTGGTGGTTTGCTAGGTAATAGAAAAACTTGATACCCAAACGGATATATAAGAGGCAGCACTCCAGTTTTCAGTGATGAATTTTTTACTTCATAAGAACAAGTGTCAGTTCAAAAGCATACTAGGGTTGCAACTGATGACATACAAGTTGACATGGGTTCAGGATATAATTTCATAATCACTAAGGTAGTGTATCTAGGCAGTCAACGAGCCCGTTTCGGCTTATCCAGCCTTCATCCTGGACTGACCCTGGGATAGCATATATATATATATATATATATATATATATATATATATATATCAGAAGCCCCTATTAAAAATTGGGAAATCAGCCTAAAAACCAAGGCCCTTATTCTGGTTGGTGCGGTAATATCCGTGTGCGTTCGCGCTGCCGATGTTTTGTGTCTGCGCATGTGCAGAGGCGTCTCTGCGCATGTGCGAGCGGGGCGTACGGCCAAATCCTGCATGAAATATGAACACTCCGAACAGAGGGTGGATAGGGGCGTCAAGGGCTATTTGGGCTCATTACCATATGCATACGCGCGTTTCATGGGCGTTCCCATGCAAACGCTGGGCGTACGTATGGTAATGCGGCCGTGACGCACGTGTAGGGTGCGGACATATGACATCGCCGGATGTCAGCTGCCCACCCAGATCCCTGCTTTTGCACGGAAAAATGTTCGTGTGGTCTGAGGTTGCAGGAGCTGGTGGACCACTCGGTCCTGCATTCGATGGTCTGCGACCACCGAATGATGGGGGAGGTTCCCTGAGATGTAGGAGGCGTATTCCATGTAAAATACACGTGCGGTCCGTTCGGTCAGCTTCTTACCGCGTACAGACGGAGTTGGCGATCCGTATGGAAGGCGGGGTTTCGCACGCACGGTCCTGGCCGCATATTCGGATCCGGCCGCACCGATCAGAATAAGGGCCCAAAAGAGGAGATTCATCCTCTTCACTTAAACTAAAATTGATTTTGTCCAGTGGAATCTCCAGGTTTTTTTTTTAAAGCGGCAATCATTTACACTGCAAAATCTAACTGGTTTACAAGCATAAATGATTGCCGCTTTAAAACACCTGGAGATTTCTTACCAAATCTCTATCTCTCTGTATCTCTCATCCTATAAAATTTCCCCCTAGGGGTCCATTTGTGGACATGTTTTCCCAGTTGGTAAAAAAAGATATCTTAAATGATATTGGTCCCAATTAGAATAACAGAATGTATGCAATAGGCACGTAGTGGGTTAAACATCCAAGACTGTGTGAACCAAGGGAAACATGTGACTCGGCATTCGATAAGGATGCAGGGGATGGCAAATTTAGCTGGAATATTAGTTGCAGGAATAGGAGTTTTAGTCTTTTTCCTGAAGTTTTCCGCACTCCCTCCCCTTTTTTCTTTAATGATGGGTGGGTGCATAATTGAGTTGGCTGTTTGCCGGGGAAAAAAAACGGCAGGTTCATTGATTTAAGGTCTTCATTAAATGATGATGCTGATGTATATAGTAGTTTTTCAGTCCGCTCAACTTCGTTGACTATATTCCTTCCCCGGATCACCCATTCGGGGACAGCGACACCACCTGGACGGGAGGGCAGTCAATGTAGATGGTTGAGCGGATACCGCTTGTTGTTGGGGAATGTTTGATTACGTAGGTCAGTTGTGGGTGGAGCTTAGATAACTAGCCATTCTTTCTTGGCCACCATTAATTAATTATAATCTAATTAATTAGTTTAAAGTGCTTCAATAATAAATACTGCTAAGTCTCCGAGTCTTTATTTCAGATTTAGAGTGGTAAATTGTATCCATGCACAAGGTCACACATCAGACGCTAGGATGTTTATAAAAATCTTACTAAAAGATCATTTGAGCCCCCTAAAGGTTTATCTGCTGGAATCATTGTGACGGACCGTGACTGCGGTGGACCGTGAATACTATATAGGTGAAGTCTACAGGTTATTGTATAATTTGGTATCATACAAAAATCTTGAGAATAATGTGCAAGACAATGATTGCTTGGCATTCAAATTCAGTGCTGAGATAGTACACACATTTTGTTTCACGTTTTGAAACCTTGTTTTTTGAACAATTAAAATATATTTGTGTGTATTTTATGTGGTAATAAAATATATTTGTGTGTATATTATGTGTTTATACAGCATACATGCAAGATACTTCAAAATACATCATTGAAATATTAAAATATTCCGAAATACGGAATAATCCGTTATCCAAAATTCTCCTGGTCCCGAGCATTTTGGATACGGGATACTCAACCTGTATATATATATATATATATATATATATATATATATATATATATATATATATATAATCAATAGAATAATACAGCATTGCATACATACTGAGACAATACTGCAGATTATAGATTGCTTTCCTCCTGACTAATGGAACGAGCTCCTTGCCTATAACTGGCGCCTGTCACTGGTTATATATGGCCTTTAATGTAACACAATGTGAAATTTGACATAATAATTGTAAATGTTCATTGATGACGCTGTACACTAAGTGGCCCCGTCGCCTAATTCCGGCTATTATTTATCAAGCCTTTGTACATAGCTATTTATTTCCGGGGAGCACCAGACACAGATTTGCAGATGAGCTATGCATTACCCCGCCAGCACTACGAGTACACCTAAATGGGCCGCGGTTGTGCTGGGTGATCTATTGTGCTCCATTCCCAACCTTAGCGCACGGCTGATAAGGGCAATTTTCGCCCCGTGTTATTGTCACAGCTAATATATATGTATGGCTATTTCACCGCTTTAACATATACACTAAATCGATTCCATCCATAACATTTATAAACCCCGTCCGCGAGCCTCTATCAGGCAGATCCATTTTAAATCAACTTAAAGTCTCTTCTACTTAATCAAAATAGCCAATTAATGTCCTGGCAGACTGCGGCTCCTGATTCATTGTCCGCTGATTTATTGTATGAATGTCATTTTTGCTTTAACCTGTCAGGGAGCCATAGAGATCAATGCATAATTTTACACAGAAGGACAATTTTTAAACTAGAGAACGTGGTGATTATTTGGCAGTCTATTCATAGGCTCTCCCTTCACCTCCCTTCTGTTTCTGCAGGCAATCTCTGACATGGGATTTTGCATAAATGTAGAAATGTGCAATTGCGGACTTATAGACTCGTTCCTGTTATCATGCTTCTCTCACCACTCAGTGGCAAATGCGGGATTTTTAGAGGGGGGGTTCCAAATGTAATCCGAAATCTCCCACTCTGCAGCGCATTGGAATAAGTACGGGAGTCTGGGGAAAAGGTCTTGAAAATTGGTCTTTTAATACACTGGATACTGTATGGAATAAAATACAGTATTAATATTTAGCAGTACAGATGGTTTATAGCAGGGGTCCTCAAACTACGGCCCATGGGCCAGATGCGGCCCGCTGAGGACGTTTATGCGGCCCGCTGGGTTATGGCAAAATCAGACCAGAAGCAGCTCTAAAAGGAGTGCTGCGGGCCGTGGTCCCTCACCTTCTCCTTCACTGTCGGCGGCAATGTTCCTGTAGGCTTTTAAAACATGGCCGCGGCTACAGGAACATGGCCGCCGGCCTCCAGGTCTATGTGGAGGAGGTTCCCTCTGATGCCTCAGACGCTGGGTGTGGACGTCATGACGATGACGCCGCCCGCCCATGTGTCTGTGAAGCAAGTAGGAGCAGCAGGCTGGTGGAGGGGTGGACGGGGAGCTGGGGACCGCTGCCGCATGAATTATCAAGCAAGCTGGGAGCCGCAGCAGCAGCAGGTGAGGATCAAACTCACAAAAAATAAAGAATTCTGCTGTTTCCTTAAGTGTCCTTCTGTAAATGTGTTAAGGGGGAGCAGCCTGTTGTGTCCTCCTGTTATTATGCAGGGGAAGCAGCCTGTGATGTCATGGCATTATTAATAATAATGCCATATAATAATGCCATGACACCACAGGCTGCTCTCCCTGTATAATATAAGTAATGCCATGACACCACAGGCTGCTCCCCCTGTATAATAATAATGCCATGACACCACAGGCTGCTCCCCCTGTATAATAATTTATTATACAGGGGGAGCAGCCTGTGGTGTCCTGTTATACAGGGAGAGCAGCTTGTGGGGGTCCTGTTATTATACAGGGTTGCAGCCTGTGTTGGTCCTGTTATTATACAGGGGAGCAGCCTGTGGTGTCCTGTTATACAGGGGAGCAGCCTGTGGGGGTCCTGTTATTATACAGGGGAGCAGCCTGTGGGGGTCCTGTTATTATACAGGGGAGCAGCCTGTGGGGTCCTGTTATTATACAGGGGAGCAGCCTGTGGGGGTCCTGTTATTATAATGGGGAGCAGCCTGTGGGGGTCCTGTTATTATACAGGGGAGCAGCCTGTGGGGGTCCTGTTATTATACAGGGGAGCAGCCTGTGGGGTTCCTGTTATTATACAGGGGGGAGCAGACTGTGGGGTCCCGTTATTATACAGGGGGGAGAATTGTATTTGTTCCCATTTTGTTTCTTCACTTTAAAATAAGATATATGCAGCGTGCATAGGAATTTGTTCATAGTTTCTGTTTTTACTATAGTCCGGCCCCCTATTTAAAAAGTTTGAGGACCCCTGGTTTATAGTATAGGATGTTTCAAACATTTTAATAAGATAAGTGGTCAGGAAAAGTTTTAACATAATAAATACATACACAAACATAATAGAACCAGTACTGCACGTTCTAAGCTCACAACCTCCCACTTCATTGAAAAGGCTCCTGTCTCTTCCTCCTGGTAGCTGCTCTCTGGTCCATTGCGATGTTTTAGGGCTCAGATCCACACATACAGTAAATGTGGTAGAAGAAGCTGGTACACTGGGCATGTGCAGCAGCTCTACTCTGTCCCTTACACTGCATGATGTGGTGGCAGCTCTACTGATCATATTATATACCAGGGCTATTGTTCTCATAATTTAAGGCACTTGCCAAGAGGAGAGGGGTTTCTGGGCAACCAGAACCCTCCCCCTGCGTTTGCCTATGCCGCTTACTGTCAGTTGCTGGGTGAACACTGGTTTGTTGGTAAATTAATATGATATATATTGTTGTCATCCAATTTTCTTTCCTAGTTCTGTGCTTTTCAGCAGTGTCTATGTTTGCATTGCCCTGGGATGGCAAGAACATCATGGCAGAGTGACAGCCATGGCGGCCACTGTGAGGACCATTGAGGCATGGATGGCTCTAGTCTTTTTCTCGTAGCAAGTATAGGGGAAGGCAGCCATCAAGGGGGGACTTAGGGGACTCCAGACATAAAGGGGGGCCCAGGACTGGAGTCTTTCCAGTCTAATAATTTGTTATAAATAGAGTTGAAGCAATGTAGCAGTTGAGTAGTGAGGCCAGTGCCGCGACCCCGGAGGTCTCAGGAACGCCAGGGGTTCGAGAAGGGGGCCCTGCTTATTATCTATGTTCTGTTCCCCCCAAGTTCAGATGGCAGGCCCTGGGCTGGGGGGAGCAGATTTTGTCTTTGATGACACAGAATTCTACACGTTTTGCATCAGGTTTTCGATACCGCACCTGCCAACAGTCCTGATGTTTGTGAAACAGTCCTGATTTTTGGTTGTAGAAAGGACTTAGTCCTGATTCAGGGGTAGATGTATCAAATCTCTGTCTACATCTTGTGGAGGTCACCCACGAGGGACTTTATTTAGCATGCCGCTACAAAATCCTTCCCTGATGTAGATCCGTGTGTATTATTACGCCTGGTAAAGTGATAAAGTTGAAGGTGATAATGCACCAGCCAATCAGCACCTAACTGCTGTGTTACAGGCTGGGTTTGAAAAATGACAGGAGCTGATTGGCTGGTGCATAACGCACCAGCCAATCAGCTCCTGTTATTTTTCAAACCCAGCCTGTAACACGGCAGTTAGGTGCTGATTGGCTGGTGCATTATCACCTTCAACTTTATCACTTCACTAGGCTTAATAATACACACTTCCACTTTATCACTTGACATTTGCTCTTTGTTATAGAAGTATCCATCTATCTACAGTACTGGTCGTTACTTCGTTCTACACATTAAGGTGTCATGTCCATCAATTTTTGATTTGCTGGTTAATGACTGGTCCTCGGGACATCTGGTTGATATGTCTACAGTGTCTATGTCGACAGTCAATAGGCTGACATGAGTTTTTAACCTTTTTTTTGGGGGGGGGGGGCACACACACTATTACATACTCTAAAATCCACGTAAACTCTTTTGGTTTGGACCTGTTGACTGTTAACCTCTGCACTGTAGACCTTTCCATCCACACTGTCTGCAGTTGGCTCTGTGCATTGAAATGGTAATTGCTTTTAGTGCGGTAAATGCCGGCACTATCGCTGTACATCACTTTCATAACCGCGAAACATCTTACATTCCGCCAATAACAAATATGAAGCATTCACGTCTCTGTTCCCAGGTATTACCGCTCACTAACGCATGGATGCGGTATACAGAAAGTTCTAATCACAATACACAGAGAAGATTGTGATTTAGCAGTGCGACGCCGGTGCTCCCCACAGAAGTAACCGTCCTAGCCTGATTATCGCATTTTATCAAAGATTCCATTTCATCAGAGATGGCAAAGAGACGGTTTGTGCCGCCAAGTGCTCCCCTGGGCTCCGTATACTACAGGGAAACTCACTGATTCCATTATTGTGCCTGAAATAAGCTTTAGATGAGCTTCTATGCTAGACTCGTAATATAAATATATTGTGCCAATCGCTGCTTCGGTAGATAATTAATTCTGTGTGGGGGCGAGACCGTTTTTTATTTTTTTTGGCCACACAATTCAATTGTTGCTCCGATGGGGTGCCCAGTACAATTGAATTGCTTCCGGCCAGCGCCCTCTAGTGGCGGCTTCTGAAAAACAATTGGATTCCCATTCAGTTTGGGGAAGAATTAGAAGTAAAGGTTTCTCCCAAACAGTTACTTGCCTGTGTTATGTCATTCATGCAGTCTGGTATGTATATGGGTTGTAGCTTGCGGCAATGTGTAATCTCATTTCTTTAGTATTCATGAAAGTTACAGGGGGCATGTTCAGTACAGGCCAATAATGAAAGAGGTCTGAAGGTGGGACAGCCAATTAAAGTGATTGTAGATGCAAGGACTATTTGCCCCAGGGCATTTAATATCTCTGACACTTCCAGTTCTGGGAGATATTCTAGGAGCCCAACTGTTCTCGTTGCAGTGACACTTTTGGTCAGTAGGTGGCAGATGGCTCTGTGACAATCTCCTCTGTGACAGTACAGTAAGAGACAAGAGCGGTTTTTAGAGTTTTAACTGCAATCCCATATGTACTAAGCTCTGGAATGTAGCAGGACCTGGTAGGTAATGCCACTTTGAGGCAACACCCCCAACTCGTTAGACCACGCCCCCTTCCCCCAACTTCGGGTTGCCGCATCGGGTGTCCAAACAAGTAGGAATGCCACTGGCGTATCTGACCCAATTCTGCTCTCCAGTGGCCACGTGCCCTGGAGCCGCCGTGCACTGTAACCCTACACTGCTGCCCCCAGTGAGAGCGTTGGCATTGGGTCACCCTTTGTGCAGAATCAGCGGCATGCTAGGCTGTGTTGGATCCTCTATACTGGCGAATGCTGCGTTTTCCCTCACTATTCCGCATTCGGCAAATAGAAAATAAATGTGTCATTACAACAGTGAGAGGCCCCGATTGTCACCTTTCATCGGCTTATCCCAAGTTCCAACTCTGTGATGATTATTAACATACATATTGGAAATATTTGCTTGCGGAGCCACTAAACTGCTCTTATCCCAGTGTGATTCAGAGACGGCGGCGATTCACGGGCATAGATCACATTTATTGAAGTGCTCACTGATTTGCTTTCTTTGTCTGCGCTCTGCATGATTAGTGTTGCTGTATATTGCATCCACCGGCCCTCACTGAGTCATACCACTACGGAGAGGGACAAGCAGGCTCCGGCATTATTCAGTTCCTGCAAGCGCTGCGTACAGTGTTACATAGAGACATTGCGCCGTGCGCTAGACTATGGAAGTGTGCAAAGGAAAGAGGGAAATGTATTTTTTGTGCATACTTGCCAACTCTCCCAAACTGTCTAAGTAGGAGGTGCCAAGTGGGCCCTATTAAACCCACTTCTGCCCTTGCCCGGCTTCCTCTGCGCTACCTCGTCTGGTCCTGTGTTGACTCCTCAGCGTCCCGCTCCTTTTTCCATCCATTGTTAGACCTGCTGAGTGCAGAATACAGAGACAGCCGTGGTGTGGGATGGAGCGGCAGAGAAGGTGGCTTTGTGCCCGAATGTAGGATTCCCGGGCACCACCTGTCTGAGATTAGGCAGACTCCAGACAGCCCTGCTAAGTTCCGGACTGCACAGAGAAATCATGGTTGGGTGGTAACCAGTGGCAGCTCCAGAGGTGGCGCTGCAGCACAATTCAAAATTCAAATAGGGGAGCCACACCCACTGCCGCCAACTTCCTTTTTCAAACTGACTCACTGGCAGGGGGTGTGGCTCCTCTATTTGAACTTTGAACTGTGCTGCAGCCCCACCTCTGGTGCCTCCACTGGTGGTAACCAGGGATGCCAATCCCGGGCCATATATATTAAATCCTGGGTTTCAAAAAAAATGCTCTATCCTGGGAATTCCAGAATTGAAGAAATGGTGGCAATGGCAGGCAGCAGCAGGATTGCGTCCTTGTATTTCTCCCCCTCATCCCTCAGTCCTTCGGTCTCACCCCTACTTACTATATGGGCGGTATTCAATGAGAATACCTGCGAGGTGCAGCGAATCCTTTTTAGGATTCGCTGCACATTCGCCACGTTCCGGAGCCGGCGGGCTCCGGTATTCAACGTGTCAGGGGCTCGCTGCCCCTGACTGGCGAATATGAGCTCCTGCGGCGATTGCCGCAGGGAGCCTGAGGACGGTGGCAGGCAGAGAGATGGAAGTCTCTCTGCCTGGCCCAGAGCGTTTGTGGGGGTTAGGTGGGCTCCCCCCGGGGGTGCCAGCAGGGGACCTATATTCACTATACCCGATCATAACGATCGGGTGCAGTGAATATATGAATATGTAATGAGCGGCTCGGCTCCGGCGCCCCCTGCTGGCTGCTGTGTAAAAAAAAAAAATTTTTTTTAAATTAAATATATATTCAGGTGCTTACAGCACATGAATAAAAATAGCATGCCCCTCCTCAGAATAAAATTCCAGATTTTTAGACACCAAATGTAAAAAACAAAACACTTTATTTTAAAAGTTCACATTACACTTCTCCATAAAAAGATAGCGATTGCTACTCGGTGAATCATGGCGAAAAAAACCTTCAAATGTATTCGCCATGTGGTCATTGAATAGGGTGATTCACAGTTTTAGTCAGAAATTCGCCAAACAGCACAAATTCGCCATAAAAACATGGCGAATCAGGCTCATTGAATACCGCCCTATGTCTCCTCCAGTCTTATCTATCTCCCCCTACTGCCCCCCGCCCCTGAGCACCTGCCTCCACTTGTGTAATACTTCAGCGCCTGTCTGGCCTGGTTCCCTGAAGGCCCGGTAGCTTCCAGGCTGTGCTGAAGACTATGAACAGGCACGTTCAGGCAGTTGCGCTGCACAGCGTGATCTTTTACATCACGCTGCGCAAATACCTTGCAGAACCTAGACTCTGATTTGCCAGGTGCTGCGCACGTACCCTGTAACTGCGGAGTGAATGAGTCCAGGCTAATCCTCGGCACACGTCTGCCTTATGCAGATAGCCATAAATAATTCATGTCCACAAAGCTCACAGAACATAACAAGTGTTCCCATTACTTAGATTTGATGTTCTGATGTTCAGCTCAGCGCTGCACATGGAAAATAAATGCAATAAAATATATATATCACCCAGTGAGGGGCCGCATCATTTTCCTTCATTCATGTCACGCCTGTTGTTAAAAAAACGCCTGTTAATTATGTATAGGCTTAGGTTATTAATGTATTTATGTAATTATTTTGTATAATATGTAATAGTTTTTGTCTAGCGTTCTCCTGGTGCCGAGCAGCCGGCGGTCTGTCGCAGATAGAGAGGGGGAGTGGATAGGAGGGAGGCCATTGTATTTCATGTATGCAGGCTGAGAGGCCGGTAATCGTCCCGGTCTTAAATCACCTTTATATTCTCCATCTGTAGTCACTGAAGAAATGTTACCTCCAACATTGCACATATAAAATATATATGATGCCCTGTATACGTTTGGGATGGGATTTTATTCGGTTTGGTTAGATTTAATGCACACGGATAACCTCATCAGCGCTAACTGATGTTATTTGTGCTCAGACTTCCCTATGACTTATGGGTGTATTTAAGCAGTGATAAGTTCTGTGCTGGGGGAAGGGGTTATCACTGCTACTTAACAATGGGTCACAGCAGAAAATCGCAGCTCCTGGGGTACAGTACAGTACCTCTAATTTTGCCTAAACAGCGCACCGGGTCCCATGTGACTCTGCTTGTGTCTGCCATCTTTTTTGGTGCATCTTCGTCACAACTCACAACACAGTGTGACTAGGCTGTACCAGGAGAGTTGGTTTATTTGAAATGTCACAATGTCCATCGGTATGCGACTGAGTCTCTGGATCTGTTTATGGAGGGCTACAATGCCTAACCACGGCTGTTATCCATGCCAAGTTCAGCTGTTCTCCGTATACAGACTCAGTCGCACACAAGCGTGGCTTGTCAAATTAATAAGTAGACCCCTCAAACAATCAGTTGGTGACTGTACCTCTTGGAATATATACTGTATGATATGCGTCCAGCAGAGGAACGGGAATCGTTACATTTGAGCACTGATCTGTATATATACGTTCCTTAGGTGGAACTCGCCCTTGTGTCTTACATCATTCCTGGTCCTCCAGCAATTCTGCTATAAGTTGGCTCTTATCAGAACTGCTTATCAGTCCCAGACTGGCCAGGAGACTCTCGAAATAGGGTGGCCCTCCCCCCCCCCCGGGAAGGTGTGCTAGTCTTCTGCGTCCTCCCCAGACCCTGCGTACCCCACTGCCCCAGGGACAAATGCCAGCTATTGTGGCACTTTGTGGACAGGGTAGGGCTAAAATTGAGTAACTTTAGCACCGCCACTTCTTCGTAGACCCGCGAATCATGGCATTTGGTGGAAATGGGGCGGGGCTTGATTAAATCAAAGTTCTACCTTGCCCCCCAAACTGTTCATCAGCGTCTCCTCTGCAGGCCCCTCCCTGTAAGTTATTAATGGTTAATAATATATGTGTAAATATTCATTTTCTACATTGCAAATTTCCGTAAAAAATGTAAGCACCCCTGCATTGTAAAACACAGACTGTGATAAATGCGCCCCTAAGCATGGTAAATGTCTAACTAAAATATGCACATTATTTTAGCATCACCTACTGTACATGCATTAAAGGGCTTTGGAGTAATTGTTGTGCTGGTGGGGTTGGGATCATTTGGTCTACAGCATGATGGTCGACAGTCATTAGGTCGACACCATTATGTCAGCATGGGAAAAGGTTGACGTGGGTCTAGGTCGACATGAGAAAAGGTCAACATGGTTCTAAGGTGAAAGGTCATTAGTTCGACAGGTCGTTAGTTCGACAGGTCATTAGTTCGACAATATCTAGGTCGACAGTGCAAAGGTCGACATGGGGTTCTTCACAGTTTTTTTTACCTGAATGTCAACACAGTCGACATGGACACAGTTTAAAGTGCACCGCATCCCCTCGAATTGCTCACTGCGCTCGCTACGCTCGGCACACTATTTTATTCTCCCACCACGCCCTAGTGGACGGTAGGGCATGATATACCGCCTGTCAGCATATGTCGGCTCAAAAATCAGTAGACCTTTTCACTATTGACCTAGACATTGTCGAACTAATGACCTGTCGAACTAATGACCTGTCGACCTAGATCCATGTCGACCTAGATCCATGTCGGCCTTTTCCCATGTCGACCTAATGGTGTCGACCTAATGACTTTCTACCATAATGCTGTAGACCAAATGACCGCATCCCTGCTGGCAGAGGAGGTAGCACTGTGATGATATATATGTAGGAATAAATCCTGATAATGCAGCAGAGACACATAGCAGGGTCAGAGCTTTATAACAGCCCTCTCCCGGCATGCGATAATCCTTACATGTGTGCAGCGTAATGCTGTATCGTATCGGGAATCTGGATGATATTACCACAGCACATCCGCGAATATGCATGGTGATAAATCGGACTCTACAGGATTATTTACTAAAATGGGAGTTCTATTGAATATGGGATCTTCCAGAAGATAATAGAATGTGAATGGTTGCCAATAGCAACATCCCTTATTAACTAGAACTCCCATCATTAAATAAAGCCGTAAGTGCACAATCAGTGATCTGCATGAACGGTTATTTACCATGTCACTGTCCTGTGTCTCGCTTCGTTGGTGTGTAATCTCCCTAGCTGGCTCCGTGCCGCTGAGCCCACATAGCAATTACCTTACGTTATAAACCACACACAGTGTCATTAATATAGAGCTGTAAAAGGCCTGAGCCCAGTACCGCTCTCTGCGGTATACATGTAATAACTATCCAGCTGACCTGTGTCTTCTGTTCTGTAATCCTGTGTCTACCCACGCACTTACCTTCCCCACTAGACCTACTGTAGTAGTATGTGCCTGCTGTGGGGAAGCACAATCAGCTGTGGCAGAAACATTAGATTGCTATGGACCCCTCGCCTGTCCTTGCTGGGAGTTGTAGTAAATCTCATCCTATAGTCATTACCCTTGATCTGCCCATGAAGCCACAGTGTAAAGGCCCCCATACACTAGGGCGACTTGTCCTTAGGACAAGTCGCCCCCGACTTCCCCCTGAGCTTCCCTGGCTGCTCCCCGGGGGAGCTTGATTAGATTGGCACTTGATGTGCCATTTTTTACATGTGATAAATCGTCTCGATTTATCACATGTAAAAAACCCGGGGAGCAGGGGGGGGGGAGGGCTACAGAGCAGGGCTGCTGGTGGGAGCAGGGGGAGCTGGGGACTCTGCGGGGGACACAGGCGGCATAGAGCCAGGCAGAGGGAGCCGGGAGCTGTCAGTGCTAGGAAAAAAAGCCTATACAATGAATGGGCAGCCTGTGATTGGCTGAGCGCTCTCTCAGCCAATTGCTGACTGGCTGAGAGAGCGCTGAGGCCAATCACAGGCCGCCCATTCATTGTATGGGCTTTTTTTTTTAATTCAGTACTGACAGCTCCCGGCTCCCCCTGCCCGGCTCTATGCCGCCTGTGTCCCCCGCAGTGTCCCCAGCCCCCCCTGCTCCCTCTACCACCGCGCCGCCCCACTAGGTCCCAAGTTGGGTGGTCGGACGTGCAGCAGGTCCGACCACCCGACGCAGATCCGATGCGCACAGGACCGCGCATCGGATCTGAGGGGACATAAAAACTAGCCGATTTTGGTCCGATTTCGGCCAGATCCGACTGATCTGGCCGAAATCTGACCAAAACCGGCTAGTGTATGGGGGCCTTTACTGTGTCATCACAGGGAGCAGGAATATAAGACAGAGGGTTCTCTATGTACCATAGTTGTCTAACCTCCTGCATTCTGCAGGAGATTTCCTGACATAGCAGCAATCTCCCTCTCTCCCTCATTAGTCTAGCAATCTCCCTCATGTCAGCTAGCCCACATTACACTGTTACATCATAGTTACCTCCCCTCCTACATTCTGCAGGAGACTCCCTGACATAGCAGCAATCTCCCTCTCTCCCTCATTAGTCTAGCAATCTACCTCATGTCACCTAGCCCACATTACATTGTTACATCATAGTTACTTCCCCTCCTGCATTCTGCAGGAGACTCCCTGGCATAGCAGAAATCTCCCTCTCTCCCTCATTAGTCTAGCAATCTCCCTCATGTCACCTAGCCCACATTACACTGTTACATCATAGTTACCTCCCCTCCTGCATTCTGCAGGAGACTCCCTGACATAGCAGCAATCTCCCTCTCTCCCTCATTAGTCTAGCAATCTCCCTCATGTCACCTAGCCCACATTACACTGTTACATCATAGTTACCTCCCCTCCTGCATTCTGCAGGAGACTCCCTGACATAGCAGCAATCTCCCTCTCTCCCTCATTATTCTAGCAATCTCCCTCATGTCACCTAGCCCACATTACACTGTTACATCATAGTTACCTACCCTCCTGCATTTTGCTAGAGAATCCCTGATATAGCAGCAATCTCCCTCTCTCCCTCATTAGTCTAGCAATCTCCCTCATGTCACCTAGCCCACATTACGCTGTTACACCATAGTTACCTCCCCTCCTGCATTCTGCAGGAGAATCACTGACATAGCAGCAATCTCCCTCTCTCCCTCATTAGTCTAGCAATCTCCCTCATGTCGCCTAGCCCACATTACACTGTTACATCATAGTTACCTACCCTCCTGCATTTTGCTAGAGAATCCCTGATATAGCAGCAATCTCCCTCTCTCCCTCATTAGTCTAGCAATCTCCCTCATGTCACCTAGCCCACATTACGCTGTTACACCATAGTTACCTCCCCTCCTGTATTCTGCAGGAGAATCACTGACATAGCAGCAATCTCCCTCTCTCCCTCATTAGGCTAGCAATCTCCCTCATGTCGCCTAGCCCACATTACACTGTTACATCATAGTTACCTACCCTCCTGCATTTTGCTAGAGAATCCCTGATATAGCAGCAATCTCCCTCTCTCCCTCATTAGTCTAGCAATCTCCCTCATGTCACCTAGCCCACATTACGCTGTTACACCATAGTTACCTCCCCTCCTGCATTCTGCAGGAGAATCACTGACATAGCAGCAATCTCCCTCTCTCCCTCATTAGTCTAGCAATCTCCCTCATGTCGCCTAGCCCACATTACACTGTTACATCATAGTTACCTCCCCTCCTGCATTCTGCAGGAGACTCCCTGACATAGCAGCGATCTCCCTCTCTCCCTTATTAGTCTAGCAATCTCCCTCATGTCACCTAGCCCAAATTACTCTGTTACATTTTTTGGGAAAAAAGGAATGAGAGACAAATACAGCTACATTGAATCATCAGCACCATTTCCCAGCACTTTACCAAGTATAGTAGCTCTTTCTAACTGCTTTGGGGCTCATCTACATTTGGATATAAGTCATTTTAAAAGATTCCCCTCAGATGTAGCAGTACACACCCACGCTTCTAGGTGCCACGTTCACAATCTCTATATATGGAACTAGACACGCCCTTTGGGTGGAGCATGACACGCCCCCTCAATGGGACGCTATGCAAAATTCTACTACCAACTATAATCTCCCTGAAACTAGTTTTTAAAAGTAGGCAAATATTCTATATACTAAGTCTTGGGGCGGGATGTATTAACATGCATTACCGCCCCTCGCCACGCCACCGCAGCAATGCTATTGCATATGTACTAACATACGCAATTAGCATCGCAATGCGGTGATGGAGGCCCCCACGATACCTTTGATGTGGTGTACCGGTCGGGTCTCCGTCACATCCCTGGACTCTTCCTCTTCTCCATGGACGGGAAGCAGGTGTCCTGGACACCGCCTCCTCCCCCCTGCAGACGGAAGGACCTTCGACTGTGTTGCTAGGGGGAGGAGGAGTTTGACGGAGGTATGCCGGTGTGTAGGGTCGGCGTCTGTGCCGGAGGGGTGGTGGGTTAAGAAGCCAATAGGCTTCTATAGGGTATCACCCCCCAAATATAAGAATACCCTGGGCGGCAAAAACGCAGTGACCAGGTCTAAGTACATTTGAAAATGCGATAAAACGCTGCTACATTTCATTCTAAGGCTTATTACATAGTAAGATGGGATTGATTTAATACCTCACGTAGCACTTACCTGCCACAAGGTGATTGCACCTGCAAGATTAGAACCCTACGTGTGTGTTGAGGTGGGCAGCAGACTGTGGAGTATGCTCGGTGTGCCAATAAAGGTGGTGAGGTGGGGGGGAGATCACAGTACACAATACAGGGGCCGAAGCTTAGGGCCCTCGGTCATGATCCAACATAATTGTTCTGTGGACCGCAGGCTGCTTGAATCAGTGGCGTAACTATAGCACCGCAGCCCCCGCCACCGCGGGGGGGCGCTGTGCATGTGGGGGCGCCAGGGGGCTGCGGTGCTATATTTAAACCCACCCCCCCTCCAATCCCCTGCAGACTTACCTATCTCGCTGGTCCCGGCGGCTCCGTTATTCTGCTGAGGACCACCACAAAATGGCCACCCCCATATAGCACACAGTTCTCTGAAACTGTCTGCTGTATGGGGGCGGCCATTTTGTGGTGGTCCTCAGCAGAAAAACGGAGCTGCCAGGACCAGCACGATAGGTAAGGCTGTGGGGGATTGGGGGGGGGGGTTTGCATAGGCGGCGGGGCAGGGGGGTAGGGGTGCTTGGCGGGGCGGCAGCGAGGGGGGGCGCCCCCCCCCCTAACGGCGGGGGGGGGCGCCCAAAACGTAGCTACGCCACTGGCTTGAATCAATGTGCTGGTAAGATACTGGGTGGTGGGAGGAGGGTGTGGAGAAGGAGATCTCTCCTCTGGATAATAGGGTTGTTGCCTCTCTCTCAGATGGACAGGTACTCAGCATAGACAGGTGGATTCCCCATCATTGGCTTATGGCAGCAAGCAGATTGAAGAAAATGGCAGCAGCTCATACTCAGGCTGATCAGAGCCCTAACTAGATATTTTGGTGGCTTGGGACAGAAAAAAAACACTGACACCCCCCTCCCTCCCCCATCCATATTTCAAACAGGGACATAAGACTAGCCCTGCACACAATTGGGTCAAGCGGCTGATGCAGGCGTGTCGATGCCTACTTGGAAAGGGCGGCCGATGTCTCGCGATACTGTTGTATCCAGGATTCAAACCCATGACCTTTCATATTGCCATCATACACCTTACTCACATAGCTATTTGCTCGTTTATGGGAAATATGAGAGTATTTTGAAATGTGTGCCTTAAATAAAGGGCTGTGTGACTAAGGGCGCTTAGGGACGCAATGGGGCAGATTGGCGTGGCCAGGTGATGCCGGGGATTAAACAGGAGGATGTTGCAAGTGAGATGGGTTAAACAGAAACCTGCCATGTGCTGCAGAACAGCGCCCCCTGCCTTGCTGTATCCCCCGCATGTCATTTATACCCAAATAAAAGCTATTTTGGTCTGCTATTATTTCACAACATCTCAAATTTTACCCATCTGGATAATGTATATTCTGCCCTGGCAGCCACAAGATTTAACATCACATGAAGTAAAGAAAAAACATTTCAGGTCAGTAATAAACGGCAATCCGTAGGAAGACTTCCACAGCCGCTACCAGCCGGAACATTCTGCTGTCTAAGTGGCTTTTATCTCCCTGCTGCATTTTTTAAATATTGTGAATGGACCTGAATGGTAATGAGCGCTACATTAAATCTGCATTTCCAGAATGAACAGGGACCAATGTCATCGCAATATGCTCCGTGCTGATATTTACTCTACATCCGTACGGAGCTTATAGATCCAGTGAGGCGGAGAGGCACTTAAAATAAATAGATCCGATAATTGCTCTCCTATTGCGCCAATCAGTCATCTCTCTCGGAGATGCACTTAGTGTAGGCTAGAATAAGGTCAGTCAGGGCAGGGGGTGGGCTGTGAAGGATACGCCCATATGGAGATTGTCACATCAATTAAATAAACCACCAACGAATCAGCTCCCACTGGTCATTTTTCAAACCCAGCCTGTAACATAGCAGGTAGGAGCTGGTTGGCTGGTGGTTTATCACTCTCCATTTTATCACTTTTCAAGCTTAGTACATCTGGCCCACTGACCTTAAACCAGTAGCCGCCACAGCTAGACCCTTGGCTTATACAAACAGTAGCGCGGGGGGGGGGGGGATTTTCCTGTTGTTACTGGCAGTGTGGTGATTCTAGGTAGGAAACTGCAGGAAAGTTGTACTCTTACCGAACAGTGGTCGAGGTGGGGCTGCGGCGCTATCCAAAATTCAGTGAGCCACACCCACTGTCACCCCAATCACTGCCAATCACACGCCACTCAGGACTCACCGACAGTGAATAACAGCCTACTCTATGACCGTACGCTAATAACAGCCTACGCTATGACAGTGTGCTAATAACAGTTCACGCTACGACAGTGCGCTAATAACAGCCTACGCTATGACAGTGTGCTAATAACAGCTCACGCTATGACAGTGCGCTATTAACAGTCTACGCTATGATAGTGCACTAATAACAAACCACGCTATGACAGTGCGCTAATAACAGCCTACGCTATGACAGTGCGCTAATAACAGCCTACGCTATGACAGTGCGCTAATAACAGTCTACGCTATGATAGTGCACTAATAACAAACTACGCTATGACAGTGCACTAATAACAGCCTACGCTATGACAGTGCGCTAATAACAGTTCACGCTATGACAGTGTGCTAATAACAGTCTACGCTATGACAGTGCGCTAATAACAGCCTACGCTATGACAGTGTGCTAATAACAGTTCACGCTATGACAGTGTGCTAATAACAGCCCACGCTATGACAGTGCGCTATTAACAGTCTACGCTATGACAGTGCGATAATAACAGTCTACTCTAAGACAGTGCGCTAATAACAGCCTACAGTATGACAGTGCGCTAATAACAGTCCACGCTATGACAGTTTGCTAATAACAGCCTACGCTATGACAGTGCGCTAATAACAGTTCACGCTATGACAGTGCGCTAATAACAGTCCACGCTATGACAGTGTGCTAATAACAGCTCACGCTATGACAGTGCGCTAATAACAGCCTACGCTATGACAGTGCGCTAATAACAGCCTATGCTATGACAGTGCGCTAATAACAGTAGACGCTATGACAGTGCGCTAATAACAGCCTACTCTATGACAGTGCACTAATAACAGTCTACTCTATGACAATGCTCTAATAACAGCCTACGCTATGACAGTGCTCTAATAACAGCCTACTCTATGACAGTGCGCTAATAACAGCCTACAGTATGACAGTGCGCTAATAACAGTCTATGCTATGCCAGTGCGCTAATAACAGCCTACACTTTGATAGTGCACTAATAACAGTCTACTCTATGACAATGCTCTAATAACAGCCTACGCTATGACAGTGCTCTAATAACAGCCTACTCTATGACAGTGCGCTAATAACAGCCTACAGTATGACAGTGCGCTAATAACAGTCTACTCTATGACAGTGCGCTAATAACAGTCCACGCTATGACAGTTTGCTAATAACAGCTCACGCTATGACAGTGCACTAATAACAACCTATGCTATGACAGTGCGCTAATAAACATTTACGCTATGACAGTGCGCTAATAACAGTCTACTTTATGATAGTGTGCTAATAACAGTCTACTCTACGACAGTGCGCTAATAACAGTCCACGCTATGACAGTGCGCTAATAACAGCCTACACTATGACAGTGCGCTAATAACAGCTTATGCTATGACAGTGTGCTAATAATAGCTCACGCTATGACAGTGCACTAATAACAGTCCACGCTATGACAGTGCGCTAATAACAGCCTACGCTATGACAGTGCGATAATAAACGTTTACACTATGACAGTGCGCTAATAACAGTCTACTCTATGATAGTGCGCTAATAACAGTCTACGCTATGACAGTGCGCTAATAACAGTCTACGCTATGACAGTGTGCTAATAACAACCTACGCTATGACAGTGCGATAATAAACGTTTACACTATGACAGTGCGCTAATAACAGCCCACGCTATGACAGTGCGCTAATAACAGCCTAAACTATGACAGTGCCCTAATAACAGTCTACGCTATGACAGTGCGCTAATAACAGCCTAAACTATGACAGTGTGCTAATAACAGCCATGCTATGACAGTGCGCTAATAACAGTGTACTCTATGACAGTGCGCTAATAAACGTTTACGCTATGATAATGCGCTAATAACAGCCTACGCTATGACAGTGCGCTAATAACAGCCTATGCTATGACAGTGCGCTAATAACAGTGTACTCTATGACAGTGCGCTAATAAACGTTTACGCTATGATAATGCGCTTATAACAGTCTACGCTATGACAGTGCGATAATAAACGTTTACACTATGACAGTGCGCTAATAACAGCCTACGCTATGACAGTGCGCTAATAACAGTTCATGCTATGACATTGCGCTAATAACAGTCTACGCTATGACATTGCGCTAATAACAGTCAACGCTATGACATTGCGCTTATAACAGTACACGCTATGACAGTGCGCTAATAACAGCCTACTCTATTTATTTATTTATTTATTTATTTACAGGTTCTTATATAGCGCAGCAGATTCCGTTGCGCTTTACAATAGTAGACAGTGATAAAACAAACTGGGTAACAACATACAGACTTGGAGGTAGGAGGGCCCTGCTGCAAGCTTACAATCTATAGGGATATTGGTGGAAACACAAGGACAGGCACCAGTAATACCATAGCAGTCCCACCAAGTTACAAGTCCAGAAGGGTAGCTATATAATACATAAGTGCCTCAGAGGGTTATGCATGTAGAACTTAAACATTATAGGCTTGCCTGAAGAGGTGAGTTTTCAGGGAACGCTTGAATGTTTGGAGGCTATTGGAGAGTCTTATTGTGCGTGGAAGGGCATTCCATAGGATGGGAGCAGCCCGATGAAAGTCCTGTAATAGTGAATGGGAGCTGGTGATCCGTGCAGAAGAGAGACGCAGATCTTGTGCAGAGCGGAGTGGTCGAGATGGGAGATATTTTGTGATAAGTAGAGAGATATATGCTGGTGCAGTATGGTTAATAGCTTTATAAGTTAGTAGAAGTGTTTTGTATTGAATACGGTAAGATACAGGTAACCAATGGAGGGACTGGCAGAGCGGATCAGCAGATGATGAGCGTCTTGCAAGGAAGATCAGCCTAGCAGCAGCATTTAAAATGGATTGTAGTGGTGAGAGTCTGTTCTTGGGAAGACCAGTTAGGAGACTATTGCAATAATCAATGTGGGATATAATGAGTGCATGGATAAGAGATTTGGTAGTGTCTTGTGTGAGATAGGGTCGTATTTTGGATATGTTCTTTAGATGCATGTAACATGATTTGGAGACAGATTGAATGTGGGGAAGAAAGGACAGGTCAGAGTCGAGGATGACCCCTAAGCAACGAGCTTGTGGGGTAGGGTAGATGGTCGAGTTGTCAACAGTGATGGAGATATCAGGATGGTAACTGTTCTTAGTTGGCGAGAATATAAGTAATTCTGTTTTTGAAATATTGAGTTTGAGTTGGCGGGAAGACATCCAAGATGAGATGGCAGAGAGACATTCTGAAACTCGGCCCAAAACCACTGGTGACAAGTCTGGGGTTGATAGATAGATTTGAGTATCATCCGCATATAAGTGATACTGAAATCCGAAAGAGCTTATTAGTTTGCCAAGAGAGGAAGTATAGATGGAGAACAGCAGAGGACCTAAGACTGAGCCTTGCGGAACTTCGACTGACAGAGGTAGTGAAGAGGAAGTAGAGTCAGAGAAGCGAACGCTGAAAGAGCGATCAGATAGGTAAGATGTGAACCAGGAAAGGGCTGTATCATTAAGACCTAGGGAGTGTAGTGTTTCTACAAGAAGAGTGTGATCCACAGTGTCAAATGCAGCAGATAGATCTAGAAGAATAAGTAGTGATTAATGGCCTTTAGCCTTAGCAGTTACCAGATCATTCACCACTTTAGTCAGTGCTGTCTCAGTGGAGTGTTGAGAGCGGAAGCCTGACTGAAGCGGGTCTAATAGGGTGTGAGAGTTAAGAAAGTTTGTGATGCGAGAGTAGACAAGTCTCTCCAGTAGCTTAGAGAGGCATGGGAGCTGAGAGATAGGACGATAGTTAGAGAGAGAGTTAGGGTCAGAATTGTGTTTTTTCAGAATGGGAGTAATCACTGCATGTTTGAGCAGAGATGGAAAAGTACCAGTAGCAAGAGAGAGATTGCAGATGTTAGTTAAGGTTGGAATAAGCACAGTAAATAGATTTTTTATAACTTGTGCAGGTATAGGATCAAGAGGAGAGGTAGTAGAGTAGGAGGATAAGAAGAGTGCGGATACTTCCTTTTCATTTGTGGGCTCAAATGAAGAGAAAGTGCCAGAGGGTTCAGCAGGGGAAAAAAGTGGGTTAGAGGTTGAGGAAGAGCATACCATTTCATCTCGGATGTTATCAATCTTGTCCTTAAAGTAGGAGGCAAGTTCTTGTGCACTGATGGTAGCCGGTGGGGGAGGGGGGGGAGGGTACAGAAGAGACTTGAAGGTGTTAAAAAGTCGCTTAGGGTTGATGACAGTGCGCTAATAACAGCCTACTCTATGATAGTGAAATATATGCGACATTCATATAACTGACTTATAAACCGCTCTCCGTATCATCAGTTCTTCTCTTTTGAATGATAATAAAAGGAACGGGGAAAGGCGACAGGCTGGGGAAGGAAATATCGGCCGTTTGTGTGCTAGGCTGCTGTTGATTTGTATGGGAGTATTTTACAAGTGACAGGAAATAAATCACTTCATTAAAACATCTCTGTGGGTCTCCTATAAGCCCTTGCCGTATTTAACTGATAGTGTCTCAGTGCGCGCTGCATTGTCGGGCCTGGCTGCTGGGCTGGAAGAGGCGGCATTGTCATTCAGGACGTCGTCGGCTTAGTCTGACTCTGAACGGGTTAGAAGATTTCTGTGCTGTTTAGAAACCATTTTGCAGATGGTGGCGGGGCGCCAGCTGGAAGGTCCTCGGGTGGATTTCATCTAGCGGAGGAATCGAAAGGTGCCGCCAGCTCAGCCCCAACGTGTAGACCAGGGGGCTGCGGATTAGGCCTGGTCTCTTCAGGGGGGGATCAGTCTTGCGCAGCAAGACAGATGGCCTGTTATCAAAGTGGATTGAGGCCAGGGAAAGAGGGGGACAGAGAGGGAACTGTGTTGCATTGTGGCATACCTCCCAACTTCTGTTTTGATGAAATAGGGACACTCGCGAGCGCCCGAAAAGGGGGCGGGGCGTATGCAAATTAAGGCGTGACTTATGCTAATTAGCCGCAACCTAATTTTCATACGAGAATGCATGCGCACAGCGTCTATTCTATTAGATTGGGGGGTCTCCCAACTGCCACCCCCCGCGGCGGGACAATGCCTGCCGCGGGTGGGACAGCGGGACAGGACCCGAAAATCGGGACTGTCCCGCTGTAATCGTGACAGTTGGGAGGTATGTTGTGGGACATGCTTACAGCCATATTTATCACACGTTTGATAAGTCCTGTGTGCTGGGTTCTAGAAAGAGGGAGTAACTACGGATTGGTAGTTATAACCAGTGACGGATCGAGAGGAGGGGCTGCAGCACAGTTCAAATTTCAAAATAGAGGAGCCACATCAACTGCCAATGAGTCAGTTTGGAATGGCAGTGGGTGTGGCTCCCCTGTTTGAAGTTTGAATTGTCCTGCCCTGGCTCAAGTCCACCATCGAGAAACAGACTGAGTACTGTTACTTTATCGGAGACCGGCCCACCATCACCACAGAAGTCTGTGATCCCAACGTCCCCTCTTGAGGAGCATATGTATTAAATCATGACTGTTTCCTTTATAATGACAGTAATACACAGCTAAAGTACAGCAGAAGATCAAGAGAGCTTGCAGGCAAATATGCGGTCCTGTGCCCTGGTCTACAAGGCACTTGCATAAGTCCAGGCTTGGTCAGAGCACAGCCAGCACACCATGCGCACCCACCTCCAAGCAGAAGACTCTGACGCAACTGTAGATTGTAACCGAATATCGCTTTTGTATAAATGATTTCTCTCTGTAATGCATAGAGTGTAGTATTCTGTACACAAGATAAGGAAACTCAGACAATGGCCCAATTGGAGAGCATAACTACTGTATGAGCAATCACAGCGGAAACAGCTGTAATTGACCGACATGACTGATAAGTTTGCTGTCTGTGGCTGTATAGAGACAGTAAAAAAGACCTGTGTCAGGTCGTGTACTATTTAATAATACCAAACAATTAAAAATAAAAAAAACATAATATATAGTTCCCTTAATGTGCTGTATCATGCTTAAAACATGTGACTTTCGCTGCCGTACAATCCCGTTATTTGAAATTTGGTTCATTACATTATAATGGAGGAGGTCATTCATGTGGAGGTCCATCCGCCATCACTGTAAAGTACAGAATGTCAGTACTTTGCGCATGTACAGAACCCGCACCGCGAATGTGTATATGGGTCCTGCTGCATAGGATGCATGCCGGCATTAGACCTTCATTGACTGAAGGTCTGATGTTGTTTTGGGGGTGGCCACAGGTTCCGTTTGGAAAAATGGAAATGTGTCGCCGCTGTTTAACAGCCTTAGATTCCAGGGAAGTGGCAGTTGGTAACAGCCTTAGGTTCCAGGGAAGTGGCAGTCGGTAACAGCCTTAGGTTCCAGGGAGGTGGCAGTTGGTTACAGCCTTAGGTTACAGGGAAGTGGCCAAGAATGGTCACTGCTGGTTCCTGGCTACACCAGGGCTGACGGTTACACATTCCTTGAGTCCCCCACAGCCTGGCCATGTGACACACACATATTATGGATTTGATTGATTCAATTCTATGCAAACTCATGGATAGACAACATAGGAGTGCCCCTATTAACCAGCCCCCTTACCACCACCTCTAGCCTCCAACCCACAGCCCGTCTACAGCGCACAGTCTGTACGTGGCAGCCTCTCCAAAAATGTCGGCTGCCTTGGAGGAGACCAACACTAGAGGCCATGATAGACCTCTACTGTCTGTCAGAGAAGTGCAGTGCGCCCAGCGCTGCCCAGAAGTGGGGATTCCTGGAAAGGAAAGGAAGAAAGGAATCCCCTAGACAACAAGCATGTACCTCCTCCCCACCCTGGCAATGAGCATGTAAGTCCCCTTGGCAACGAGCATGCAACCTTCCTCCCCCTGTCAACAAGCATATAACTCCCCCTGCAAAGAACATACACAGTAACTCTCCCTAGCTATGAGCATGTAATGTGGCATTATGTGTAGTAGGCATTATGTTATGTGGTATAATATGTAATAGGCATTATGGTGTGTGGTATAATTTGTAATGGGCATGACAGTGTGTGGCATTATGTGTAATAGGCAAGATGGTGTGTGGCATTATGTTTAATGGGCATTACGGTATGTGGCATTATGTGTAATGGGCATTACGGTGTGTGGCATTATGTGTAATGGGCACTGATCCCAATTTCTACTATGTGTGAGGGTATAATGATTCATTCTGAAGCCTATATACATAAATAAGTCACCTTCTTTTAAGTTTGCATTGATGCCCAGTAGGTGGGGATAGACATGCCCAGTAGGTGGTGATAGACAAGCCCCTCCTATGGGGCACCCCCTGTTAAAATTGGCTGCGCACGCCTATGATAGACAGACTGGAATATAAGCACGCGTCATGCCTCTAGGCACAGGGGAAGGGGAGAGGTGGAATATTTTCCTATAATAATAATAAACATTACCTTTTTCTTATCTATTAATTTACCACCACTCTGAGCACGCTCCTCCGTGTTCTCTCTTCATACAGAGAAAATCCAGGGAAGTGTGTCAAATTGCGGAGGACAACAAATAAATCACGTCTATTGCAGATGTGTCATCTTTGAATAATAACTTTATTAACTGCGGTCTATTGCCGGAACTGCGCTATATCCTCTTCATACAGAAAGAAAATGACTTTGAAAAGTATGTGTGAGCCGGTGTCTCGGCAAAACCGTGGTTACAGTGTACATTTATTTTCCACTGCATTTATTATTCCTGGAATATATGTATGTGTGCTTTTTCACTCCAGTTTAGAAGTCCTCTATTCCCTTCTGACCTGACTTTATGTATGTTTTAGAACCAATAGAATGTTCACATTTTTAAAGCGGCAACTGGATTTGCCCTGGAAATGATTGCCGCTTTAAAAATACTGTTATTCTTGCTCCAATTCCGGCACCTCCAACAACTCAGCCCTTATTACATTTACCTCATACTGATATTTAATTATCTAGAATCTTTCGCCTTTCTTTGGTTCCTAAATTCAGTTACATTTAATTTATTATTGTTGCTATAGCCTGCAACTTTTATTTTTTAATAGGCTGTATTGCTTTTACTGTCTATGTGCCACTAGGCTGGCTTATTTATTTTTGATGTACTTGACGTTAAAATCGCAGACCAAATCTTCAACAAGGATAAAAGGCGAAGAATGCAGCGCTATACTTTTTTTTAAAGAAAATTGAGAATTGTATAATCTTTACAATGTATTTAACAATTAAATCAATTTAGCATAACATAATATAAAATACTTAATAAAAAACATGGTATCGTGACAAAAAAAACACTTTCACACTGTAGCAGCTATATTTGAAGAGTCCGTTCCTAGTAGGCCCAACAGTTAAATGTAGAAGGAACTATAGTTACCACTCCTGGCTGAATATACGGAAGAGACTGATGCTAATGTCAATAGGTCCAAGTGGTCGGCCCAAAATTCAGCACAAATTACCGAAGTCCACTGGATACAGGTTAGGAGGACCATTGGTAGAATAATCCTGATTGGCCAATTGGAGTGGTGCCTGGTGAACAATAATTTTAAAGAGTAGGTGGTACCCCAATGTTGGAATGCGGGGTCACAATGAAAGCTGGGTCCTGTTGGGCTGGTCCGGACTGCAATCCCAAGTTGCACTGGGCAGCTTTATCAAAGTAGTTCTAGATTCCCAAATCTTCAACAAAATGGCAATCTGGTTGGAAATCAGGGAAAATAAGAAATGTGTTTAGTGAAAGGTGAAAACAACAGTAACTAAAATTGGTCTGAACAGGAATGAAGCTAGGTATTATGTTACCCGGGGCAAAGACTCGACTTTCACACTTAATCCAGGTCTGAGACATTGACGCTGATGAAGCTGAGTAGTCATTGAACGAAACGCGTAGAATTCTTAACTAAGCGCCATTTTGGAACGAGAATGCGGTTGACACAAACAGTACGGGGTTGGATTGCGCAACATTTAGAGCAGCTCCTGGGCAAATGAGAGTGATGGAAACTGGGGGAATTGAATTGCCATCTTTGTATTTGAATACCACGTATTAATGATTGGATATGTAATTATAGCCAAGTGGCGAGATATGGCAGATGTCTTAGATGTCGATCAACCATACATATATTGAGGCTCATATTTAAAAAAAAATATTGGATTGCAACCAACGAGTTGGATGCATTGATCCTTGCACACTGGGACTTGTAGCTCACCAACAGTTGGAAAGCCTAAAGGCCCATACACACTGGGTGACAAAACAGCCTGTTTGAGCGGCTTAAAAGCCGCCCAGTGTATATGGTCCGGCAGTGAGCGCTGCTGCGCGCTCCCGCATCATCGCCAGGAAAGCTGCTCATCTGCTGGTTATACCAGTAGATGAGCGGCTTTCAAGACGGCTTTGCATAGCTCTGCGCTATGCAAAGCCGTCCTCCCCCCTGCGCCGGGCAGGGGGAAAGCTGCTCAGTGTGTATTCCCCCCCCATCGGTGATTGTCATCATCGCTGTCCATACACGCTGGGCATTGTCGCCCAGTGTGTATGGACCTTAATTCTAGCCAAAAGAATCAGACCACTTGTCCTAAAAAAAGAAAAAGATTCTATATAAAATGTGTACTTGAATTACTGTACAGCCTTTCATCCCTTCCTCGCTCCTGTACCAGTCAGATGTGGCTGCGGTACCTCAGGCGTTTTACACGGCGCTGTGAGCTGAGGCAAGGACTTATTGTGCTTGTATTACTGAAATACTCGGCGTACCTTCATGTTAACATGGTTCAGAGAGAGCAAATGAAACCGTCAGTAAGGAAATTCATCATGCCCGCGCAGATGTATTTTATATTTTAAAAAAAAAAACTAAAAATTAAAAATGTTGCAAAAAAACTTTACTTTATGATGACGCAAAAGAAACAAAATGTTACAGAAAACATGTACAATATATTATGAGGCTTTTCAGGTTTTCTAAACTGACCTTGACTACAAGCTGTGCTTCATTTTGGTGCACAGATGGGACAGAGACTGTTCTTTGTGCAAGGTGGGTGGCGCAGGTCCCACAGAGGGAGGGGCTAAAATGAGGCGATTTTTATCATTTAAGGCCACCCCCTCCATGAAGAGCCACAAATTACGGTACTTGACCGGTAGAGGAGGGGGCTACAAGGGGCCAGTAGAATGAGGGAGGCTTGCCCACCCTTTCAGGGGACCGGGAGGGGGCCTGGTTTTCGGGAGACTTCCGGCCATTCTTGGAGGGTAGGCAAGTATGGTCTGCATCTCTATGGGCCTAGTTCAAACTTGATTGCAGTGAATTTTTTTGGCAAAATGGGCAAAAACATTCTGCACTGCAGGTGGGGCAGATGTAACATGTGCAGAGTGATTTATATTTGGGTGGAGTGTGATCATTCTAAAATCTAAATTGCAATGTAAAACTAAAGCAGCCGGTATTTACAGAAACCTAATAACTCCCCCAAATCTAACTCTCTCTGCACATGTTTCATCTGCCCCACCTGCATTGCAGCATGGTTTTGCCCATTTTGAGAACAAATTTGGGGATGCAGTTGATTTGCCGGCGGTCGGGATCCCGGCGGTCGGAATCCCGACACTGGAATCCCGACCGCCGAAATCCCGAAACTTTCTCCCTCCGTGGGTGTCCACGACACCCATAGAGGGAGAATAAATTAGTGTGCCGAGCGTAGCGAGGCACCGGGCCCGCTGCGTGGCGAGCGCAGCGAGCCCGCAAGGGGGGGCGATCCATGTCCCCCCCTTGTCGGGATTTCGGCGGTCGGGATTCCAGTGTCGGGATTCCGACCGCCGGGATCCCGACTGCCGGGAAATCGTATCGGATCCCAAATTTGTCCTGCGATAAGGTGTAAATTAGGCCCTATACAGTATGTGAACAACACCTGCTGCACGTCATTAATTGAAGGAAAGCTTTGAAATAGCCTTACCCTCTTCCCAAAAATGGGGACCTGCAAGCCACAAATGATTTGCTTCGTGCCTGGCAGGTAAAGACACTGTGCCACTAACCATGCATGCGCATTTTAGTGTTCATTCTAATATCCTGCGTCTATCGCAATAATTGCAGTTCCTCTTTCCTGTCTGAGGTGCATCTAGCACATTCTAGTGGTATCCGGACTATTGTTAGACAGCACTTACATAGACAGCCATTACATCGACACCATTAGTTTGACAGCTCAATAGGTCGACATACCATTAGGTCGACATGTCATTAGGTCGACAGCTCATTAGGTCGACAGCTCATTAGGTCGACAGCTCATTAGGTCGACATGTTTTTAGGTCGACACTGCCATTAGGTCGACAGTGTCTATGCCGACAGTCAAAAGGTCGACATGGTTTTTTTCACTGTTTTTTGAGCCGACATGTGCCGACAGGCGGTATTTCATGCCCTACTATCCACTAGGGCGTGGAGGGAGAATAAAATAGTGTGCCGAGCGTAGCGAGGCACCGTGCCCGAAGCATTGCGAGTGAAGCGAGCGATGCGAGGGGCTGCGGTTCACTTCAAACTGTGTCCATGTCGACTGTGTCGACATTTCGGCCAAAAAACAGTGAAAAAAACAATGTCGACCTTTCGACTGTCGACATAGACACTGTCGACCTAATGGCAGTGTCGACCTAAAAACATGTCGACCTAATGAGCTGTCGACCTAATGAGCTGTCGACCTAATGACATGTCGACCTAATGGTATGTCGACCTAAAACCATGTCGACCTATTGAGCTGTCGAACTTATGGTGTCGATGTAATGGCTGTCTATGTAAGTGCAGTCTAACATTGGTCCCACATCCCATTCTAGTCTAGGCTGTCCGATGTGTGCTTTGAGGTGCGCGCTCCCGCGGCACCTCATCGCACAGTACAAAAAGTATGTGCTTGCACATACTTTTTGTACTTAGTTTTCATCACATTGCATCGCATTGCATGTACATGCATGCAATGCAATGTGATCCGTGCTAATTAAGCACGGAAAGCACGCCCGTATCAGGGCGTGTATGGGCAGCATTAAGCAGCCCATACACGTCCCGATGCGGGCGTGCATTGTGGGCTTCAATAGCAAGGATCACATTGCATTGCCTGTGCATGCGTTGTGCATGCAATGCGATGCAATGTGATGAAAACTAAGTACAAAAAGTATGTACTTGTTTCCTAGCATGGCCACACTGATTTTGATCGGGTCGGAAAAATCGCGTTGATCGCATTGCATGCGACCAAATCGCATGCGATGCGACTGACACGATGGACCCGATTTTTACATTGATTCAAATGTGAATAGGGTCCCAGGGACCCTATTTTACATTGGATTCAATGTAAAATTGTCCGCAGACCCCAATTTTAACCCCCCTGATGGCTCAAATGCCCCCATTGTGAACGCCATGCTTCGGGCTCGGTGGCTCGGTGACTCGCTGCACTCGCCACACTTTATATTCTCAACCCCACGCCGACGTGGATAGTAGGGGTATAAAAAGGTCGGAGGACGCGTACCGCCGCCCCTCGCGGGCTCGCTACGCTCGCCACGCTTCGGGTTGGCGTCAATCATGGGGTGCCGTTCACAATGGGGGGACATTAATTAATACCCATGACGGGGGCATATAAAAAACAATTGTGGCCGTGCTAGGAAACAAGTACCAAAAGGTATGTGCAAGCACTTTTTTTGTACTGTGCGATGAGGTGCCGCGGGAGCGCGCACCTCAAAGCACAGAACGCACAGCCCGCATCGCAGCGTGTATGGGCTGCTTTAGCACTGAAATAGATTGTGCTAGCTAGATGCACCAGAGCTGAGAGTGACACCCCAGGCAGAACAGAGGAACTGCACAGGTTGTGACAGGGACAGGGTGATAGAATGAACACTTCATTTTACTGTGAGACAATTATGTTCTAGGGATGTTCTTTTGTGTTTGTTTTTTTGGGGTGGAAATTTTTGGGTACTTATGTATTATCTGGGCTCCCATGTTAAATGCACCCCATTTTTTCATACCCCTACTATCCAACTACACATGGAGTTGATTTTATATAGTGTGGCGAGCGCAGCGAGCCACCGTGCCCGAAGCGTGGCTGAGATATTACATAAGTAAAAATTTTTGTTTTAGAATTTTTGTTGATATCAGTTATTTTGTTTTGTAATAAAATAAAAATATTGACACCATCCAGCGACTGTTTTTTTTTTTTTTTTTATCTCTTTAGGTCATTTAGGCATTGCATTTTTTATATAGTATACTGTACTGCACCGTAAGCTTCTTTAATACATAGAACTAGGCAGGCAGCACAAACAGTATTACAGTACAGATGTTGCTCGAGGACTCCGTAAGACATTGCTACTCTTATACTGTTGGGCTTTGGAGCACAGTAGCCTCATTAACACGCAAAACAGGTGCGTTTTATAATCCACTTGTCTATTCCCAACTGTATCTGAAAATCCCACACAGAAAACACTGGAGGTAGCGTGTGGAGAATTTACTGCATACTTGCCTACCTGACCCTCTCCATGAGGGAGAAAATGCTCTGTTCCTGGACATCCCTGGTAATGTTTGGTTGTCATCACCTGTGGTGAAACACCTTTCTTATCAATTACCTTGCTCACCACAGGGGATGGCAATCATACATTATTATACCTCCTAACTTTTCGTTACACAGGTTCGGGACACACACGCTGCAAAGCTGCCCGCGTGCCCGCAAAGGGGGCGTGGTCTGCGAACAGGGGGTGTGGCCTCACGGGATGACGCGCCCCTGTTTTTTCGCTGCTCTGCAAAGCTGAATAGACGCTGTGTTCATGTGCACAGTGCACAGCGTCTTTTCTCTTCAGACTGGGGGGGGGGGACTCCCAACTAAACCCCCCCCCACCTTGGGACAGTGGTGGCTCCGGGTGGAACGTGGGAACGTCCCCAAATACTGGGACGTTCCGCGTTTAGTGAGACAGTTGGGAGGTATGCATTACCAGGGAAGTCTAGGAGCAGAGCATTTTCTCCCTGAAGGAGAGGCAAGTATGCATTATCGCCAGGGCCGGTGCAAGGCACCGGAGCACCCCAGGCGAGTCGGGGTGGGGGCGCCCCGGTGCCGGGGGAGGGGGATACCTGTCCTGCGGCGCTGTCCGGTGCCGGGGGGTACCTGTCCTGCGGCGCTGTCCGGTGCCGGGGGAGGGGGGTACCTGTCCTGCGGCACTGTCCGGTGCCGGGGGAGGGGGTACCTGTCCTGCGGCGCTGTCCGGTGCCGGGGGGTACCTGTCCTGCGGCGCTGTCCGGTGCCGGGGGAGGGGGGTACCTGTCCTGCGGCACTGTCCGGTGCCGGGGGAGGGGGGTACCTGTCCTGCGGCGCTGTGTATTTAAAGCTGGCGGCGGAGGCAGCTGGGGTCCCTGCAGTCCATTAGAAATAACGAGCGCTATCCGCCGGGCTATGCGGAAGCGCTTCTGTTGTGAAAACACTGGCAGCACGCTGATTGGCTGAGATCAGCGTGCGCCGTGCTGCCAGTGTTTTTACAACAGAAGCGCTTCCGCATAGCCGGCAGATAGCGCTCGTTATTTCTAATGGACTGCAGGGACCCCCGCTGCCTCCGCCACCAGATTTAAATACACAGCGCCGCAGGACAGGTACCCGGGCGGCACGGGGGGGGCAAAATGCCGCCCTCCAGTGGCCGGCGCCCTAGGCAAATGCCTAGATTTGCCTAGTGGTGGCGCCGGCCCTGATTATCGCAGAGATGGTTAAACGTTCAACTACACATCCCGACATGCCCTGCTACAGTTTTACTATTTGGCCATGCTAAAACTGATGCAGGGCATGCTGGGATGTGTAGTTCAACAACAGCTGGAGTGTCAAGGTTAGCCATCAATGCATTATTGTCATCCTTGCCTACCCATACCTCCCAACATGACCCTCTCCAGGAGGGACAGAAAGCCCTGTCCATGGACTTACCTCATAATGCATGATTGCCGTCACCTGCCCGCCCCCTTTTCACTTCCTGTGAAACTATGCTGTCCCAGGCACACAGACACCTGTTCTACAGTTTGATGATGTCACAGAAGAATTAGGAAGAACATGTGATTTTCCCATTCTCATGAATATTCATAAATGTCTGATCAACAGCGTGCCTGTGCGCTAAAAGTGGGCGTCTCAGTCCTTGCACATGTGACCTTGCAAGGGGAGGAGTCTATAGCTGCATTTGCATAAACGGTGGACCCTGCTGCGCACACTTTTGCATGCGTCTCAAGCCCTGTGCTTAGGAGATATGGTTACTTCATGTGGAGGCTACTGTAGCATAATACTGTTTATTGGTATATTTTCTGTTTATGTGCATTTCTCTCCTAAAAATGCTGGGCATTCCCTGGGAACACAAGTTGGCCGATGCCTGCCAGGGTGGGCGTTGATATCAAATGATGTCAGCGCCTGCCGCCTTTTCGGTGATCTGTGGCGGAAATAAAAATCAGTTTATATACTGACTTTTATTACCGAAGGGGAGAGAAATCAATAGATGTCGGTGACCATTGAATTAATTCCCTCTCCTTCGGGCACATACGAGGGGATGCGTTCTTGTACACATCCCCTCACATGGGGGGTTATTCTGGTTCACTCGCAAAGGCACAATCCCTCTCTAATGGACAAAACCATGTGCACTGCAGGTGGGGCAGATGTAACTGGTGCAGAGATAGTTAGATTTGGGTGGGGTTTTACTTCAAAGCATAGTTGCCTACCCTCCTGCATTCTGCAGGAGACTCCCTGAATTAGCAGCAATCTCCCTCTCTCCCTCATTAGTCTAGCAATCTCCCTCATGTCACCTAGCCCACATTACACTGTTACACCATAGTTACCTGCACTCCTGCATTCTGCAGGAGACTCCCTGACATAGCAGCAATCTCCCTCTCTCCCTCATTAGTCTAGCAATCTCCCTCATGTCACCTAGCCCACATTACATGGTTACATTTTTTGGGGAAAAAAGGAATGAGAGATAGATACATTTACATTGAATCATCAGCACCATTTCCCAGCACTTTACCAAGTATAGCGGCTCTTACTAACTGCTTTGGGGCTCATCTACATTTGAATATAAGTCATTTTAAATTACACACCCACGCTTCTAGGTGCCACGTTCACAATCTTTTCCCACAATTTCTCCATATATGGAACTAGACACGCCCTTGGTTGGAGCATGACATGCCCCGTCAATGGGGCGCTGTGCAAAATTCTGCTACCAACCATAATCTCCCTGAAACTACTTTTCAAAAGTAGGCAAGTATGCTTCAAAGTGAGATCTATATTGCAGTGTAAAATAAAGCAGTCAGTATTTTCCCTGGCGTACTCAAAAAAGTTTGAAAAAACCTCCCTCTCGTCTGCGCAAATGTCTATGCAGCCAAAGATGGGATCTACTTCTGGGTGTCCCCACACCTTACAATAAATTTCAAGAGTTTAGTGCAGGGCTGGGCAACACCGGCCCTCCAGATGTTAATGAACTACACATCCCAGGATGCTTTGCATTAGTTTCAGCATGGCCACATAGCAAAACTAATGCAAAGCATCCTGGGATGTGTAGTTCATTAACATCTGGAGGGCCGGTGTTGCCCAGCCCTGGTTTAGTGTATAAATACACAAATGAAGAGATCCCTCCACCAGCGCACACCAAGTAGAGAAATGTTACGTCCCTACTGAATGGGTAACGTTCCTCTTCTCCGCCTCCGAATCGGGGATAGATCTACTTCTCCTGGTTTCCCCTTTACTTATAAGGCACCTGTCTCTTCTCCCTGTACTGGAATTTGCTTCCTCTGTAATTAACCGTAGGTTGCAAACCGGGATAGAAGGCACAGAAATTACGGATATAGTGAAGTATGTTTTTAATAATAAAAATTTTCCGACATATAAAACATGAAATGTAAAATACATATGACACACCAAACAATAATGGGCCAGGTATTGGTAAGTAGCAAATGGATAATTACCCTCTAAAATAGAGAACTGAGTTTAGGCAGCTCTCATTGATCGCATTCGGGTATCAAAGGTCTCTAGGTAGGCACCGGTACACCTTCTTTGAGATCCAAGGACACAGGTGAAATATCCCAGTTGCTCTCCACACAAAACTTCCTGGGCCCCTCCGACGCGTTTCTACCTCTACTGAGGTCTTTATCAAGGAGTGTGTTTATGTTAAAATGGAGTCCGGTATTTATCCTCTGGTCAGCCAATCCCCGATATCCTTGTTGAATCACGTGGCTTAGTCCTAAAGCCGCGTCTGAGGTATTTCCGGTGAAGTGCGGCTCCCGCACTTCCGGTTTCGTATGCCCCACTTCTGGGATCTCCGTCTTTGGTTTTGTAATGAAAACGGATCTCTATCAGTCCTCTCTAAGATAGTCCCGGCATTTGCGCTGTTGTTGCACCTCTATTAGCATCCTCTCTTATTCGTTTTGGGCATGATGTTTTCTATGATACTTATAGGTGACATTCCGGGCGCCATCTTAGTTTTGGGCAAATTTGCCCATAGTTTGGTAATAAAGGCCACCGTGGATTTTCCGCATGCAGGAGAGGGAAAAATAGAAAAATAGAACAGCATCTTGATTAGAAATAACATCTTGATTGGAAATAACTTAGAGCGTCATTGAAAAACACCTTATAATAACATATTGTATACAATCATTAAGCTTAAAAAAGTTTCAAATATATACATAAAATTTCAAATATATATTCCCTGCACAGAAACAAAATAACTCACCCAAGTCTAACGCTCTCTGCACAAGTTACATCTGCCCCACCTGCAGTGCACATGGTCTTGTCCATTAGAGAGTGATTGTGCTTTTGCGAGTGAACCAGAATAACCCGCATGGTACAGAGGGAATTCAGCGCCGGGGGGCCTGCAGGGTGGCCGTTGGGATGGGCGTTGGGTGGCATTTATGGGCCTGCTAACCAACGTCTGTACGCTGCTTAGCGATCCTTGCTGAAAAATCGGATTTTTTATTTTTTTTTCTCAGCTATGACGATTTAAATTATTTTCAATTTAAGTGAAATATGTCCGGCAAAGTTATTAGCTAGAAAGCAGCGACGGAAATGATCGATGGCTTATTAGGTAGATGCTTTCAGCGCCATTCCAAATGCGGCTAATAGATAAAATGACCGAGATAAGACATTTGCATAAAATTAGCATAATCAGCTTATGTTGTGTGTTTTGTAACATCAAACTTCAAAACATTTCCACATTAGGCTTATTTGTGGATCGGTCGGCGCTAATGGGCAATAACGTCTTAGTCTTGAATCTGCACAAACGGAAATTGCTGTTTATCTCATTTTAGGTGTTGTAATGCAAATTGTCATAAAACTACAACAGCTCGAAGAATTAAACATTTGGAAACAAGCTCAGATTCATTTAACTAATGGCTGCAGATGTTTTGAATACCGAGCATTCAATGGAGATAAAAGTACATTTGTTCCAAGAATGTTCATTTGTACATATTTGTTTCCGTTCAGAGATGCCAATTACTAATTTGGCGCCCTATGCAAATATGTGGTTGGTGCCAGGGCCGTAACTAGGTTAGGGCAGAAGGTGCCTCGCGCATACCACCGTTTTACTGTGGATGCATAAGGGGTACATTTGCTAAGATGAGAGTTCTATTGAAATTTCTATAGCAACCAATCAGATTCTACTTCTGTTTATTTAGTGCCTTCTAGAGGATAATAGATGGAATCTGGTTGGTTGCTATGAGCAAGTTTCCACTGAGCCGCGAATGGTTCCGAAGCGGTGCTGGTGTAACACTGCCCGCCTCGCTGTAGGGAAGAAATAGGGCCCGGCCGCTGAGCCACCTGACAAAAAGAAATGCTTACCTTAATTCCAGAAAGGAGTCTCATATCCTCCATGGCGACATCTTTCCAGTGATAACATCGGAAACATGGCCGCTCACAAATATCACTAGGAAGATGGCACCGGCCAAGGAGGAGGGACCTGCTTCCCAGATGGTAAGATGATGCTGCACTATCACCTCCTCCTAGTTCTCCATCCCCTCATCCCACCCCCCACCCCCCCCCCCCCCCATCCCCATTTGAACGGAACCACCAGCAATGAGTTTTTTAGTAAAAAAAAATGTTTTGTGTGTTTTCTTCAGAACCCATTGGACACCATTCCCCTCCAATGACTAATTAGGCAATTAGAAGTTTCCAATTAGCTTAATTAATCCAGTAATTACATGTAATTATTAGTCTGAAAAAAAAAATGTCCTTAAATTGCCTCACATAAAAAAATTTCGGAAGTTTTTTCACCCCAAATTTAATGAATCATCATTTATTAAATCGAAAAAGAATTGCTTTTCATCATTTTCTTAAATTTGTTTTTAAATCTCCCTAAAATTACACCCAAAGCACATTTTTTTTTCTATTTTTTTTTACTTTCAGCAAAGTTACCATTTAATGATTTTTTTTAAAATTATTCGGTACTTGTTTCCTAGCACGGCGCCCCCGATGTCTATCGTAGGGCATCTGATCGCATCGCATGCCATATAGCCGCATACGATGCATGCGATGCGATGCGTTTTTTAATTGTACAAGCACCCTGGTGGGTGCTTACAATGTTAAATGCACCCCCACGCCAACCCCACTATCAACGCAAAGCCGAAGCGCAAACCCGAAGCATGGCGAGCGCAGCTAGCCCGCGAGGGGGCGGTGGTACGCGTCCTCCGACCTTTTCATACCCGCACTATCCACGTTGGCGTGGAGTTGACTTAAGATAGTGTGGCGGCTCTTGCCACACTTTGGGCTCGCTCGCCACACTATCTAAAATCAACTCCAAGCTGACGTGGATAGTGGGGGTATGAAAAGGTTGGAGGACGCGTACCGCCGCCCCTTGCTACTCTCGCCACGCTTCGGGTTGGCGTTGATCCTGGGGGTGGCGTTGACATAGGGGGGCCATTTAACATTGTAAGGACCCATCAGCGTGCTTGTACAAGCAAAAATTGGTCCGATTCTGTAGAGATCCCCCCATCACGCGCATCGGGGCTGGCCACCGCACCCCTCTCCCTGGCCTCAGGCAGATTCGCCCCCTCAGTTTCTCAGTCTGCGCATGCGCAGACAGTGAGGGCTGAGAAGATGACTTTCCCCTGAGTGCGCAGGGTGCGCGGTGCCGGCGTGTGATGTCCTGACGCACGGGACTGGCCCGCAATGCACTCATGGGAACAGAGGGGGAGAGCCGGCGCACCAGGCACTGCAGCACACGGAGAGGGGCCCGGGAGCTCACAGGAGGAATGATCAGATTTGCGGCGCACAGTCAGTGACAAATGCGGTACATTCGGTACAAACTATATTTGCCGGTACAGACTGTTAAAAACCGGTACTGTACTGGCAAATTCGGTACAGTTGGAGGGTATGCAATAAACCATATACTATACTGTCAGAAGTTCTGTGTGCGATTATTCTGTCTCCACGCAGTGTTATACAATTACAATACAATTTGCTTTTCTTTATTTTTTTTTGTGTGTGTACTGCACACTGAACACTATTGGGATTATGTGTGTGATTGTTCTGTCTCCAGGTAGCGTTATACAAGCTGCACATAACAAAAAAAAATAACAGTAAAAATGTCAAACAATTTTTCTCTTTATTGTTTGTGTGTACTGCACCCATAGTATACTGTCAGAAGTTCTGTGTGTGATAGTTCTGCCTCCACGCAGTGTTATACAAGCTGCGCCTTAAAAAAGAAAATTACAGTAGAAAAATAAATTTTGCTTTTCTTTATTGTTTGTGTGTACTGCACCCCAATACAACATACTGATACTGTCAGAAGTTCCATGTGTTAATAACCAGCCAGCTTGCTGCAGACCTTGGCCTAAATTGAATGAAAACAACAGTGTAAGCTGTAAAGTGGTCAGAATGGTCTGGAAAGGGCTGGAAATGAATGTTATTGAGGTTAATATCATTCTAGGGACAAAAAAAACTCAAAAACGACGTGATTTGGGCTTTTTTGACCATTTTTGAAAAAAATCTAGATCCAAAGCTTTTTTTTTTTTAAACCTTTTATTATTTTTCAAACCAGTCTTCCATCAAGAAAATTATACATCATTATAATTGTCGATTAGAAAGATTCTAAACATACGCATAATGCTTATCCAAAAAGGGTTTCTCAAGTATTTTTGAAAAAAGGATTTACATCGACATTGTACATATAACAATTTGCAAATTAACTGACATCTACAGGACTAACACTAAACCCTAGGACAAACTGTCTCGCACTCAAACTCACACAAGGCCAGTATTCAATGCCTCTGATTCGCCATATTTTCTGGGGAATCAGGCAATTCCCCGGGTTTACAGGGAATTTTCTCACAGGAAAAACAATTCGCCCTATTCAATGGACACAATTCTCTGCAAATGAAGAGCGAATGTCTGGCGATTCTCTGTTTGTGATTCTCCGCGATTCGCCAGTGGTTTTCATTGGGGTTTTTTGTGGAATTCGCCGAGAGTGTATTCAATGCTGAAGTGGAGAACTGCTTTCTCCAGTGATTTTCCTCGGATTCTCCATTTTACATTCCTCATCTTTTTCTGGAGAACTGGAATGTGATCTTTGAAAATAAAGCGTTTTTTATTTTGATGTAAAAAAATCAGATTTTTTTTCCTGTGAAGGGGCATGCTATTTTAATTCATGTGCTTGCAGCACATGAATATATTTTAATTTTTAATTTATTTATTTTTTTACACATTCACCAGCAGGGGGCCGAGCCGGGAGCCGCTCATAAATATTCATATATTCACTGCACACTGATCCCGATCAATACACATGCACGATCGGGACTAGTGTGTAGCGGCTCCCGAACACAGCTCCCTGCCAGCTCTGGGGGGCTCTCCCTGTGTCCCCCACAGCCCTCCTCCCCCCCCCCACAGTGTCCGGCGCAGGCAGGGAGGCTTCCATCTCCCTGCCTGCAGCCGTCCCTCAGCTCCCCGGCGGCATTCGCCGCCCGCCCTCCGCCCTGTCACATTCGCCGCCCGCCATCCTATTTGTGCCTCCTGGCTCCGGGGAGCTTTCCCCCGCTGTGGAGCAGAGCCAGGAGGTGAGCGCTAAACAAGGGCAGGAGGAAGTTCAGCGCTGTGCATACTCCCGCCCTGCGCCCTGTCTATCACCGCCCACCCTCCGCCCTGTTGTTCGCCACCCGCCCGGTCTCCTGATTCGCCCCCTATTCGCTCGCAGGGACGGAGAGCCCCTGGCGAGTTGAATAGGGCGGACAGGAGGCTGGGGAGCGAATCTCCCTAAAGGATTCGCTGCCTTCCCCCCGTGAAAGCATTGAATACCTGCCAAGAGGGAAAGGTGGCGAGGAGGGGAAGGTTTTGGGTGATTTTTCCTTTCTGGGCAGCAGTGCACATAGGCCCTTATTCTGATTGAGTCGGATGGCTCTGAATGCGGACGGACGGCCGATGGTTGGTGTTTGCGCATGTGCAGAGGCGTATCTGCGCATGTGCGAATGCCTCGCATATCCGAATGCGGCGTGAATTCTGTACAGAAAATGATCGGTTGGAACAATTCCAGCAGGGGGTGGAGAGGGGCGTGAAGGGCTGTTTGGGCTCATTACCATATGCGTACGCCCGCGTTTCATGGGCGTTCCCAAGGAAACGCTAAACGTACGTATGGTAATCCGGCCGTGACGCACGTGTGGGGGGTGGACATATGACATAGCCAGATGCCAGCTGCTCGCCCATATCCCTGCGTTTGCACTGAGAAATGCCCGAGTGGTCTGGAGCACTCGGTGCTACCTGACCACTCGGTCCAGCATTCGATGGTCAGCGACCATCGGAGGATGGAGGAGGTTCCCACGGATGGAGGAGTTATTCACATGAGAAATCGACTCATGGTCCGTTCGGTCGGTGTCTTACCGCATTCGGACGGTGTGAGCGATCAGTACGGAAGGCGGGGCTAAAAACACTCGGTTCCTGTCCGAAAATTCCCATCCGACCGATTCAACTAGAATAAGGGCCATAGTATTATGCTTATTATTTTCATGTTCAATGAGTACCTGCAATAGAATTGGTTCATGGTTATTTAGGTAATGTTTTTTTGGGGAGGGTAAATCCACAGCTTTTTACAGCCGCTTGACAAAGCCAAATCCAAATCCCGGTGATGAATCCAAATCTAAATCCAAATCTTCGGCTCTTGCACCCATCTCTAATTATATCTATTATGCAACAGAGAAATGATATACAGAATCTGATTGATTGCTATAGGCAATATCACCTCTTGACACGTATCCTTGTTGAGTCGCTAATTGAATGGCGGACAAGTGGTCAATATCCAGAGCTACAGTACATATATACCAATATATCTGCCTGGTTGGTGCATATTTACAGGAATGGAACAATTTCCATTTTGTTTGAGTCTTAGCAACTACACTTTATAATTTCACCATAGTAACATGTTACTATGTAATTTTTTATGTTTTCCGTGCTCTTTCCTAAAAATGAATGTCAACTGAATGTGCCTTTATATTCGTCGTGTATACCCCAATGTGCTATTTTTATTGTAAAGATAGTTACGGTTTTATTTAAATCCATTAAAAAAAGTCCTTGTTCGTAACAGCACCCAATGCTGCCCCCTACAGGCCACATGCCAGTGAGTGCCCCCCACCCCTCTTCTGGCCAGCTATGCCAAGTCAGTCTCCGTCTCACCGGCTACTGGCGACAAAGCCAGTCTCTGTAATGTATTATTCGCTGGGAAATGGCGGTCCAGTAATGTTCTGCTTTGGCCATGAATGTGTGGGTTGTAATGGGATAATATTTTAAAATTACATTTTTTTGTGATGTATTTTATTTTTAATGAAACTGATTAAAGCATGAAATTAAAATAAAGACACATGTCTCCTTTTCAATGCAGCTGTTAATTATAATTTCAAACGTAATTAAAGATCCGCTCACTCCGACTATACAAATGGATATCTTTTGTGTGCAGGTACATAGTGGATTCACAGCGTGAAATAAAATGAATGTTTATATATATATATATATATATATATATCTGTTTATATTATATATGTGGAATTATCTTTCTCTCTCGCTCTTTCTCCACCCCCACCCCCCACATCTTTCTCTGAGTGTGTGTCTCTCTCTCTTTCTCTCTCGCTATGGGGTGAAGTACCACCAGTGACCACTAGAGGACACTCAAAGGACCAAATTACTCTTTTGTGTGCTAAAAGACACCTTAACAGAAAGTGAAAGCTATTTTTGCAGGGACACTGGTCTGTTTCAAACTTACTGGACATGGAGAGAGGAAGCTGTGAAGCTGGATAGGAGCAGAAAGAGAGTGGGGGTGGGGTGGAGAGTTTGTGGACTAAAAACTGTCACAGCTCAAAGTCAAAGTACATTGCAGAAGCCGTCATTTTGACGGGCTTTCAACTAGTATTATAATACTGCCACTCCTAGATAGCAATTTACATTTTACTGCCATGTTTTCTTTCTGTGCTAATAAGTTTCTAGCAGTATGCCTCAAAGTGTAACCATACCTCCCAACTTGTGAATGACCCAAAGATGGACAGTGCGCGTGGCAAAGTTTTAGGGAGCATGGGGCACGCCCCCATTTTCGCCGCTGTGGGGGCATACGCAGCAGCTCCCTGGGCTGGAGGCTATATGCCCCCAGCCCCTCCGGTTGCAGGAATAGACGCTGTGCGCATGCGCCTATTCATGTGTGACAGAAGGGGACTCCCAACTGCCATCCAACCCGCCGCAGGACACTGCCTGCCCTGGGAGGGACCCGAGAACGTCCCAAAAATCGGGACGTTCCCGCGATCAATGGGACAGTTGGGAGGTTTAACTTCTCATCAAAGATATTAAAATCGGATGATCATAGTTATCTGCATATTTACTTAATGTACACACATGAGAGCACAGGATAACACTTACCGGTAAGGAAGGAGGCAAACACAAACAAAATGGGAGAGGTAAATACAAAGGGGGGAAGAAAGAGGCAGATGCACAAAACATACAGGGTAATACAAATAATCTAAGGAGAAAGGAGCCAGGATTCAGCAGAATGCATTAGAGAGTTAGAAAAGGCTCTGGTCATCCCAACAGCACTCCCAGCATGCTTCTCCCCCAGCAGCGTGGCCACACTAGGCATTATGTCACCTGTATAGATACGCCACACTCCGATGTTACGATGCAAAAAAATATTATTTTCTATGTGTTTCCTGTTCATCTGCTTTCCACAATGCAGGTTGCCTACTTTTAAAGTTTCCTCTCCGGGAGAAGCCGTCAGCAGCACTTTGGGGGTACCTGATGTAGACGTCATCAAGCCCCACCCCCCAGTACTGCAATTCGTGGGTCTTCGAGAAGGAGACATGACTACATGATGCGATTTGCAGGTTTAGCCCCTCCCCTAGAAAAGCCGCGAATTGCCTGAAATTATCACTGCTGCGAGGGAGATGCGGGGGGGGGGACCTGATTTTGGGAGCCTCCTGGCCATTCCGGTAGGGTAGGCAACCCTGACACAATGTAGAGAGGTGATTATTACACAGGGCCAGTGATGTCACAGTAGCTCACATGACTGCAGTACGAGATTTATGACCCGGGTAAGATCTTGTGTAGTGTGAGGGGACTCAATGCTTTCCTCTTTAGCAGGGATGCGGTGGTTATGTCAGGATAACACTGAAGAAAGTATTTTACCTTCAAAGCTGAATGTATTTATTGCGAGAGGTGTTTGAAGTCAGGCATGTTAGCGAGGAATCAAAGAAACTTTAAATACAACATTGTAACATCCACACAAGACCCAGCGTGACAGTCTAACCAGGCGGAGGCAACAGAAAAACATAGGAAATTGGGACTTTTCCAAACCATTATTTCATAACAAACAACTGAAAACCCTTTAATAATATATTCTGTAATATTTATGCATTATAAATCTGACATAAAGTACTTACGAGCAATGGCGGCTCCAGAGGCGGAGCTGCAACACAGTCCAAATTTTAGGTAGGGGAGCCCCACCAACTGCCATTCCAAACTGACTCACTGACAGTGGGTGTGACTTCCCTATTTAAATTTGGACTGTGCTGCAGCGCCGCCTTTGGAGCCGCCACTGGTGGTTACAAGTATCCGCCCACCTTCATGCAGAAGGTGGCAACACCTACTGGTTTTCCGTCTGTAGTTGCTACTCTCATTGTTATTATCGTGACATACACCCACCCCACGTTGGGGGCAAACGATCCACCAGAAACATGTTTCCTCTCACTCCCAAGAGACGCATCTGTTCCATACAGCAGCGGCTCCTATCTGACCACAGGTGGGGGCTGCCACCGTCCTGGGTCTCAGCGCCTGTGCCATGCCGTTGATAGACCCATCTATGAGCAGGCCTGCCGCTGCCCCCAGCGGCACAGTGCCACCCCTGCCCGCACCCATGTGCACCCCGCCACCATAACTTTCCAGCAGTGGCAGCGATGGCATCTCCCTCCTTCACGGTCCGGAGCACTCACTGCACAGTGCAGCCAGCAGAGCACTGAGCCCCTCTGTGTCCTAGGCTGGGGGAGTCCCGGAGGCAGGGTGCTGGTGCGGGTGCGGGGGGTGGCGCCGTGCCGCTGTGGGCAGCTGCCCGGACCCAGGACAGCTGTACCCATGGCACCCCCCTGTCGGCGGCCCTGCCCATGAGCATATGCAAAATCCTATCGCCTATGGGTCACAGGAAGCCTGCTCTCTGCTTATCGCAGCCCAAACTGATGGTTCCAGAGGGAGGAAACAGCTACCAATGGGATTGTCTTACTACAGGTGACTGGCAGGTAGGAGATCCAATAGGAAATCACTGCCAGTCACAGAGCAGCCAGTGCAGTCTCACAGGCTGCATCTGTCTTCACTACCGCTGAGAAGGGAGGCGGATTTCACTGGGAAGGCTGAAGCCCATTAGTAAAATCCACCACTGGTTCCGGGTGTTCACGCTTTTGCCCGTACGGCCGCTGCGGAATCAGGAGTTTACAAAATACCGCTGCTACAAATAACACTGTGCCTGTTACCAACATTCAGCTTTGAAAAACCATTGGTATTCCGTGCTGATGCCAGACAACAACCTTAATTATGGACCTATAACGAAGTCATGCATTGAGATTGGCAATTCAAATTAGACCCTTCCCAGATGTAGTTAGATACGACCTGACCTCTTTAGTGCTAAAACATTTGCTTTATTCCTGAATAGCCCTCAGGAAATAAATGCAAGTCTATCATATTCACCAGTCCGTGAATCCCCATCGGTGTATTATCACCCGAATCTATAGCTACATTTCACAGAAAATAATTCCAGCTAATGCAAGCTACTTCACAGCAGGGCGTAAGATAACACATATTCCCAGGTGCTCCGGAATCTATTTTACAACAGGAACATCAACTTCCCTGAGTAATTCCGCTGAACAAAAACTCGCTATGCATTCATGGGAGCAGCGCACTTATCAATGCCGGTTGCAGAGAGGATAAGCGCGTCTGTTTTTTCTGTGGCAAAATACAATGTTTCTGCGAGTCGCTGATAAACACTCTCTGCTGTCTGCAAGATTGTAATCTCAGTCCTCGCGTTTCAAATTGGTGAGGTATATAAATGTAATATGTGTACAATAAAGCTAGTGTATAAATGCAGAAAACCATAGGCACAATCCTTTTGTCTACACGCTTTGTGAGCAACGAGTAAAATTCCCTAAGACAAAGTCACTGTCTTCAGAACAGTGTTACGAGTTGAATTAATTGAGTTCTTGATTTTTTGAAATTTGCTTTGCGGCCAGGTCTTGCGATTTGTAGCAAATGCGCCTGACTCGGTGGGAGGTGTACAGGTTGAGTAGCCCTTATCCGAAATGCTCGGGACAACGAGCATTTTGGATAAGGGATTTGTCCGGTTTTTGGAATATTTTTTTTAACATACTTACCTGGTCCCCTGGTAATGCCCCCGATGGTTCCCCGACTTCCACGGTGTCCCCCGGGATGCAAAGCGACCTTCAGGATCCTCTTCAGCGGTCCCAGGGGTGCATTGCGCGAGTGTGCAGGCACCCCGGTGACGTCATCGGCGCGCCCGCGTGAAGGGGATCCTGAAGCCCGCCGTGGATGCCAGGGGGATGTGGTTAGTATGAAAAAGAGACCAAAAAAAACTCAAAACAAAATATTCTGAAAAAACACGGTTTTTGGAATATTTCTGTTTTTGGATATACCAGGGTTGCCGACTTTAATATTCTCCTCTCCGAAAGAAGCCCGGCTGTGGGGGGCTTGAGCGTGATGTCACTAAGCCCCGCCCCCATGATGTTAAACAGGTTAATTTGCGGATCTCCGTGGATGGGGCGGGGCTAAAATGACGCCATTTTAGCTCCGCCCCCTCCTCTGAGACCCGCAGATTTAAATGCTGCAAAGGGTTGCCCACCCTTCCGGGTGGCCGGAAGGGCGACCTGATTTTCGGGAGACTCCCGGCCATTCTGGGAGGGTAGGCAACCCTGGGATATGCAAGATATGGGATTCTCAACCTGTACTCACTATTAGCCTAATCCAGCATGGATTGCTAATGAGAGTGTTCACCTATCGAGGGGAATTAGCGACAGAAATTACATATGGATCGTTAAACATCCTGGCAACTAATGTATGACCTTGCGCTTGCATAATACTGAACACTTGGAGACTTAACACAGAGACTTGGCAGGAAATGTTATCTGAATTTATTTAACAACTCTAACATGAATGCTTAATTAAAATTAATTAAATATAAGGTGGCCAAGAAAGAGTGGCTATCTTCTAATCCCACCCATAACAACTATGCTATATAACCAACAGCCTAACAACAAGCGGTAGCCACTTGACCTTCTAACTTGACCTTCTAACACCAGGTGGTGTCGCTGTCCCCAGTAGCATATCTAAATTAAGCACCCCCGCCAATAAAAGTTTGGCACTCCCCCCTCCACTCCTCCGTACTGCACTGCCTGCCGCTATTGGGTCTCTACTGTAGCTAGGACCTGATGCTCCTCTTGCTACTGATGCAATAAAAAATTAATTTGCAAAATGGCCGCTGCCTCATAGCAGACAGTTGTTTAGGCTGTTTTTGCCTCCTCTACCATCCTGAATAACTGTCTGCTATGAGGGGACGGCCATTTTTTGAGGGGCATTTTTAATGACCACGCAACAGTACAGACCACAGACAGGAAGATTTGCAGGTCCCAGGAAAGGAGAAACAATAGCCAGCCTCAGACCCCCGGCACCCACACTTAAGCACCTCCAAGCCACCGCATGGTCTGCGGAGCTATTGCTACACCACTGGCTGTCCCCGACCGGGTGATCCTGCAGATGCTTTTAGTCAATGATGGTGACCGCACCAAAAACAACCATGAACAATCAATAAACCATTAAATATGACCCAAAACCAGTTAATCTGCCCTTCTTACAGCCAAGCAGCTAATGCAAAAACCACCCACCACCATTAAAAAGGGGAGGGAGGGTGGGAACAAGAAGACTCCACCTCTAACCAGATCATATAATCCAGCTATAACCTGCCAACCCTGCATCCTTATTGGATGCTGAGTCACATGCTCTTCACAAGGCCATCCCCAGCCTCGGATTTTCAACCCACTCCTCTCCTATTCAGTCATAACGTTCTTCAAATGCAATGGAACCCCAGTTTGACTTTTGATACAGCGTTTGGGGGGGTAACCTGCCATTTTCTGGATGTGTTTGAAAAAACACAGGCATTTTTTGAGGTGGGTCTGTGACGTCAGAGCTGACCACTGCTACCCTGTCTCAGTCGCAGATTAGGGGAAGCCTCAGACCTTCACACATTTGCACAGATGGCAAAGTCTCTTCAATGTTTTGGAAATTGTGAATGGATTTGCGAATGGATCCTGGTCCGCAATCTATTCACAATTCAAAGGCAATTTTGCCCGGGGTGTCTTCTCTTTCTGTCTGGGCAGCGGCTTTCTCCTCACAGTCCACTGTGAACTCTACTGGGAAGATGATTTTATACAATCACACAATAGAGGAGTATGCTGCGGTGCAGAACATTACAAAAATAATTATAATCTACGGCGGCTTTAGTGATGGGGTGAGGCAGAGGCAGTATTGGGTAGGTACGGCACCTATAAACCTTTTACCAGCCCTGGCTGGTATGAATGGGCGGTAAGTGTGATGGTGGTTATTCCACAAGCAGATGGATGAGGTTGGAGCAGCCACAAAGATGCAGAAAAATGAATGCAGGAGAAGATCCGCTTCCAAACACCCAAAATGGCAGCATGAGCAGGCGAAATGCGTGCAATTCTGAATCAAGCTAGGAATCAAGTGCGGGCATTTAACATGTATTGGTTTACTACACACAGTGTTGCCTGTTTTTGGCGGATGAGCCAGTATTCAAATTACACAGCGGCTCCCGGTGTCCTTGCCTAAAGTAGACAGTAGCAGGTAGCCCAAGCATGGGCAATGGCCGGCGCACACAGAGACTCATCCAAATAATTTAGAAGCAACAAATATGTGCGGTTTTATATATGTTTTCCATCTAGGACAATTGGTTTACTCCAGTGGTCCTCAAACTTGGTCTTCAGGAGCCTACACAGGTCATGTTTTCCAGATCAAGCTGCAGTAGTACTGTGTATCACCAACTGTCACATTTTTTAAATCCACAGGTTGCCCTATACAATATTGGAGCAAGAGTTTCACTATGCAGCTGTTGCAAAATATGCTTCTGTTTAAAACATGAAGGTGAATATTGTAAGAAGAACATGTAATCGAACGTACCACAGAGAATTAAAAAAACAATTCCTGAAATAGAATGTACACTTTGATAACAAAGACTTGACACATCGCCACCTGCTGTCCTTCAATGGTAGTGCAGAAATATATCTGTGTCCCCAGAATTTTTTTGTGTTCAATATTTACATTTATAATGCATAAGAGCGAATTGTGCACATCTTGTGATTGGTTTGTACTATAATTATTAGGGGGTGTAATTTATGGGGTATGTGAAGCTTTATGGTATAATACAAAGCCTCTTTGTTCCGGTCCTCCCAGCCTCTATCCACACTGTTTATGTTTATGGTGTTTTTTTATTAGTGCTTTTGTCGTTAGCTGTTTTAAGACAGTAAACAACGCCAGGTCTCCGCTTTGTGTGCAAGTTTGGTTGAGTTGATTCATTTTGTACTGTAGTCTGAGTGCGCTCACTTTCAATGACTTGTTTGTTCACTGGGCAACCCTGACGAGGGCTGTGACAGCACCCTACCTGGTGGTTAGTTATGTAAGAAGGTTGAGTGGTTTCCCATTGTTGCTAGTTGTTGGGTTTTCTTGCACCCATGGCAGTATTATTTGGCATTGAATGTTTTTAGTTTTTATAGCCATCCTGATCCTCTCAGACCCCAGTTCAGGTTCCGGTGCAGTTTCAGTCCCTAAAGTTAAAAAAAAAAAGTATGCTGTAAAGTTCATAACGATGAGTTTATTGACTTTGCTGGAATCTTTAGCAATCTCCTATCTAGATGCTAATACTTTACTGGACTCACGTTAAGCGAGAGAGACTTTGATTTCAATGTTCTATCTATCTTTGGCCTTCACACAGCGAGTTGTTATCTGATCGTCCATTGGTATTTCCAAGATTTACCTTATTGCGAGTACTCCAGTTAATCTCCTAACCATTAAAGCGAAATTTAAGAAGAAATAAACAAATCTAAGCCGCTCAGTGCTGCCCTTTCAAATGGGGACATGGAATTCACCAACAAATGAGAATATTTATTTAGTGGTGTTACTACTGATTATTATTGACCTATAAAATACAAGCATTTCCCACCGAGCGGTATAAAATACACGGCATAGTAAGCGTTAGAACAATGACATCATTTTAACATTTTAACGTTGGGGTGTCGGGAGTGGGGGAGTCGGAAGTGCCACGAGTGGGGGAGGGGGGGTTCAGATGTGCCGCAAGTGGGGGAGGGGGGGTTCAGAAGTGCTACGAGTGGGAAAGGGGGGGGTCTGAAGTGCCACAAGTAGAGGAGATGGGGTCGGGGTGCCGCGAGTGGGGGGAGGGGGGGTCAGAAGTGTTGTGAGTGGGGGTTTGTAAGTGATGCGAGTGGGGGAGGGGGGGACGAAGTACTGTGAGTGGGGGAGGGGGATCGGAAGTGCCACGAGCGGTGGAGGAAGGGTTGGAAGTGCCGTGAGAGGGGGGGGGGTTGCGGGAGCAGGCATCGCCCGCTCAGAGGCCCTACTTATCTGCCCACGCCACACATGCAGGAGATGTCCGTGTCACACATGCAGGAGATGTCCGTGCCACACATGCAGGAGATGTGCAGGAGCTTCTGAACGACTGCATTGAAATTATCTGACCCGTCCGTTATGAATCTTGGGCAGATTCAGAAACGCAGGGCCGATCATTTAAATCACTGTGTGGTCTACACACACAGCGATTTACATGCGTTTTCAGGCATTTTCTGAGTGATTTAGTAATGCCTGAATGTCACCCTGTATGTAGTGCCCAAAATTCCCAGGATTTTGGTGGGTCTCCACTAAAATGTCTCCATTTCCACTGCCCCGTTTTCCAAGTTTTTCCAGGGTTGACACCAGTTCTACTGAAATGGAAAACTCAGGAAAGCCTGGCAACAGAGGGTGGTCAGTGGTGGGTGGTCAGCAGTGGGCAGGTTGGCAGGTAACTGGCGGGGAATAACAGGTGGGCTGCAGAGGGCAGCCAGTGGGAGGTGACTTCACAATGGGCAGTATTCTCTGCAAGGGTTGAAAATTCCAGGCAAGAGCTGTTTCCATAACACGTTACCAGTATAATGCCCACTAAAAACCCTGCTCATTACACAGGTTCAAATCCACGGTCACTTTTCCTTGGATTTTTTTTTACCTTGTCACTATTTCCACTTATACAAATACCAGGTAGGTTCACGTTCAAGTGCAAAAAAACTGGATTTTTATGTCAGTGGTAAAGGGGTATCAGACACCAGGTATGCTTAGGCACTAGGGGGAGGGTTGGGGTTGGGGTTGGGGTTAGACCATGGAAGGGAAGCACTATTGGGATATTTAGAGGCTGGCTGGCAATTTACCAGCCCATCCCGCATATCTCCCTTACTGTCCTCTCCATAGCTGTCTCATATACAATCTGTGCCGATATTTCCTTATAGGGATACTATCAAATATCGAATATAGTGAGCATTTGTGAACCCATGGCGCAGCAAAAATTTACACTATAATGCCCATTACACATAATGCTACACACTGTAATGCCCTTTACATATCATGCCACACACCTTAATCCCCATTACACATAATGCCACGCACCATAATGCCTATTACACATAATGCCACACACCGTAATGCCAATTAAACATAATGCCACACACTGTAATGCCCATTACATATAATGCCACACACCTTAATGCCCATACACATACACCTCCTGGGGAAGGGTTATGGATAGGCACAAGGTAGAGGGTTAGTGTTCAGCACTAGGGGAGGGTTAGGATTAGGCATTAGGGGAAGGTTTAGGGTTTGGTCCTGGGGGAAGGGGGGGGGTAGGCACTTGGGGGAGGGTTGGGGTGTTAGGCCACAGGAGGGAAGAACTATCGGGATATTTACGGTTTGACACCAGGGGGAGGGCTAGGGTTAGGCACTAGGAGGAATGTTAGGGCTAGGCACTAGGGGAAGGTTTAGGGTTAGACACCAAGGGGGGTGTTAGGCACCAGGGGAGAGTTAGGGTTAGGCACCAGGACGGGCTCAGCACCAGAGGAGGGCTTAGACGCCAGGGGAAGGGTTAGTGTTAGGCACTAGGGGAGGGTTAGGTTAAGGCAACAGGAAGGAAGGGTTAGGGCTAAGCACTAGGGGGAGATTTAGGGTTAGGCACTAGGGGGAGCATTAGGGTTATGCTGTGGCAAGGAAGAGTTAGGGTTAGGCACCAGCAAAAGGGTTAGGTAACGGGGAGCTTTAAGGTTAGATTTAGGGTTAGTGTTATGGTCAAAATAATTATAAAATGTGTATACATTTTCTGTGTCGACTTGCATGTCAACCTTTTTGATCCCATCAACCTATAGACCCTGTTGACCTATTGTCTGTCGGGCATCGAACGTTACCCTATATACTGTCAATCTTTTCATCCATCCCCGTAACAAGTCGGCCAAAATACCAAACTTCAAATGTAACCCTACTGACCTACATATAACACACCAGAGGCCATACGGCAGCCATCGGTAAATTCCGTGAGCCCCGAACACCGCCCGGCCTCTTAGCCCCCGTGCATCCGTCTTTCCCATCCGTTTCACAGCTACAATTTTTCATCAGAACCAGATTCCTATAATAAACAGGAGACCTATTTTTTCGCCTCAATGACAGTCTTTAGTTAAACCAAATTGTTGGTGCTGCATCTAAGTGGCATGATAAGTATGAAAGCTTTTTTAACCTTGAAAGCATTAAAAGGCTGACCGCTGGAAGAGACGGGCGCTTTAGAAAATTCCCGTGACACATTTCTCTGTCCATGTTGCCTCTGAAACACTTTGTAATTCCATTTCTAATACGACCTTTGTGGGGCTGTTGATTGAAAGGGTCGGTAGAATATGTGCTTTTAAGAGAAAATGATAGGCTGGGACCCTTTCCCCACCTCTGTCTCCGCCAAATTGTGTTTGTGACGCAGATAATGAAACTGAAGATATTGATCTAAAGCCGTTGTCAAATTATTTCTGGAGTTAGGAAGAAAAATTCAAAAAAACCCTCTGCTATAGGCTGGCGGGGTCTTCCGCTGTGAGATATGTACCAATATACCGAAGTGCGCTTTGCTAAACCGCTGGCCGGTCCTGGACAGTAATTTAGGGGCAAATGTATTAAGCCTGCTGAAGCGATAAAGTGGAAGGGGACAACGCAGCAGCCAATCAGCTCCTAACTGCTATGTTACAGGCTGAGTTTGAAAAATGACACAAGCTGATTGGCTGTTGAGTTATCACCTTCTACTTTATCACTTCACCAGGCTAAATACATCATCCCCTTACTTTTTATTGATTTGAATTAAAAATATTTTGACTGCAAGCATTTGAATGGGAAGTGTACACCTGCGCTTGCCACTCTAGACTGGGATAATCTCAAGCCTGCACCTGACCAGCTCACCTGGCTACCCCCAGCCAGACGCAGTACTGTGCAAATCATAAATGTCTTTCATTCATAACCCTTTCCAGGTAGCTCTTTTTCTACCCAAGTAGATGGGTAGACCAGCGACCACATCCCTTCTGATGTGATAAGGAAGCAGGTTGATATAAGAGAAGGCATGGATCGCATTGATAGAAAATTCAAGCTCCCGAGATGGTCTGACCACCCCCCCCACACACACACACACACACACCCCGGCTGCTCCGTCCATATTGAGATATAGTGGTCATAACACATCTTGACAACGCATTTCGCATCATCAGCAGGGCTGATAAGACCTCACTTGGTCCCTGGTATTAGAAAAGGTGTGGCCGAATGTTGACCATACTCTACACTCCTACCTACAGTTGCCTGTGAAACACCATTGCTCCACCTCCCAAGTCAGCTTGGGCCACCACAGAGCAGACCAGACAAACCCGATTACTTTGTACCTGCCCCGGCCCCTCTCAGCAGACAGGCCTAGATTTCAGTAGGGACAGAGAATGACGACCATGTGTCATTGTGTCCCACTGAGCAGAGTGTGATGACGCGTCAGCTGACTGCACTTCCACATTTCCCAGAAGGGGGCATTCAATGCAGCCAAGCATGGTCCATCCATTCAGTTGTATAAAGTGTCTATCGATCATCTCCAGATAAGTAACAAGAGCCTGAATATTGGTCCCCGCTCCCTACTTTCCTGCCTGTGGATATGCGATATGCACAATAATTACCAGCAGTCCTTCACTTGGCCAACTTGGCATCATTATTCAACCAACACCCTGATCTTAACTTCTAAAGCAATCCTTCCGTAGACTGTAGATCCCCACTTCCAATGTGACCTCAGCAGGAGACAAATCTATAAGTGAAACGTTCCCTTTTTCGCTCCGGGCTAATGACACCTCTGTGATGGGCAGAGATCCGGCAGCCGCTGACAAGTTTTCTTATCATCGGCAACGGAGGCTGTTAGATGTGCCGGTGACAGGTCATTTCAAGCTATACTTTGTCTGCATTGACAATTGACAACCTATAATTTCACAGCCAAAGAGATTTGCCTTATAAAAAGTACATCAGTACGCTGAAGGCTGCTTTTATCCTCTTTAAGTGTTACTTAAAAGATGGGGAGTCAACCCAAAGCGGAAAGGCACAGACAGGGCCGAGGGTCATTGCATCTAATGGAGAAGCTCCTTTCAGCCTTACGAGGCCTAGTAAATGTCTTTTTTAAGATATTAGTTTCAGCTTTCTAGAGCCGCTGCCTGCCTAGGACACTAGATACACATTTTCACCTGTCCCGTGCCTGGAGACAAAGCCTTTCCATCTCTTTTATGTGCGCTGGTTTTAGTAGCTGTAAAAGCTGCTGAATTCACCAAATGAGATCATAAACAACAGCCTATATTACTAGGCCCGTTTATTCTTTTCTTATTTTTTTTTACACACCTCTACCAGTGTCTGTAATCTGACTTGTAGGAATCATCTGAAGGGTGGGTGAAGGTTGACAATGATGACTGATTTAGGTGCCTTTCGGGTAACTTTACAGTTGTGTAGCGTAGTCAGCCATTTTAAACCAGTAGTCAAGAGGATTAAATCTATCATTCCCAGAGGAACGGCTTTCGCTATCTGTGGATGATCAGTACACTGTCTTACTTTTTATTTAAAATCTTTGTAGAATGTCTTCATTTCACATAGAAGACATTCGTCTTGTGTATATTTTTTATTTATTATTTATTAACAGTTTCTTATATAGCGCACACAGATTCCGCAGCGCTTTACAGAGCATAGTTATAATCAAAAACACATAACAAATTACAGTACAAGACAGTTTAGGACAAGTACATGGTTAATATAGATAGTTGCATCAGGGGACAGGACACTGAAGCAATCATCAGGGTGGCAGAGGTTTATATATTCTAAGAAAGGCACATGAGGAGAGAGGGCCCTGCTCGTGAGAGCTTACATTCTAAAGGGGAGGGATAGACAGACAGGGGTGACACAGAAGGTAAAGAAGTGAGCATAAACAGTAGGTAAGGATAAGCGATGGTCAGGTTTTATGCAGGAGGGTGGGAAGTTGACAGCTTAGTCTTTGATATTTTAAGTCTAAAAAAGCGCTGGGTCATCCAAGAGTAGACAGCAGAGAGACAGTTAGAGATATGAGTGAGGATAGAGGGAGAGAGATCATGAGAGGAGAGGTAGATTTCACTGTTATCAGCATAGATGTGATAGTGGAAGTCGAGTGAGCACATAAGCTCACCCAGAGAGGATGTATAGAGAAAGAGGACACCTACTATCAATGGAAGAGCAGGAGAGGGGAGGTCATTAAAGGTACAGCTGGTCATTTCCAAAACAGACAGTGCAAGTACAAGCTTTAACAGTGATAGTAAACGTTGTTTGCAAATGTAAAATGCTGATGTTATGGTTGAATTGCCAGATCAAGCAGGCCGGAGTAGTGTGAATGTATTTAACTCACTCAAAGTAGACTTTGGTTTTTTCCGTTGTTGTTTTGTCCTTCAGTTTCACTTCGGTTTAACGCTGGTATAACGCTGTAGTTATGAATCAGTTTTCCCACTTTAATAACGGCCCACTTCAATCTAGGCCCACAGATAAAATCGGCCCACAGCCTATCCGGCCACAGCCGTATGCAATGACTACTTAAGTACTCTAACAATGCATGAGTTCCCAATTCCCAATAATTGGAATCCACTCGTTTAGTCCCCACCCCCTACAACACATAGCAATAAAAGTGGCTTAGAAAAACAAAACTAGCATTCCAGGATTCTATATATCACCTAGAATAAAAATAAATTCCTCCCTACACACATGCTAGGTACTGTTGTAAAGTACACAGAGGAGATGTTCAGTGTATTACCTAGAAGTACAAATCAATCCCACACAATAGATGTAATGCTCTGCAGTATAGAGGAGATGTTCAGTGTATTACCTAGAAGTACAAATCAATCCCACACAATAGATGTAATGCTCTGCAGTATAGAGGAGATGTTCAGTGTATTACCTAGAAGTACAAATCAATCCCACACAATAGATGTAATGCTCTGCAGTATAGAGGAGATGTTCAGTGTATTACCTAGAAGTACAAATCAATCCCACACAATAGATGTAATGCTCTGCAGTATAGAGGAGATGTTCAGTGTATTACCTAGAAGTACAAATCAATCCCACACAATAGATGTAATGCTCTGCAGTATAGAGGAGATGTTCAGTGTATTACCTAGAAGTACAAATCAATCCCACACAATAGATGTAATGCTCTGCAGTATAGAGGAGATGTTCAGTGTATTACCTAGAAGTACAAATCAATCCCACACAATAGATGTAATGCTCTGCAGTATAGAGGAGATGTTCAGTGTATTACCTGTTGGAGACAAGAGATGATGAGTCAGATGAATCTGGTATATGACATCACAGAGTAAAAACTTTTGTTTTGCCAACACATGCCAACAGTGTTAGCGTATCATTATGTTCACATACCTATTCTTTAATAGGACGGGATAGGGTCCCTATGTAGCTTTTCCACATTTCCAAAAAATTCTCAGTGAACCTATAATTTTGTGTTGACGCCTCCAAAACATTCCATTCTGAAAACATAAACAAAGTTTCTCTAAAAAAAAGAGAGAAAATTGAGGGGGAGTGGGTTGTACACATTCTAGTTATAAGCGGTGCAGCCAAGAGGTCATACAGGCCCCGGTAAATTTTTTGGGGGCGTGGCCTACTTGTGGGAGATGGGGCCACACCCCCTTAGTGAAAAAAGTAGTTTTTTTTTTTTTAAACAGATGCCGATCAGGGGGACAGTGTGATCACCTTCCCCCCTCAGCAGGATCTCTGCAGCACAGCACACTACAGTGTGTGCTGTGCTGACAGCATGAGCTTCTCATACGCTGTGACACGCCTACAGTATGAAAACTCACTCTGGGATGGAGGGAGAGGAGGTCAGACCAATCGGGGGCCAGACATGCTCCCCCACCCCCTTCTCGGCAGCCATATTTATAAGGGGCAGATGAACTAAGACTTAGGGAGAGAAAGCATAGAGAGAGAGAGAGAGAATCTGCCAGCCAATCAGCTGCTGTCATGTTACATGATGTGTGTGAAGAATGATATAAGTTGATTGGCTGGTACTTTATTTTTCTCCACTTAGTACAAGCCTGTCCAACATGTGGCTCTCCAGCTGTTTTAAAACTACACATCCCAGCATGCCTTGCCCCAGTTTTAGCACTCCCTAATAGCAAATTGATGGCAAGACATGCTGGTTTTACAACAGCTGGAGAGCCACAGGTTGGCCAGGCCTGACTTAATACATCTGCTCATAGACCAAAACAAAAAATACATAGACCTATTCGTCCATATTACATGGTTTTACCAATGTGGCGGCAACTACTACAACTATAATTCACTGAGAAAATCCTGGCCTGCTTATAATACCATAACTTACCACTACGGGTAGCCGGACACGGACCATCATTGGTCAGCCTCTGAGGCCTGCAGTGCGGTTCTGTCTGGGTCGGGACTGTAAGATTTCTGTGTCATGCGAGGACTGTGGGATGTTTCTAACTTCAAAAAGCGATAAAAGGGAGAGTGATAAACAACCAGCCAATCAGCTCCTACCTGTAATTTTTCAAACCCAACCTGTAACATATCAGGTAGGAGCTGATTGGCTGGTGTGTTATCACTCTCCATTTGATCACTTTTGAAGCTTGGTACATCTAGCCCTTTAACTCAAATGAGTGCAGGCTGCTGTGAAAGATGACGCGCTAATTGGCATGAGTCCGCGAGACCACATGTGATCCCACAGTCCAGTTGTCCCACCAGGGACTTTCCCGGCGAGTTACACGGCCAACCGGCCCATGACCTATGATGGCTCTGCTTATTACTTCACAATAAATGGTGCCATTTTGCTGGCTCATATCGACGTTTTAGTTGTAATACAATTTTATACACCAGTGGTACACGCTAGAGTTATGTTATCTCTGACTTGTAAAATGACTTTTACATAAATCTGTACTGGGGCTGCGCTAGTAAATCCTGTGCTGGAGATTTATGTAGCTTTCTCTAGAATGAATCATGCACTCAGTGTATACAGCATCGTTCTGTGGATGGACCAACGTCTCTACGAGGATTGTAAATCAGGATGATGAGCTGACGTCACCTGGGAGATATATTTATAAATGATCAATACATTATTGTAAACCGCAGAGTGCTCTTTAGGTTTAATTGCCCTGTGGATGCTGTCATTGTGAAATCTGTTAAAGGGACAGGAGCGGGTATTATATGGGGGGTGTAACCAGTGGCGTTGAAGGAGGGAGAGCGGATACTTTTTACCCGGGTGTGCTGGAGGGGCCTGGGTCCCACTCCCCCCTCCTCTAATGCAGGGAGTCGGCAGTGGGGAGAGAGATTACAGGCTGCCGCCGCAGCACAGCCTCTCTCCCCAGCTCAGCGCACGCTGGTCAATGCCGTGTGCTCAGCTGGGGAGAGAGACAGCTACAGCGGAAGCCTGTCCTCTCTCTCCCTCTCGTATATTGTTTTCACAGGGGCATGGCCATGCCCTCCCAGAGGCCCTACTTCCACAAATGGCCACACCCCCTCTATTTTACTAAGGGTGTCCAACTTGTCGGCGCCCCTGGGTGCAACAATTGATTCAAGGCTCCAAGGGATCGGGGGGATTTGGTCTGTTTTGTGGCAATGAGCTGTGTGTCTGTTTTGCTGGAAGTTTGGGGGTCTGAGTTCAGTCTTGTGCTGGTGGTGTGTCACACACACACACACACACACCCCTCACCTCTGACTCATTATAGATATGCCACTGATATGGGGTGTACACATGCTTCGATTCAGGGTAATATTCAATTTGATTTTGCTTATAGAAGTAATGAAGTAATATCACATAAAAAATTACCCTGAATCGAAACGCGTTAACTGCCTCTGATGCAGATTTGTTCCAGATGCGCGGCGCCGCGGCATCGGGATCAAAAGCAGAAACAGACTTGCATGGCAAGAAGGCAGTTACATGCTACTCTATGCAGCATCTCCCCTCCCTCCTGTTCGATTCTGGCAACCCGATGGGTCCCGGCGCCCGTCGATATGAAATCGGTATCAACGGTCGCCGGGATCGAAGCATCTGTATGACCCAATGCAATTAACTTTACCAAGCCATTCACATCATACCTTATAATGATCCAGATTCAGTAAATTAGATTTCAGTTTGAATACACCCCACCCACATCTAACTCTCTCTGCACATGTTACATCTGCCCCCTGCAGTGCAGCATGGTTTTGCTCATTTACTTAAAAAGCTGCATTAGGACCAATATAACAAAATACAGGTTTCCGATAAATATATTGATTTTGTTTTTTCAATGAAGTAAGCCTATATTAATCATTTGGTCACATCCAATGATCAATGGTTGGATCCACCTTGGTCCTCCTGACGTCCGCCTCTCTTCCATGTGGCTACATTAATGTCTCCCTCTCTCTTCTGTAGAATCCAATCTTTCCCTTTACTACATGGGAATAGCCTGGTGCGTTTAAAAGGTTCAATCACTTCTCTTCTCCCCTCGGAGCGATGCTTATGTGTTTCAGAAATCTATAGGCCTATAAAAGAAAAAAAATCACATTAAGTGTTGGGGTAACTTTGTACCATTCTCTGCCTCCGGGCCCCCTTTTATGTTTCGTGCTAGAACTCCATCATGTAATTAAATGACTTCTTTCCTGTGAAGCCTCACGTTCGATGGAGAATGAGATCCAAACAGTAGCGGCGTTTCTTCTACATGCGTTTCTTACCTCCGAGCCATTGCATTGAGGAGCGCGGCCTTGATGGATTCCCGGCCGGCGCAATAAAAGATTTAAGAGCAGGTGCGACACTGGTACGCGTCTTTAAAGGGTCACTAACTGCAGATTAGACGGAAAGACCCCTGCTTCCCTTGCTGCGTATGTACTGTACTTACTAACCTCACACTGGTAATGTAGGACTAGGAACAAAGAAAACAGTTTAGATGCTCTAAACTAAATAGAAAGGCGCTGGGTAGAGGGGTGGGGGGGGTGGGGATTGCGAACAGGGAAGGGCACCGTGACACTAGAATGTGGGGCCTATGTCTGCTGTCCAGCTATTTATTTAAATTCAGATACCAGTACAATCCACCTAGTGTATGGGGTGGGGGACAATTTGTGGAAACGATTTTTTGAGACTGATGGGTAAAATTAAAAAAGGTTCTTAAAGGGAAAAGTGAGGATATTGCACATAACAACCATTAAGATTCTAGCTATCATTTCCCTATTGCATACTAAAAACTTTATCACAACTGATCATTAGGTCCACCAACCGACCATATCCCGCAGGGAGGGAGGACCGGGGGAGGTGAAGTCACTGGACCATGGGAACCTCCAGCATTTAATGGGCGTCTCTGTGAAAACCCTGGGCGTCTGGTTTGTGTCCCTTCATCGTCCAGGCGCAAGCAAATAAAAGTCAGGTGACCATTAAACGATTTCTCCTGCAGTGGAGGCATGCGAGGGGATGTGTTCCCGTTACACCACCACCTCGTATGTTACAGAGGGGAATCGGCAGGGCAGGCGGCGTTCATACGAGCAGTGTCTCAGTCGTTCGGTAAGCTGCGATGTTTGCAGCTTATGGAGCAAACCAGAATTAGGGCCTCTATACTTTTTTCCTCCCGTACGACGGATCAGCTGAGGAGTTTTCAAGGTGACAGCAGGGCAGAGTATTTTAGGTCAGCCGTTTCCTGTGCGTCCAATGTGTAGGCAAATTCGAAGTGGGAGGAGCTGGTCAACCTGAGGCTGAGGTACAAATGTGCACAGTAGTAGTGGGTGGCACAGTGGTCAGCATTGCTTCCTGAGCACTTATGTTCTCCCAGTGTTCGCTTGGGTTTCCTCATGCTTCCTATACAATTCCATGGGGCAGGAAGGGTTAATCTCTTCTAATGTTCTGAAACTGATATATAAAATGCAGAAAAGTGTTATATATATATATATATATATATATATACTAGGTGATTCATTGCGCCCTACGGGCGCTCTTCACACCGTCGTAAGGGGCTGCGCCCCCTTAATTTGTGAACGTTTGTATATGAGAAATATGGTTAGAATTGTATAAAAGATGCCCTGTATTGCAACTTAGGTGTCCGCGAATCGCGGGAGGGGGGGTCGCGGAGGGTGCCGCAAATTGCAGGAGGGGGGGTCGCGGGGGGTGCCGCGAATTGCAGGAGGGGGGGTTGTGGGGGGGGGTGGATGCTGCGAATCGCGGGAGGGGAGGGATTGCAGAGAATCGCGGGAGGGGGGTCGCGGGGTGGGTTGCCGCAAATCGCGGGAGGGGGGTTACGGGGGCGGGGGTTGCGGCAAATCATGGTAGGGGGGGTCGCGGGGGTGTGCCGTGAATCACGGGAGGGGGGGTCACGGGGTGGGGTGCCGAGAATCGCGGGGGGGGTGTGTGTGTGCCATGAATCGCGGAAGTGGGGGTTGCGGGGGGGTGGGGGGGTGTGACGCGAATCGCCACAAGAAAAAATCAACACAGAAAGGTCAACACATGTAAATGTTGACATAAGTGTGGCACTTCATTGGTGTCCATGTCGACACATGAGAATGAATATGAAAACATTCAAAAAATGAAAAAAAAACTTCAAAAACTCATGTCAACCTTTTTCATTGTCGACCATAGCCATGTCAGTGTTTTCCATGTGCAATTTAATTCTGGAGCTGCCGCGAATCGCGGGGGGGTGCCGCGAATTGCGGGAGGGGGGGTCGCGTGGGTGGGTGCCGCGAATCGCGGGAGGGGGGGTTACGGGGCGGGGGTTGCGGCGAATCATGGGAGGGGGGGTCGCGGGGGTGTGCCGTGAATCACGGGAGGGGGGGTCACGGGGTGGGGTGCCGAGAATCGCGGGGGAGGTGTGTGTGCGTGAATCGCGGGAGTGGGGGTTGTGGGGGGGGTGGGGGGGGTGACGCAAATCGCCACAAGAAAAAATCAACACAGAAAGGTCAACACATGTAAATGTTGACATAAGTGTGCCACTTCATTGGTGTCCATGTTGACACATGACAATGAATATGAAAACATTCAAAAAATGAAATAAATCTTCAAAAACTCATGTCAACCTTTTTCATTGTCGACCATAGCCGTGCCAGTGTTTTGTATGTGCCATTTAATCCTGGGGCTGCCGCGAATCGCGGGGGGGGGGCGCGATTTGCGGGAGGGGGGGGTTGCGGGGGGTGGGTGCCGCGAATCGCGGGAGAGCGGGGTTCATGGGGGTTCCGGTGGGGGGTTGCCGCGAATTGCGGGAGGGGGGGGGGGGGTCGCAGGGGGGTGCCGCAAATCGCCGGACGGGGGGTTGCGGGGGGTGTGACGCGAATCGCCACAAGAAAAAAATCAACACAGAAAGGTCAACACATGTAAATGTTGACATAAGTGTGGCACTTCATTGGTGTCCATGTCGACACATGAGAATGAATATGAAAATATTCAAAAAATGACAAAAAAACTTCAAAAACTCATGTCAACCTTTTTCATTGTCGACCATAGCCATGTCAGTGTTTTCCATGTGCAATTTAATTCTGGAGCTGCCGCGAATCACGGGGGTGTGCCGCGAATTGCGGGAGGGGGGGTCGCGGGGGTGGGTGCCGCGAATCGCGGGAGGGCGGGGTTCACAGGGGTTCCGGTGGGGGGTTGCCGCGAATTGCGGGAGGTGGGGGGTCACGGGGGGTGCCGCGAATCGCGGGAGGGGGGTTGCGGGGGGTGTGACGCGAATCGCCACAAGAAAAAATCAACACAGAAAGGTCAACACATGTAAATGTTGACATAAGTGTGCCACTTCATTGGTGTCCATGTCGACACATGACAATGAATATGAAAAAATTAAAAAAATAAAAAATAAATCTTCAAAAACTCATGTCAACCTTTTTTATTGTCGACCATAGCCATGTCAGTGTTTTGCATGTGCCATTTAATCCTGGGGCTGCTGCGAATTGCGGGGGGAGGGGGGTGCCGCGAATCGCGGGAGGGGGGGCGCAGGGGGGGTGCCGCCAATTGTGCAAGGGGGGTTCTTTTTGCCGCGAATCGCGGGAGAGAGGTCGCGGGGGGGGGTGTTTTTTCCGCGAATCGGGGGGGGGGGTCACGGCGGAGGGTTTGCCGCGATTTGCGGGAGGGGGGGTCGCGGGGTGGTGGTTATGCCGCGAATTGCGGGAGGGGTCGTGGGGGGGTTCTTTTTGCTGCGAATTGCGGTAGGGGGGGCGCGGGGGAGCGGGTTTTTTTGCCGCGAATCGCGGGAGGGGGGGTGCGCGCGGGGGGGGAGGTTTTGCCGCAAATCGCGGGAGGGGGGCGCTCACCTGGTGGCTGTGGAGTAGCAGTGCTGGGCAACATGGGAAGGCAGTGGGTGTCTGGCACTGTCTGTGGGCTCACTGGGCTGGTTCTCTGTCACATACCTCCCAACATGACCCTCTCCAGGAGGGACACAATGCTCTGTTTCTAGACTTCCCCTTAATGTATGATTGCCATCACCTGTTTTAAACAGGTTAATTTCTCAGAAAGGTGTTCAGCACAGATGAAGGCAATCACACATTAAGAGGAAAGTCCAGGAACAGAGCGTTATAGACACAGACATCCACTTTGAGTGACAGATGTAGCCAAATATATAGGAGATTAAAAAAATTAAAAATAAATCTTCAAAAACTCATGTCAACCTTTTTCATTGTCGACCATAGCCATGTCAGTGTTTTGCATGTGCCATTTAATCCTGGGGCTGCTGCGAATTGCGGGGGGGGGGGTGCCGCGAATCGCGGGAGGGGGGTCGCAGGGGGGGTGCCGCCAATCGTGCAAGGGGGGGTCGCGAGGGGGTCCTTTTTGCCGCGAATCGCGGGAGGGAGGTCGCGGGGGGGTGTTTTTTCCGCGAATCGGGGGGGGGGGGTCACGGGGGAGGGTTTGCCGCGATTCGCGGGAGGGGGGGGTCGCGGGGTGGTGGTTATGCCGCGAATTGCAGGAGGGGTCGTGGGGGGGTTCTTTTTGCAGCGAATCGCGGGAGGGGGGGTCGCGGGGGTGTTTTTGCTGCGAATCGCGGTAGGGGGGGTCGCGGGGGAGCGGGTATTTTTGCCGCAAATCGCGGGAGGGGGGGGGCGCGGGGGGGGGGGGTTTGCCACAAATCGCGGGAGGGGGGCGCTCACCTGGTGGCTGTGGAGTAGCAGTACTGGGCAACATGGGAAGGCAGTGGGTGTCTGGCACTGTCTGTGGGCTCACTGGGCTGGTTCTCTGTCACATACCTCCCAACATGACCCTCTCCAGGAGGGACACAATGCTCTGTTTCTAGACTTCCCCTTAATGTATGATTGCCAGCACCTGTTTTAAACAGGTTAATTTCTCAGAAAGGTGTTCAGCGCAGATGAAGGCAATCACACATTAAGAGGAAAGTCCAGGAACAGAGCGTTATAGACACAGACACCCACTTTGAGTGACAGATGTAGCCAAATATATAGGAGATACGCCGGCCAAATCACAGGTGCCTTCTCAGCAGATGTCCGGGCGCGCTGGTTCCTGATTTACACAGCTGCATTAAGATCAAATCACAGCCTATAGTGGAGTTAATTAGAACTTGTAAGCACATAAAGACGTCTCAGATGGCTGAGCAGCGCACGCAAAAACACTCTAAAAACAGCCTGTAATGAGGGGGTACAGAGAGCGCTCCATTAATCCCGGCACAGATTCATGGGTTTGACCCGCTCGTCCTCTGACAACCTCCGCTTCTGTAACTGCCAGGCCTGACAACAGAACAGCCGCCACCAGCGCCGCTCGTTAGCGCTTTTACAATGATGATATGTTAATGTGACATTAAAGGACATTACACCTTTTTGCGTATGACACTTCTGCGAGAGCAGCTGTTTATGAGATGACCGTCACATTAAATGTGTTAATGCGCGAGACAGGTTGAGGCTGCAAATTGGTTCCGCGTCTGCATTTTCTGTAGCTGGAGGGAGACGCTGGGAAGCTGAGAAGCTGTGAAGGGATCTGGGTTTAGTGCAATTCCCCAACTGTGTTATGAGCTGTCCGGCAATCCGGTGCTGAAACCGTCTCTTGATTCCCAACTCTCAGCCTGTGCAATAACAGCTGGGGCAGAACTGTGGAGTCTCCTGTGTGTCTAATACACTGCAATGTGCTATGTGGGATTGCAGGACTCCCCAACTATACCAATATTGGTGGGAAAGTCGAAATTGCATGGTTGCTTGGGAGGAATCCTCCTAGTGGTAACCACTCTGCGGAACATTGGAGCAAGTGTGGGAGTCTGGGGAAGCGGTAGAAGGACCTGGTAATGACCCTGGATATTGGTCTTTTTATATACTGAACACTATATGGAATGCAATATTAATATCTAACACTAAAGATGGTCTCTAGTATAAGCTGTATAAAATATATTTTAGATATTTAAAAAAAAAAAAAGTAGACAGGGAAATGTTAAACGTACATAAATTAAAAAAAAACACAAAAGAACTGTACTTTCTAAGCACATGTTCTCCCACCTCATGGTAAGGCTCCTGTCTCTTCTTCCTGGTAGCTGCTCTCTGGTCCCGTTCACTGATTGATGACTCAGATCCACAGCAAACTTGGTAGAAGAAGCTAATACAGCTGGGCATGTGCAGCAGCTCCGCTCTGTCCCTTACATTGCAATGATGTAGTGACAGCTCTAGTAATCTACATAACTATAATTGAATAATGTTTGTGTGTGTGTGTGTGTGTGTGTGTGTGTGTGTGTAAGCGTTTTCAAACTTTGCACAATACCTTATCATCATAAGGGACAATCTAAGTTTGAAGATGGGTTTAATTGGAGGAGTCCCTTAGGGTGCTGTCATAAAGGTCCATGCTATTTCTGTTGTTTTCATGCATTGTGATAAGTCATTGGAAAGCTTATGACTTTCTGAATACAGCCAGGGCCACTGAAAGCGCTGCCGTGCCCCAGTAAAATGGGGGCGTGGTCAATCGGAGGGCATGGCCACGACACAGTAAAAAAAACAAAGTTTGCAGGGAGTGCGGGCTGTGTGCCGGCACACAGGCTGCTGCAGCAGCTGCCTCTCTGCCCCATTCAGCACATGGCACTGAGCAGCATGTGCTGAGCAGGGGAGATAGGCTGTGCTGCTGTGGCAGCCTCTGCTCTCTACTCCCACTGCCCACTCTCTGCAGAGGGGGGTGCGGGACCCAGGCCCTTCCAACAGACCGAGGCCCGGATAAAAAGTACTCGCCCCCCCTCTCAATAGCACTGAATACAACACAATTAACAGACTCCCTTAAGTGGACCCTCAACTCCTTTAGTGGTGGGTTTCCCTGGGGCAGGACAAACGTACCAGGGCAGGTTTGTCCTGCCCCAGAAATACTCACCACAGAAGGGGCAGCCACTGCCTTCTGCAGCAGCCCCTGCTCCCCTGGGGCTGCTGCTGCCGGCTTCGGCTGTTTGCGGGCGCTTGGAGAAGTTCGGGTGTCGCTTGGGGGCTCGGGAGCGCTCCAGTGTTTGGGCTCTCAGCGACGAGGAGGATCGGTGATGGGGAGGATCGTCAATGGGGAGCGGGAGGATCAGCGAACAGGGGGGATGGTGGTGCACCAGTGATTCACCGCTGGAGGCACCACTGGCACACCCTTTCTTTGCATGTCAGCCTGAGAAATTTTCGGCCATACCACCAAAGGGGTTAAAGTTCTATAAAGGTCCATAAGGGTCCATTAAGGTCTATAAGGTCCACTAAATGAAAAACATTTTCAGTTTACAAAACCTTTGAGAATTACATAGGCATAAACTTTCAGCCGTCTGACGGGCCTTAAGACTAGTCATATTATATGCCATTGCTATTGTTGTCATAATTTGAGCCACTTGACAATAGGATGGGGGTTTCTGGGCAACTGAACTCCTCCCTGCATTTGCCATTGCCTCCTGCTGTGGTCACTGGAGATGTCTCCAGTGCATGTGGGGAAAACCTGGCATGTTTCTGTCTACAGATGTCCACCGTGAAAAGGGAGTCTGTATGCCACAGCAATTAACGCTAAATCTAAATTCCAAATTCCCATGTTTGGAGGTACAATATGTTTTCATTTTCCTGCGCACTTTATCACCCCCTAAATATTGAAGAAACAAAACTCAAAGGAATTTATTTAACAATTAGCAGCGTTCGCTATAACTTTCTCAGTATGTTTCTAAGATTGAAGATTCTGATGACATCATCATACCGAGCATGACATCAGCCTCTAGAACAATAGGAGGGTTTAACCGACGCCGTAAGAAGATGAGGTATACACACGTAAGATATTTCATTAGCTTCTTACATCTGCTCTCTCCTGATCCCAACTAGTTTGTATTCAAACATTTGTTATTACCGCCCACTTATTTGTATGATTAAGCGTTACTTAAATACCGGAAAAAATCTCTCGCTCGGTGACTCAGATAAGGCAACTGTGAAAGGGTAAAATGTTCCCCAGACGACAGAATAGGGCATCATGCTAGGTTATTCTGTGGGGCTGATTCATCACACTGTCTGCGTAACTCAATGTTTGATGAATCAGCTGCACAGAAAAACATTGGATGATGTTTCATTTTGCTTAGCCTAGACTTTATTCTGACGTTTGTCAAATTCGACGTTAGACCAGTAATAGCTGGTTTGGAATGACATACACGTCACCCACGCAATGTAGTATACTTAAAGGGGCGCTGTTACCAGGAGAGACGCCTAGCTCCATTGATTAAAAAGACAAAAATAGATTCAAAATAAATATTAAAAAACAAAAAGTATTTACAAACGATTTATTTCTTCCTTTATTCAAAGGCTAAGAAAAGCTAAACATAAAACACTAGGTGATTCATCGCGCCCTACGGGCGCTCTTCACACCGGCGTAAGGGGCTGCGCCCCCTTAATTTGTGAATGTTTGTATTGTGAGACATATGGTTAGAATTGCATGAAAGATGCCTGTATTGCAACTTGAGTTATAGGTGAAATGTGTTAAATAGAGAGCATATGATGTGGAAGGGGGTGTGTATTATTTTGTTTAATTAAAAAGCGGTTACAGAGTAAGATGTACATTGATAGTGTGGATGGTACAGTGACATTTGTGGGTGTGGGGGGGCTGTGTGTGCATGTTGTTTAGGTGTGTGTGTGTGTGCAATAGTATAGTAGGGTGTTTCTGAGTCAGCGGCTCCCCACTGGCGGAGGTCACGACACAGGAAAACCGGAGGCTGGGTAGTGATAGGGGTGTGTGGGCATAAGGGGGACTAAAGAGGAGGGTGGGAGATATAAATCGTGGGCGCTAGGGGGGTTCCGTGAATCGGGAGGGGGCGGGGGTCTGCAAATTGCGCGGGGGGGGGCTAGAATTGCAGGAGGGGGGGGCCGCAAATCGCAGGAAGGTGGGTTCCGTGAATCGCGGGAGGGGGGGGGATCGTGGGGGTCCCGCAAATCGTGGGAGGGGGTGGTCGCGGGGGTCCTGCGATTCGTGGGAGGGGGGTCATGGGGGTCCGGGGGGGTTCTGGCAGAGGGGGGGGGGGTGCAGGAGTAATGGTGGATGGTGGCTGTGGAGTAATGGTGGATGGTGGGCGTGTACTGTAGCCCTGGCTGGGCGGGGGAAGGTGATGTCAAGGGGGTGGAACGATATACACATGAAAACGTTATACACATAAAACACTGGTCTTTTCCCTGGGAGGGGCGGGTTTGTGTATGCTGCTGGGCGTGAACGTTATATACACAGGTGATGAGTGACAGATCTGGCTAAATATATAAGAGACTAGAGGGTGGTTGGGATTAATTAGATTTATGTGATCTGATCGGGTTTAGAAACTTCATAGATTTCCAGAGAAGAAGACACCTAGAAGATGCTGGTACATGTGAATGAATCATCATCATGAATCAGATGTCTTTAGTACCATCGAAGATGTGCTGCTGTATAACAAATCCACCCTGACAACTTGCGCTTCTGTACTGTAGCTGACTTTCCAAACTGGCGCGTTTCGTAATGCTCTCACACAATTTCTTCAGGGATGTATCAAGGATTAATTCAACCTGAAGCCGAAACTGTTAGGAGGAACGCAGAACATTGTCCATGTTGACCGTTCAATCATCGTTATCATGCTGAATTTGCATGACCCTTATTGGGTCTTACAACTTTTAAATGACAGTAGATTTGAATTCATCTTACCATACTAATGACAACTAGACATTATTAGAACTTGCTTCACTTACTGACACTTATTGATGATTTGGGGATTGATGGATTGTTTGCATTTATACATAAATTAGTTACATATGTTTTATGTAGTAAATACAAATGATTGATCCTAATTTCAGGGACATCATGCGTTTTTCTTTATAGCAATGAGTCAGCGCTATGGAACCTTATGCACTAAGCAAGTCAATCATTTAGTTATACTGTATAAATTCACTGTGACAAAAGTCACCTGGGCGAGAGCAATAACTGCAGCGTTTCTCTGTCACGCACAGAATGGGGCTGTGAGATACAAGGAGAGTAGGCCATCAGGATGGGTTTGGATCCTATTGTCGACCCAACTTAGGTCGACAGTCATTAGGTCGACACCGTTGGGTCAACAGGCAACTAGGTCGACAGGGTTCTAAGTCGACATGGGTGAAGGTCGACAGGTGTCTAGGTCGACATGGGTTTAGGTCGACAAATGCATTAGGTTGACATGGGTTAGGTCGACAGGTCGCGAGGGCAACATGGGTTTTTTCACCGTTTTTTTACCCAAATGTCGACACAGTCGACATGGATGCAGTTGGAAGTTAACCGCAGCCCCTCGCATCGCTCGCTGTCGGCACGTCGGCTCAAAGAAACAGTGAAAAAACCCATGCCAACCTGTCGACCTAACCCATGTCGACCTAACGCATTTGTCGACCTAAAGCCATGTCGACCTTGTCCCATGTCGACCTAGACACCTGTCGACATTCATCCATGTCGACCTAGAACCCTGTCGACCTTGTTGCCTTTCGACCCAACGGTGTCGACATAATGACTGTCTACCTAAGTCGTGTCGACAATACGACCGTATCCCATCAGGATAGATCACATTCAAGGCAGAAAGTGAGTCACAATGGCCCACAAGCTGCCAGGGAATTCCATGGAAGTGGGCACATGTGGCATACGGAGGATGTAGAACTACTATGAAGGGTGGGTGGGCAACACAGCTGCACTGCGTTAACCCACCAACAGTCACAGCTGTAGGGAGAATTTGGAGGGACAGTCCCAATTTAGGTGGAAAAGTCCCAATTTCAGCAGGAAAGTCACAGTATTAATGGGATAGTCCTGATATGAGGAGAGCATTCCACCATCCCACAGTGGGAAAGGTGATAAAGTTGAGGGTGACAAAGTACCAACCAATCAGATTCTTTCATTTTTCAATGTGCTGCCTAGGCCACACCCCCATCCTGGCCTAGTCCCACTCCGCCCCCTTTCTGTCCCCCTCTGAACAGATGGGATGTTGTCAGGTGCGCAGCGAGGACAGTCTGCCGGTTATTAGCACTAGGAAAGTGTCTGCAGTAACAGAGCTGTACCCAGCGCACAAGCTGCAAGTGGAAGGCGAGGAATCTGCGGATCAGCTTTTGTCTCATCGTCAATGTTTCTGCATTTTTGCTAATCGCACATTAACAAACAAACAGACTCCCCGGAGCTTTCCGTTTCCTGATTAATTTATCAACTCATTTGTGTTAATTCTCGGCTGTCTCATAATTAAAAACTGTGAGCATGAGGGACGGGCAGTGAACCGGGGAAATGACAGCAAAAGAACATATGAAATGATTGTCACGCCCTCCCCAGGAAACAGCTAATTACGCATTTAGGGATCATTGTCGGTGGCTTCCCTCTGCGCAGCCGGTGTACTCTAATATGCGTGTTTCTGCGTCCCTGGCTCGGCGTGGGTCAATAGGAATCCGTGCAAGCAGTGCCAGGCTCCGCCCATGGCACCACAATCCCAACGAATGTGGCGATGATGAATCAAGCAGTGAAAAGAGTGACGAAGTGGAACAGTAAAGCTGGCTCCAGCAACCAATCAGCTTCAAGGAAGTACATTCTATAAAATGTACGTGTGTTCAAATTAGACGGATGAGCAAGGTGACGGGAACACAACTATCATCATGGATATCGCTCGTGGCATCGATGAGCGCGATTTGAAATATGTCAGTCTCCATATGACCATCCCCATCTGTGATATCCCCGGGATATGGGAATGATAAATAGCTGTGTAACTTTAAACTTGCCACGTAATCGCAGCCATTTCCGCAGCGCTGATAAGAAACAATGAGGCTCCTAAATGTTACAGAATTAAACTAAGGAGCCGACAGAGGGGCCGATTCAGACATGCTTGCTTAGCAGCGAATTCGGCACCGTCCCAGATGGTGGGGGACTGTGCATGCCTATAAGCACTAGTGCACATGTGCAGACCCCCACAGCGAGGGGCAGGGGGCGACAGGCAGGGGGTGTTCCGGGTTGGACACCTGGAATTTCATGGGTGTGGTTTCAAAAACAGTGGGCGAGCCTATAGAAATTCGGGCAGCAGTGTCAGCAGCAGGGGGCGTGCGTTCGTGCAGTGACAAATGTTTATAGATGGACGGCAGCTTCTGTGGACGGAGGTGTTCTGCACCACAGTGACCAGGTCAACTTCCATGTGTTTGCCCATCCGACTCCAGATAAGAGGGTTGTGAAACATTTGACTATTACCTAAGTGAGCGATAAAGGGCCTTATTTTGGGCCATGCACACCGGTGCGAATTCGCACAATGTTTTACAACTGTGCATACGCATTTCTGCGAACATGCATGCACTGTGCGCGAGCTGCAAGGGCAAACAGAGTGTTCGTTGGGACATACGACTGCAGCCGGGGGAATGCGGCCATGGCAATGCCCAGTGTTTCATGGGCGTTCCCATGGTAATGACCCAGTCATGCGGGTGCCAGGGGCGCACAGCAGACAACACCGGATGTCAGCTTCCCACCATGTTCCCCTCCAGAACACACGCAAGCCTAAGACACCTGAGAGTGTCTTATATTTGCGTGTGCACACCACATCATTCGATGGTCAGTGACCATAAAAGGATCTGGGTGTCGCCCAATAGGCTGTGTGCGTGCAATTTGGCCCTGCAAAGGGGGTGAGGGTCTGTGCGGGTGGCGGACGGGATTTAAAAGACACTACAAAGTTCGCAGCGCTGCAAAATTCGCAGCGCTGCCTGTCAACCAGAATAACCCCCATACTGTACAGTCCGCAGAGCTAGCGCAGCACTGCCTTCTGTTACACTAAGTGCCATATACATGGAAACAGGGAATCATACAGACAGCTGTTTAATATTCCGCCAAAGGTTACTTCTATGCAATTAGTGTAACCTCATTAGTTTGCTGGAAAGTTTAATTAGCTAGGTTACTGGAATATAGAGACACCGCATGTGTTCAGATTTATAGGAGATCTCATTTATTTATGAGAAACAGAGGATTTATTATTTCTACTTTATAGGTTTTTTTTGTTTGTTTGTTTTTCCAAACCAAGATTGGCAGTTAGGAGCGTCGGAGACAGCAATAGGTCTCCTCTGTGGCCGACGCATCTTCTATGGGAAATACTAGCTAATGGTAAGCCAGCTGCCGTTAAGGGTCATGCACACGGTGCGATATGAACTTCTCATATAGGCCCTTATTCTGGTTCACTCGCAAAGGCAAATTCCTTCTCAAATGGACAAAACCATGTGCACTGCAGGTGGGGCAGATGTTACTTGAGAGAGTTAGATTTGGGTGGGGTTTAACTTCAAAGTGAGATCTATATTGCAGTGTAAAAATAAAGCAGTCAGTATTTACCCTGCACGGAAACAGAATAACTCACTCAAATCTAATTCTCTCTGCACAAGTTACATTTGCCCCCCCCTGCAGTGCATGTGGTTTTGTCCATTAGAGAATTTGCTTTTGCGAGTGAACCAGAATCAGGCCCAAGGTGCGGTAACATGTGCAGAGAGCGTTAGATTTGGGTGAGTTATTTTGTTTCTGTGCAGAGTAAATACTGGCTGCTTTTTTTTTACACTGCAATACAGATATCTGACTGTTTGAAGTACAAACCCCACCCAAATCTAACTCTCTCTGCAAAGTTACATCTGCCCCCCCCCCCCCCTCTCACTGCAGTGCACATTGTTTTGTCCATTAGAGAGAGAATTTTCTTTTGCGAGTGAACCAGAAGAATCAGGCTCCTTGTGTATACAGCATGCAATGATGTTGATGTGCGCCACCACCGGTGGTACGATCTAGTCTAGTGCATAATAATGTATAGTCTAAACAGGGACGGTGCAAGGTCCGTCTGCACCCTAGGCAAACTAGAAAAAACACAGTAGCCCCCCCCCCATTCATCAACACCTGCACGTCCCATGTGTATATATATATATATATATTAGATTAGATACCTCTTTATTGTCATCACCCCAAATAGGGTGACAAAATTCAATTTAGCATCCATCCAGTACAAAACATCAATAAATAAAATACAAGATAGTCCATAGGCAAACCCAACCACCAACTCCTAACCCATTTCAACATTCATTTCTAAAATCGCCCTCGGAAAGAAACTATCCCTCATCCTACTTGTTTTACTTTTCAAGCACCTGAACCGTCTGCCAGAAGGTAACAAAGTAAACAGCACATTTGCTGGGTGGTTCCTATCCTTAGCAATACTGTGTGCCCTACGCAAGCAGCGTTTCCTCTGAATATCATTAGCTGATGGAAGAGGAACCCCCACTACTCGCTGAGCCAATTTTATTACCCTTTGGACTTGCTTCTGCTCTACCACAGTGCAATTCCCATACCACACAGTAATGCAGTTTGTTAGGATGCTTTCTACCGCACATCTATAGAAATTTAATAGAGTTGGTGTCGATAATTGTTGTTTCTTAAGCATCCTAAGAAAAAAAAGGCGTTGATGTGCCTTCCTCACTAGACAATTAACATTAGTTGACCATGTCAGGTCTTCTGAAATGTAAGTGCCTAGGAATTTAAAGTTAGGAACCTGATCCACAACTGTCCCATTGATTTCTACTGGCTGAATTGGTTTAGATTTCTTTTTCCTAAAATCAACGACCATTTCTTTTGTTTTACTGGCATTTAAGAAAAGATTATTGGCGTTACACCACTCGGTTAATAACTGAATCTCACTCCTGTATGCTGCTTCATTATCATTGTCTATGAGGCCTATCAGCGTTGTGTCATCAGCAAATTTAATTATGACATTCGAGTCATACGCTGGTTTGCAATCAGATGTAAAGATTGAATAAAGGAACGGACTTAGCACACACCCCTGCGGGACCCCTGTACTCAGCATAACCGGATCTGAGCACAGTTTACCTGCTCTTACCACTTGGGGCCTATCCGTCAAGAAGTCCCCTATCCAGTTACATAAAGAGTCGCTTACCCCTAGATCGTATAACTTAGAGATTAGCCTAGATGGTAACACCGTATTAAAGGCGGAGCTAAAATCAATGAACAGCAACCGAGCGTATGTATTACTTTTATCTAAATGCGACAGAACAGTATATAGCAGCAGAGAATTTGCATCATCAATGCTTCTATTTTTGCGGTAAGCAAACTGGAATGAATCCAAATCTGGTGGAAAAGCGGCTTTTAAATGTGTTAATACCAATCTCTCAAAACACTTCATCACTATAGGAGTGAGCGCAACAGGACGGTAATCGTTCAGAACTACTGGCCTAGAGTTTTTTGGCACTGGGATAATAGTAGTGCTTTTAAAGCACTCAGGAACCCTTGACATAGAGAGAGACATATTAAAAATATCTGTCAATACCCCTGCCAATTGCTCAGCTCCCACTCTCAGTATCCGCCCCGAGATGCCATCCGGTCCAGCCGATTTGTTAACATTAATTGCGTTCAGACCAGCTAGGACTTCAGCGTATGTCAACACAAGCGACTGGCCCGCACAGGGCAATCTGGACACCCTTCCAACATTAGCCCTGTCAAATCGAGCGTAAAAATCATTCAGCTCGTTTAACATGGGCATGTCCATTTCAGGGAGTGGACTATTTTTCCCCGTATTATAGTTGCAGATACCCCGAATTCCCTGCCATAAATGACGGGGGTCAGATGTAATAAGATGCTCCTCAATCTTTAACTTGTAGCAATATTTTGCTCTAGCAATACCCTTTTTTAGGTTAGCCCTAGCTGTATTATAGGCCACTGTGTCTCCCATTTTAAAGGCTATATTTCGAGCTTTAAGCAAAAGCCGGACCTCCCCACTCATCCACGGCTTCTCATTCGGGTACACAGTAATCCTTTTCCAGGTACAGATGTTATCGGCTGTGCTTTTGATATAATTCAAAACAGATGAGGCATACATATTAATACCAGCAACCACATCAGAGTCAAAAACTTGTGATCTAAACCGACTCCAATCTGTCTGTCCAAGTTCCGCCTGCAATAGTACATCACCCCCATTCGGCCAGATTTTAATGTCCTTAATAGTAGGTTCTACACGCCGTCTTAGTGAGACATATTTAGGAGATAGGAATAAAGATAAATGATCCGACTGTCCCAGATGAGGAAGGGCAGATACTACATAAGCTTCACGGATATTAGTGTACACATGATCCAAAGTTTTATTTCCTCTAGTTTTGCAGGAAACATGCTGGTAGAATAATCATAATGATGAGCTGCAATTTGGGACACTGGGCTTCGCGATCTCCTCGCGCCGCCATCTTGCCGAGTCAGTATATTAACGACAGACCGTCAAATCTTTCCAGCTCATTTTTCCTAGATGATTTGTGATAGGACATTTCATCGGAGACTCCCGGATAGTGCCCTTGTCCAGCCTCAAGGCTCTAGGACCCCTCGCACGATGAGCTGGAGCAATCATATATATATATAGATTCGGGGGTCGGTCGGCACTCTGGTTGCCTGGCTGCAACTGACCGTGTTGCCTTCCCAGTGCTGAGATGTGTAAAGACGTGGAAAGAATGGGCGGCACTCACGGGTTTAAATCCAAGAATAAACTTTAGTGGGGGTGTCACAGGAAAACCGACGTTTCGAGGCTTCTCTGCCTCTTTTTCAAGGTGGGTACCCACCTTGAAAAAGAGGCAGAGAAGCCTCGAAACGTCGGTTTTCCTGTGACACCCCCACTAAAGTTTATTCTTGGATTTAAACCCGTGAGTGCCGCCCATTCTTTCCACGTCTGTGTATATATATATATATATATATATATATATATAGATTCCAAAACTGCCGGCACTCTGTGTAGAAAGCAACGGTCCCCGGTGCCCAAACGGTGAACAATACAACATCCAAGGAAATGATGGCACTCAGGAGGCAAACAACGATTTGAAGAAAGCAGATATAATGTCAAGCTTTCGGGGACTTAAACCCCTTCTTCAGGACTGTAGGTTTTGTCCTGAAGAAGGGGTTTAAGTCCCCAAAAGCTTGACATTATATCTGCTTTCTTCAAATCGTTGTTTGCCTCCTGAGTGCCATCATTTCCTTGGATGTTATATATATATATACATACATATATATATATACATACATACACATATATGTATAATATATATTTATATAAACAAGGCTGCTCTTGCCCGGCATCCTCTCACCTCTTATAAAAGTGCGGGGATTCGCTCCGGGTGCTGGCCGGCTGCCAGACGCCCCTGTTCGTGTCGGATCTCTGGTGATCCTGGGCACTGTGTGCAGTCACACTGCTTCCGGCCCCGGCCGCCTACTGACTGTGGATCCGGGACACGCTGATAGCAGAGGCGGCTGGAGGGAAGGTAGCAGTAACGGGAGGATGGAGGCCGGAAGCCGCGGGTGGATGGAGGCAGGCGGGAGGTCGGATGGACTCGAGGCAGGTGGGCGGGCGGATGGAGGCGAGCAGGCGGGCAGGTAAATGGATTCAGGGCAGCGGACGGCTGGATGGAGGGTAGCGGGCGAATGGAGGGCGGCGGGCTACTGTTTTTTTCTGTGTGGCTACTGTGTTTCCGCTATGCAGTGACAGCTGACCGCCCCTCAGGTTCCTGCGCCCTAGGCAGCTGCCTAAAGCTGCCTAGTGAAAGCACCGGCCCTGAGTCTAAATCAGCCATAGCCAAAATCGCATTGTGTGTATAGTCCATATCACTGGTTCTGGGCTTCAGGGAGTTCAAGGGAAAATTGCATAGTCAAAATGGGATGCAGTTAAAATCCCGGCGGTCGAGATCCCGGCGTTCAGAATCCCGACGCCGAAATCCCTACCGTCGAAATCCCGACATATTCTCCCTCCGTGGGTGTCCACGACACCCCTGGAGGGAGAATAAATTAGTGTGCCGAGCGTAGCGAGGCACCGGGCCCACTGCGTGGCGAGCCCGCAAGGGGGGGCGATCCACGTCCCCCCCCTTGTCGGCATTTCGGCTGTCGGGATTCCGGCGTCGGGATTCTGAACGCCGGGATTCAGTACTGAATCCGTCAAAATTGACAATACCCAAAATCACACCGTGTGCATAGATCCCACATGACCCTCTCCAGGAGGGCCAGAATGCTCTATTCCTGCACTTCCCTCTTAATGTATGACTGCCATCACCTGTGTGGAAGCACCGTCCTTATCAATTACCCTGTTCACCACAGGTGATGGTAATCATGCATTAAGAAGAAATTCCAGGAGCAGAGCATTGTGGGGGTTATTTTGGTTCACTCTTTCTGACCAATATTTTGGCACTTGTAGGGGGATGTGATGCGATCTATCTATATGTGCGGGTGCGATGCAATGCGATGCAGTACGTTTTTAGTCATTTTTTTCTTTTGATGTTGATAGCTACTAATGGACATCGCATCGCATCGCATGTACTCCTGTACTGATGCAATGCGATACAATGAAGCACAAAAAGTACTGCCTGTTGATACTTTTTGTGCTTTACAATATTGTACCTGCGGGGACGCGCATTGCATCCCCGCAGGTACACGGCGCGATTATCCCACATGAGATGCGTTTTGTACTTTAAAAGTACAAGACGCATGCGATAATCGGAACGTGTATGGGCACCTTTAGATGGACAAAACCATGTGCATGTCAGGGGGGGGGGAGATGTAAAATGTGCAGAGAGAATTAGATTTGGGTGAGTTATTTTGTTTCTGTGCAGGGAAAATAAGGACTGCTTTATTTTTACACTGCGATATAGATCTCACTTTGAAGTAAAACCCCACCCAAATCTAATTCTCTCTGCACAAGTTACATCTGCCCCACCTGCAGTGCACATGGTTTTGTCCATCTAAGAAGGATTTTGTCAGAAAGAGTGAACTAGAATAACCCCCTGTGTCCCTCCTGGAGAGGGTCATGTTGGGAGGTATGCGTGTGTATGCACCTTTAGGTGCGCTTGGCTTGGGCATCCTGGGGCAGACCTGCAGAGGAGAACGAGCACCTGATTCCTGCACATGTACCCAGATAGATTCCGAGCAACTGACACACGGGAGACTGTACTGTCAGCAAAAGTGTTCTTTACCCAGCAATGGTTTAATCCTGGGGTAGCCAACTCCAGTCCTCGAGAGCTACCAACAGTTAATGTTTTCCAGATCTCCTCACAGAATCACCAGTGAAGTAATTAGCTCCACCTGTGGATCTTTCAAAATGTGTCAGTGATTAATGAGTGCCCCTGTGCAGCAGCTAGGGAAACAGGTCAGTGAGTAATGAGTGCACCTGTGCAGCAGCTGGGTAACCAGGGAAACAGGTCAATGCGTAATGAGTGCACCTGTGCAGCAGCTGGGTAACCAGGGAAACCGGGTCAGTGAGTAATGACTGCACCTGTGCAGCAGCTGGGTGGTCTGGAAAATGTGACCTGTTGGTAGCTCTCGAGGACCGGAGTTGGCTACCCCTGGTTTAAACCATCAAACGGTTAGCAAGACATTGTTACACGCTATCGCTAGGCACGCGCCTATGGGAACAGTTACATCTTGTCCTGGCTGTGGCCATTCCACCTGTTACTGATCTACAGTAGATTGCTGCCATGCGGGAGGGGAGACAGCGGGGGCCCAGTATAACAATATCTAATGATTACCTATGGTAATATAACTACTCAGTAGCAGTAGAATATGTGACCCCTGATGTATTTTCCTGAATGGCTCCGTCTTCTCCAATCTGCACTGATTAATTACAAAGTGTTAGAATAAAGAATTACTCTGCGTTCCATAGGGTTCCGTCCTCAATAATCCTCTTCATCTCTAGCTGCGCGCAGGCCTCCGCAGATGATCTCTATATTTCTGTGTCACCACCAGCGAGATGAGCTGCAGTTTATGCAGTCTCCGGCCTGAGACCGCAATAAAGCTGGTTAAGATTCACGGTTCTTTGGAGCATTTTTAATTTAGCGATTTAAAAACCCCATCGCTGGAGAGCATCCTGTGACTGCTGAATATGCATACACTCCGAATCACCCTACTGATTGTATTTACTGAAGATCCTGGGATAGACGTACCAGCGCTTCCAGCAGAGGGACGGGGTAGGCTGCCCTGGAGTTTATATGTTCAGGGTTCTTCCGTGGTTATTTGCAAAATGACATGCTGTACTGTATATGTTGCAGCGTACCAATCTCAATGTTGGGAAACAATGTAGTTTTCTGGATTAACCTGGCGCTTGATCGCTGCCCTGGGTCACTATTAGATTGTATGTATCACCCAACATACACAAACAGATTGTACAAGAAAAATGGGGTACCAACAGTATCCTTGGGCGCTGATCTTAAATGGGATCTTGATGAGAGAGTACCCAAAATACAGAAAACAAAGAAAAAACCACAATAGTGTATTATCAGAGGGTTAATGCAGTGTGTTAAGATGATTTCCCAGCAAAAGATTATTGAGGGGACTCGTACCCTGAGTGTTGGTCTACTGTTCAGGCAGACCAATCTGAGCTTTGGGGGGGAGTGGTTCTACACCGTCTGATCTCAATTCATCCAATCCCGGTATCATATGGAGAGAGAAAAAACTGATATGGTGTAATATCGTTTAAACCTTTAAACTCAAGTAAATATCGATAGATGTGCAAAACCGTACCGTGTTTTTAGGTCTACTGTTTTAAGGCAGACCACTTAGGTTTTGGGGGGGGGGGGCGGTTCTCACAACAACCGATATTCCAGAAACTCCATATCCAATTTGCATATAAAAGATGAGAAAAGCGGATATAGTATAATACCGCTTTTATTCACAACATATAAAAACAACAACAGTGGGGATCCAAAACAACTGACTCTCACCAAATATATTTGTCCACCCAAGCAGACAAAAAAGGCAGATGGTATTTATCAGGCGTCCCTGCAGCCCTCAAGGTGGTAGTCCAGTGTGATGTCCCCTCCTGCTCCACGGCCAACGCGTTTCTAGACCACAATGGTCTCTTTTTCAAGGCATCTTTTGCACATCTATCGATATTTACTTGAGTTTAAAGGTTTAAACGATATTACACCATATCAGTTTTTTCTCTCTCCATATGATATCGGGATTGGATGAATTGAGATCAGACGGTGTAGAACCGCTCCCCCCCAAAGCTCAATCACAATGTTGACATTCAAAATGTCAGCGCTGATAATGTTGACATTTCCGATGTTGACATTGTCTTGCCAACATCTGCAAAAGACCGACACCTGACGTGTTAAATAGCCCCACGGGATGATGAGGGTAACCAAAAAGGGTGCGTGTCTTTGTGGGGAAGGCATGTGGCTTCATGGCCTGACCCCAATGTCATCACTCCGGGCTGCCCCCTATACACTCATCTGCCTGCACTGCCGGCTCCTCCTCAGTGACAGGAGCCAGCTGCTGCATGATAATGTCACAGTGCAGCACCTGGCTCCGGGCTGCCGCATAGACACTCATCTGCCTGCACTGCCGGCTCCTCCTCAGTGACAGGAGCCAGCTGCTGCATGTCACAGTGCAGCACCTGGCTCTGGGCTGCCCCCTAGACACTCATCTGCCTGCACTGTCGGCTCCTCCTCAGTGACAGAAGCCAGGTCCTGCATGATAATGTCACAGTGCAGTACCTGGCTCCGGGCTGCCGCATAGACTCTCATCTGCCTGCACTGCCGGCTCCTCCTCAGTGACAGAAGCCAGCTGCTGCATGATAATGTCACAGTGCAGCACCTGGCTGCGGGCTGCCCCCTAGACACTCATCTGCCTGCACTGCCGGCTCCGCCTCAGTGACAGGAGCCAGGTCCTGCATGATAATGTCACAGTGCAGCACCTGGCTCCGGGCTGCCGCATAGACACTCATCTGCCTGCACTGCCGGCTCCTCCTCAGTGACAGGAGCCAGCTGCTGCATGATAATGTCACAGTGCAGCACCTGGCTCCTTTCACTGCGGAGGGGCTGGCATTTTGGGGTCATCCTTCAGAGGGTGACATAAGGGTGTGGTCTGCCCCCCCCCCCCCTCAGGGCCGGTGTCTGAGGGGTACCTCCCCAGCAACTTAAAGAGTCTTGTCGGGTGCCTTCATCCGGCCAGGAGAAAGGGAGCCATCCATTGTGCCACCCAGGGGGAGTGAAGTGCAGCCCGCTTCCGTCGATCATCATCCGCCGGGCGGCGTGGGAAGCGCTTCTGATTTTGAAAACACTGGCCACACGCTGATTGGCTGAATCTCAGCCAATCAGTGTGTGGCCAGTGTTTTCAAACCCAGAAGCGTGTCCCGCGCCGCCGCCCGGCGGATGATGATGGACGGCAGCGGGCAGCACTTCACTCCGGCTCTGGCTGGTACTATATCTCCGCCCACTTTATCTCTCTTCAAGGATTAGTACATACTGTAGACCAGGGCTGGGCAACACCAGCCCTCCAGATGTTGATGAACTACAAATCCCAGCATGCCTTGCATCAGTTTCAGCATGGCCACATAACAAAACGAATGCAAAGCATCCTGGGATGTGTAGTTCATCATCATCTGGAGGGCCGGTGTTGCCCAGCCCTGCTGTAGACCCTACTTTGACTACATTGAGAGATAAATGTATCTCTCAGTGATGTGCACACAAACATAGGGGGGTTTTCTGGTTCACTTGCAAAGGAAAATTCCTTCTCAAATGGACAAAACCATGTGCGCTGCAGGTGGGGCAGATGTTACATGTATAGAGAAAGTTACATTTGTGTGAGTTATTTTGTTTCTGTGCAGGGAACATACTGCCTGCTTTATTTTTACACTGCAATATAGATATCAGCAGGGGTGGATTGGCCCACCGGGAAATGGCCCGGTTTCAGACCCCCCCCCCCCCCCCCCCCCCCCCCCCCCCCCACCCCCCGGGCTGCTTCAATGTATTTCCCGTGCTGGATATAATTCCCAGTACGCCCATGGATATCAGTTTGAGGTACAACCCCACCATAATCTAATTATCTCTGCATACGTTACATCTGCCCCCCTGCAGTGCACATGGTTTTGTCCATTTGAGAAGGAATTTGCCTTTGTAAGTGAACCAGAATAAGGGCCATGATACTAACTTGTAAGTAATAGAATTTCACTGTGTTTATATCAGTTGTCACCTTATTAGCACCTCATTACAATGCATGAAACCCTCAAATGTATACAGCTGATGATCAAAAACCCGAAGTGTTAATCCACCAGACAGTGTGCTAATGAGTGCGGGTGCAAATCTGATTCAGTGACATTCAGCTGCATTATCTGATACAAAGCAGTGCTAGATGCCATAAGCCAGAGAGTATGGTGGAAGTGGGAAGTTTGTTTCTTATGTTGCAGCATTGACGTAACTACTCTCCTGTTATTGATACCTCTGGCATGACCAGATTGGCTGCTTGCCACTTTAACTACAAACTTGTCACCAACTGGACACTGGAGATGGCGAAGCGGAAATAGTGATAAGCAAGACATTCAACACTGTCATAGTACACACAGTACCCACAGTAATTTACTATGGATAATTGTCCAGCTGGGGGCTATCCAATTACCCCTGATAAGCCAGCGTGTGTCCTTCTGTTGTGGACCTTTTGACTGTCTACCTAGACACAGTAGAACACACCCATTTCACCATTTTTTACAGCCAATGGACCCAGCAGCATACTAATGCAATTCCCAGGGACCGGGGTAACGATAACTGCTGTCCAGGAGACTTACATCCCAACCATATTGGAGGAGTCTTTCTAACATCTGTAAGAGACTTCTGCTGAGCATGCGGCCGGGTGAAGCTGTGGGAGAGGGATCAGAAGACCCATCTCCTGCCCAAGCTACATGTCTGTCCATTGCATACAGTATACTGTAAGCACAAGTGTTCCCTACCCAGTGATGGTTAACTAGGCATTGTTACTCGCCATTAATAGGCATGTTCCAAAGGCAGTGAGATGAGAACAGTTACGTCTTGTCTTGCAACGGCCATCCCTACAGGTAGTTAATAGATGCCGCGCACAGCATCTGCTTACTGGATAGAGGAACTGGGCACAGCATTTCCCGCACGGCCACGCCTCTTGCCGCAAGGCCGTGGCCAATTTCCCGGCAGTGCACCAATTTCCTAATGATGGTCATCTTTGGTTGATGATTTTAAACCATCAGTAGAAACCATTGATAGCTGAATGCCGTGATCCACCAACCTTGACCATTAGTCCAATGTTTCCTCAACATCGATGCTGCAGCATCAGTGCCGAAGCTAGAGATGGGTCGTTCGCGAATGAAGCAGATCTTTTGGACGGAACCCATAAAATAATTACTGAGCCGCAGATCACAAAATGGTGAACCGTCGTTCTTTTACTTTCAGTTTCGTTTTTAATCACAATGCATTTGCCTGAGCTCAGCACTGCCACCTGTGGCAGCTGAGCTGTACTACCTCTGGAGACTGAGTACAGTGCTGCGATTGCAAGTGAAATAAAGAATAACAAGGCTGCTGCTGCTAGGGATGGCCATCGGTGCAGAGGCCATCAGTGGTTGCCATCGATGGCGATTCTGCACCCAGCCATCGATCAGTGTTTTTACTCGGTCATGTATGTTCTTATTTGTTCAGCTCACTGTTTTAAAAAAAAAAAAAAATTTAAAAAAAGGCAATAAATGATTGCAAAACAAATTATGCTTCGTTGTTATCAAATGACCCCCCTTTTTTTGAAAGCGAGTTGATGAACCGTCTAAAAGATCCGGATCTTTGTACGGATTGATCACTTGATCCCAGCTCTTCTTAGTGACCCATTTTGCCCATCACTAGCCAAAGCATTGAAGGTAAAAAAAAAAGAAACCGTTTGCAATCAGCCGTAGATCCTCTCATTGGTTCCAAAAGGACAGTATCCCTGTAAGAGACCAGACACCTTCTTGGTGAAAGTATGCCGTACTGTATCATTTGAAATCTCCAGCTCACAAGGAGATAGGCTAGAGAAAAAGCATATACAGTAGCATACAGATGGGGTGCTCTCATCTGAGCGTCTTCCATCGCCACTACCGCCATCAGCCACCCTGCGCCGTCAGAATGAGAGAATGCCCCATCTGTAGGCTTCTATTTCGAACAGAAAACAAAAAACCAGGGATGGCCATCGATTATCGATGATTGGAAACCATCGATGGTCGATGTCGAATAGTTTTACCATTGATGGGGGAGAACCAGATGGTTTCCCACCATCGATGTTAACCTCAAACGAATAGTTTCAATTTTGCTTTTTCCCCAAGGTGCCGAAACACGGAGCATAGCTCCGCCCCCGGCACCCGCAAAGCCCCACCTCCACATTTTGATTGGCCCACAGGCCAATCAATCAAAGGAAATGGATGAACATCGATATTTAAAAACATCAATGGTCATCCATTGAATAGTTTTACACTATCGATGGCCAGGTGCACTTTTGCCATCGATGGCAACCATCGATGGCAAAGGCAACGATGGCCATCCCTACAAAAAACATATTTTTGGTTTTAAGGGACAGTTGAACCTAACCTTGAAGTGGGTAGTCAAAAGGTCAACAGGGTCAAAATGTCGACAGTCAAAAGGTTGGCAGGGTCCAAGGGTTGACAAGGTCAAAAGGTCAACAGGGTCACCCGCCTGTGTTTTTCCAACCACTCCCTGCAAACCCACCATTTACTCCTCCAAGCGGTTCCTGTAAAACTCTTTCTCAGCGGCACCTTAGCAGGATGCCATCGCAGCCCATGCGCAGTCTGCCACCGGTACGCGACAGAAAATACACAATCAAACTCAAGGAGCTAATAAATATCCAGAACAATATATCCAGACCACCGATACGTGACCGTCGGCCATTGCATACAAACATGAATTAGGCCCAGGGTACGATGTGCGTATTTTGCTGTTTCTAAAAATCCTATTTTCCCATACAGTACCTGTGTAGATAAGTAACATGTCTAAAAACAGACTGTGGGAGGTAGAGCGCTGGGAGAGATGTCACAGAACACACTTACAGGAGCATTTTTGGCAGTTTACGTGCTATCCTAAAAGAAAATGAGGGTAATTTACATATGATTGCATTACCGTGTCACTGCGCTATCTGGAGCCGGCAATATTACAGTAAGCGTGGGTATATTTTTTCCTGTTTTATGACTGTATCTTAAAGCTGTGTTCCTTTGTCACCCACATCGAAGGGCTGCAGTTACCGCGGCCTGGAAACAACATTCATCATCGTTACAGAATAACCCTGGACGGGCAGGGGCGGTATTGCCAAATCGGCCCAATATTGCTTCATGTACGGCGAAGACGCGGATCAGCAGATTGTGACTAATTGCACCATTACACGTGATAGGAAGATGGATGCTATTTATCATCGTTAACCTGTGCTTGTGGTTAGGAGCACTTTATAATGGGAGGGGGCACGTGTGCAGTGTCCGATTGGGTTCATACAGGGCCGGCTCTACCACTAGGCAGCTCTAGGCACCTGCCTAGGGTGCCAGCATCTGGGGGGCGCCACCGAGTCTGAATCCCGGGATAGAGTCTGTTAACAATGCAGGTGCACCACCAAGCTCCAGTGGAAGAGCAACAGTCACACTTGGATCCCGCTGTGGACCTGCACAGGTGCTGCTGTACATACAGGTGCCCCTTCAGTGCTGTTAGTCCAGATGCAGGTGACTCCATTGTCTCTGGGAGTTACGCACCTGGGGGTAGTAGGTTGATGTATTGCCTAGGGTGCCAAGAAACCTTACACCGGCCCTGGGTTCATAGTATGACAATAACCGCGATGTTGGAGAGAAATGAAAGCAGGGCGGCCGAGAGGGGTCTGGGCATGCAGAATGCAGCAAGGGTGATCCCAAATTAGGGTTATTCAGACCTGCTCGGTAGGATGCATGTATTCGCTGCATAACGAGCAAGTAAACGCCGCCCCGCCGAACGCACGCCCACCCTACTGCATGAATCCGCGAGCTGCACTGCGGGCAGTTGTGTACGCTTACACATCGGCTCGTCAGCGCCTGCACAGGCGGAACTCAGCCGATGGTTCCTCCCAAAATAATTTTTCCTCTGTTCGTTATGAAAAGTCAGCCAGGACTTGGGGCGGGGGCAGGCATGCCCTCTGACGGGCCCACCTAGCGTCTCTTTGGGCGCGCCCACCGTTTTTGTCCGAACAGGTCTGAATCAGCACGTATACAGGACATATAGACTACGGTATGGGGAGTAGCATCACCCCCCTCCACACACACACACACACCATACCTCCCAACTGTCCCACTTTCCGCGGGAATGTCTTGTTTTTTGGGGACGTTCGCACATCCCACTCGGGGCCAGCAGTGTCCCATAGAGGGGAGACAGTTGTGAGTCCTCGCTGAGCACAGCGTCTATTCCCCGCAGGCAGAGGGGCAGCAGTGTCAAAACAGGGGTGTGGCCTCGCATGAGTGACCTGATTTGAATGCCACGCCCCCTCACCACAAGGCCCACCCAGAGCCAAATTTTTCTATAAACTGTAGTACTTAGTAAACATTATTGTTGTGCCTAGGGGCGCCCTCATCCCTAAATCCGCCCCTGGGCCCACCCCCCCAAATGTTGGGCACGCGGCTACGCCCAACGCAAAAGACCCTCTTCCACTCCGTGGAAAGTTTGGAGGTATGCACACACACACACAGCACACGGGCACTTGGTCCGGCAGGCACATGAAACGGTTAAATCATGCTGCATGATAAAATACCCCTTATTAAAGTCTTTCACATGTATTATTTATAGCGGAAACTTAACTGGATGCAGGTCTATTAAATTTCTAGGAAACTGGTTTAAATTGACACACAATGAAGCTTGCATGAATATTTCAGGATACATAAAGTGTTCTGGGCCCGGCTCCTCCTGACTATGCTAATTTTGTCTGTTTCGGAATCCGCGTGACGCTAATTTACATGATGTACATTACTGAGAGTCTGTATTTCCCACAGATAGGTGAGTTGTTAAACTGCTGAACTGCGCAGTACATGGTGATTCTAATTTGACCACCGGGGGGCGCTGTTCAGCAGGAACCTATACTGTGTATTACCAATGCCTAGGCATGCCAGTATGGACTATGGTACCGTTACATCACAGGTGGGGCGTTAGAGGTGCCATGGAACCAGTAAGAACATAAAGCAGTCTGTTATCTGCAAATACAACGTTTCCTATAACTATATTCCATGCCGGATACCTTCAGCCAATAACTAGGCATCATTTCAAAACCCAGAACTTGGCGTTCCCTCTCCCGAATCCCAGCGCTAACAGTGTGATCTGCATACAAGTTACTGTGGCGGTTTATCTCATCCATTCTGATCTTGGCGTGACTCCTTTATAACATGATTACACTGTGGGGCTGCGAGGAACGACTTGATAAATGAGCCTGATGATAGTGTAATTAAGCACTGCATTGTTTTCTTACATGATATTACTGCAGATAAAGTTATCAGATCGGAGTCATTCTCTTGCCAGCCCCAGCCATGTACTCACTGATGTAAGAAGGAATTCGGGAGCCTAGATCTGACAAGTTCCTGTGTCTGTATGAAGTCATGCGATGATGTCACTGATACCTGTGTTGCATTAAAGGTTCATAGTGTGACTGCCATGTTTATATGGTTTCTGGTCACATGTGTGTTTAATAGAGTCGGGTGATATGTATCATTTAAAGCTGGAGGATTATAAATATTACCCCATTAATATCTCCCCCATGGAAACTTCCAGGGGGACTTCTGCGCCCCCCTCCCCCTCTACCCCCGTCCACTAGAACTTGTGCCAGGTTGTACCCCCTGCCGAAAAAGCTTCTGGCGACCCCATATACATTCTTCTTTTTTTCTTACTTGCATGCTCATTGCCAGAGGTTACATGCTTGTTGCCAGTGGTTTCTTGCTTGTTGCAAGGGTTTACATACTCATTGACTGGGGTTATATACTCATTGCTCTGCGTTGTCACTTGCCAGGGGGTTTCTTGCTTGTTGCAAGGGGTTACATGCTCATTGCCAGGGGTTTCTTGCTGATTATCAGAAGTTACATGCTCGTTGTCACTTGCGAGGGGTTTCTTGCTTGCTGCAGTGGATTTCTTGCTTACTACCAGGGGTTACATGTTCCTTGCCAGGGGTTTCTTGCTCATTCCCAGGGGTTTCTAATTCATTTCCAGGGGTTACATGCTTGTTACCAGGGGGTTTCAGGTGGCAGCACCCACTACCCGGCACTTCCAGGTAGTGCTGTCCCATTCAAGGTGGCAGCCATTTTTGGTGTGCTATTTCTAAGCAGATTCCATGTGATCTGCATTTAATATGATGATTGTGTCCCTGCGGCATCGTTTTCCCTCCGACCATCGCTTTGGCTGTGGTGGCGTAGTTACACCACTGAGCGGGCATGTCCTAAAAGCCCATAACCTTGGTGAAGGGCACAAATGGGGCAGCAACTGTGACCCAACTCTCCCCCCTCCCCAGCACAGTTGCCTTGCACTCCAGCCATGCAGTACACCCCACATATCCCAGGTGCAGGGAGCGAATGGAAGGATCACAGTCTTCCTCATCTTGGCTGTGACGCCTGATTGGTCCTCCTCCTCACACACCCCATGGATAATGGGAGACATCTGGGTAATCCGTAACATTTATTATGTGGGTGGTGGTGTCCCAGCTTTAATACTTCAGGGAAAACTATATAGTTATAGAACTTTTATTAATGTCTGCTATGATTTATATACAGCTCTTCGCCCTTTTCCTTAGCGCTGTATGTTTGGAGAGTAAATAATAAGAGAAAACTCCGCTATCTGATACAAATCTGATTCTTTTTACACCTTTATAATACATCAAGGAGATTGTATTCTCCCAGCTCAGGGGAAATGACGGGAGATACAGCGAGGATGATCACATACAGAGAACGGCTGGATCAGGGCCGCGGAAATGCTGTTTCATTCGCTGAGTTCTGATGCTTGTAATACCGGCTGGTTCTTCTTGTGACGGCTGAGACACCTTTGATGTAGGGAAGTCATTTGTCACATAGAGAAGATGAGATCGCCTGCACGTCAGAGTATCCTTCTCCTGGGGTCATCTTATATATAGAGTGGGGGATGGGGGGGATTGAGAAATATTCCCGTAGTAACAGAGATTTACTGCATATATATATATATATATATATATATATATATATATATAAAATCAAGGGTGGGAAGTACAGAGTGCGCTTATGATAAACGGACATACAGATGGAGCGGAAGACATCTTTGCAGGGGATGGCGGAAGATTCGCCATCCGACATCCCCCGCCAGCCGCTGTAAGGGGACGCGCGCGCACGAGACAGGGTTCCCGTCCCCCCGCCAATGGGAAACTGGGACGCACGTGCATGTGAGGCGCACGCGCATCCCAGTGTCTATCGCCGGCACTCGCCAGTGCAAGCGATCTGGCGAGCGCCGGCCAAAGAGGTCTCCCGCTCCATCTGTATAATAAAATATATTTATTTATGAAAGGTTTAACCGTTGTGGCATAATGTTTTATATACAGAAGATAAAAACAATCACAATTCAGTTCAGTTCTTGTATGTGGGTCATTCACAGCGTATGATCAAACATATGTATCAGGCTCAACGCGTTTCGTCAACAAGGTGACTTCATCAGGGGCGAATAACGCTTCAAATGAATGATACTGTAAAGTGCAATAAAATGTCGTCAAATACATATCATATGTGAACATAGACAACAATAAAGTATAAGTACTTCACGAATGAATGGTAGGAGTGGAGTTGGGGGATGGGAAGGACAAGATTTCACCATTTTCATTAGGAGTGAGGGGCATAAGGATGATACTCTTTTGTGGGAAAGATAAACTTTCAATGGCGGTCTTACCTATTAATGTGTCAATATAGACATACCCAAAAGGGTATGTACTGTAGGAGCATCTCCTTCTTTAGGAGTTAATCAGACAAGAGTCTGGTATAGGGTCCGAAACGGGATGCGGTTAATTTCCCGGCGGTCGGGATCCCGGCGGTCGGAATCCCGACACTGGAATCCCGACCGCCGAAATCCCGAAACTTTCTCCCTCCGTGGGTGTCCACGACACCCATAGAGGGAGAATAAAATAGCGTGCCGAGCGTAGCGAGGCACCGGGCCCGCTGCGTGGCGAGCGCAGCGAGCCCGCAAGGGGGGGCGATCCATGTCCCCCCCTTGTCGGGATTTCGGCGGTCGGGATTCCAGTGTCGGGATTCCGACCGCCGGGATCCCGACCGCCGGGAAATCATATCGGATCCGTCCGAAACAACTCGATGATCTAAAATAAGTTTTTGGAAAGAGTTGATTTTATATTTAAATCCTTAGTAGGACCAAATCGGGAACTCAGGGGAAATTATCAATATTTACATACCATCAGAAAAGTGAATTCCTTCATACAACCAGGAGCAGATTAATCAGCCCAGCATAGAGTCCTTAATTGTTCAGACAATTGCAAGAAAATCTATCAAAGAATTCATAACTGGGGTTCAGATACAATCCATAAGTATATATGACGGTGAATCCATAGCAAAAAGAAAGATGGAACAAATTACTTACAGTGGTCCTATGTGGGCGTGTTCGCTCTGAGGTCCAAGGCTGGAATGAACCAAACCTGGATCCCAGGGATTTATATAAGGCTATTATTATTATTATTATAATTTTATTTATAAGGCGCCACAAGTGTTTCGCAGCGCCGTACAAAGGAACAATAAAACTTGGCATAACATTGAATAAATAACAAAAATACAGTACAAATAAAGAGCACCACAGTTCAATACACATTACAGCTTAAATGTAAGTAGTGAGGACCCAATCAACATACAACTAGAGGCTTGAGGCCAATGATGGAGATGAGTATGAAGATGGTCACTGAGTGTTGGGTAAAGGAGAGCTGTGAGTGAAATGTGAAGAGAAGTGGGCTTTGACAACAGGAGGGAAGAGGGCCCTACTCGGAGGAGCTTACAATCTAGTAGGAAGGGGAGACAGACAGATTATAAGAGGTGCAAGCGAGGGGGTGGTGGTTAGATAGCAGGATGTAAACAGGCAAGGGGTCGGAGAACCAGCTGGTTTATGCAGTGGAAGGGTACGCTTTGATGAATAGGTGAGTTTTCAGTGCCCGTTTGAAGCTTTGCAAGGTCGGGGAGAGTCTAATGGAGCGAGGGAGTGCGTTCCACTGAAGGGGTGCAGCACGGGCAAAGTCCTGTACTCTAGCATGGGAAGCAGTGATCAGGGTGGAGGAGAGACGACAGTCGTCAGCTGACCGTAGAGGGCGGGAGGGTGTATGAATGGAGATGAGGTTAGAGATATATGGAGCAATGGAATTAGAGATGGCCCTGTATGTGAGTGTGAGGTGTTTGAAGAGGATTCTGTAGGGGAATGGGAGCCAGTGCAGATTTTGTTGAAGGGGAGTAGCAGAGTTAGAGCGGCGGGAGAGGAAGATAAGCCTGGCTGCAGCATTGAGGACAGATTGGAGAGGATGTCATATCCTGTGTTGGGATTAGTGTTTCAAAGGTGATTTAAACAAGGTAAAAGTAGACCTGTCTTCACCTAATAAGTCTAAATGGCTGGCGTCTATGTTATATATACCGTGTCTCTTTTTAGGTCATTTGGTAATTTTAGGTCATTTGTTTGAACATGTACCTACCAGCTGACACAGAAGAATACTAATTCTACGGTTAGGTAGGGAAGAAAGAAACATTTTGTCCACAGAAAATATATGAGTAAAGCCAAAGCTGTGAATGACGGGACCCTATTACATTTATTGTGATACCGTCTCTGCAAAAGTATGCTAATTAGTATGCTAATTAGAAGGCATTAGCAAACACAATCCAGCCTCTCTGCTCTGAGCACCGAGTATTGATGCACAATATATAAGTCCCAGCTGAAGCATTTGGCGTCGGGGCGTAATTATCCCTATTGTACCTGGTGCTTTGATTATTCTCCAGTAGCCACTGATTCTAAATCCTATCCAGGCTGAATGAGAGCCGCCGTCATTTGCCAAAGCAGCAGTTTGCTTCCTAGCCTGATACAGAGAGGAAATAAAGAGCGTCTTGTAAGTTTTATCAAGGACAAGAAGTAGGAGGGTGAGGCTGGATGTGTCCCGTCCCCTCTGTCCACCCACCAGCTTACACCGCCTGAAAGGAGCTAATTAGGTGGCCTTAGTGGTCAACTGGCTGAACCCACTGGCTTCCCGTGTGACGTGCGTCTCTGCACTGGCATAGGGCGATGACACAATCACTGCGGCTTAGATGAAGAAAAGACGACTGTATCGTAGACAATGCAAAGCTGCTGTCAGACACATGAATGGGAAAAAAGGACTATTTTATATCTCTGAGATAGTGACTCAAGATACGGGGACAAAAGGCACATTGACATTATACATTATAGTCAGCGAAACTTCCAAAGTACTCTTCTCCCCCAGCCACTGCGGATGGATACATTAATGTATTACTTGTTTAGGCATCGTGAGAAAGAAAGTATTTTACAGCAAATAAATCTGGATCTTGTTACTTTGAAGTCTACGTGTCTCATTTGCTGACTTAGGAGCCGAGTTACAGATGAGCGGAATTTGCAAAAGTGTTTTGTAAAGTATTTGCCTTGTTCTGCAAAATGTGATCATCGTCTGTTCGGCTGCAAAACTTGTGCTTCACAATTGTGCTTATCCCTTGGCTGAACCCATTCGATTAAAGAGGAAGAGGGGGAGAGGGGCTGGTGGTGGTGTGTGGGGGGAGGGGGGGGGTGTTGATGGCTCTTTGACGGCTACAAATTGTGGCCTGAATTTTTGATCTCCAATATTGCGAGGTACAGTGGGGTCGATTCGTAGAGCAACCCCTTTGTTGATGGACGGGGTCGATCTGGCTGCTCGGGGCTGATGGCTGACATCGCTCATCCCCAATTCGGACTGTCGACCTAGACACTGTCGTCCTATCTATCCAAACCCCTTTATATCACATATATATTCAGAAATTCTTCAGCATAAATAAAATTTACTCTCGAGTCATAGTAGAACTGCGACCCAGACCTGGAATCATCCAGTAAAAACTAGGGAACACGCTCTTTGCTGGCGTGTTACAGTTTTTACTAACTTAGCAGTATAGCCAGTGGCGTAAGTTAGTCCCAGTGTCCCAGTTGCCCGGAGGCAAGATAAATATTGGTGCCCCTCCCAACACACACACCATCTTATATAAATATATGTATGCGTGTATGTATGTTATGGATATTATGTTTAGAATAAAGAGTGTGACATCTATGGTCCTGCTAGGAGGAGGAGTCAGCCACAGAAGCCATATCAATGGCTTTCAATTAGATAATTCAAACTCACAGGGGAGGAGAGGTGCCCCCTTGGGAGCAGAAGCCCGGAGGCAGATGACTCCATTGCCTCCCAGAGTTCTGCCTCTGAGCATAGCTTACTATAATACTGACTCAATAGCCAGTAGTTAATTATCTGGGCATTGGAGCATATGTGCGAGATCTCGAGAAGCATGTAATATCATTCTGGGCTGGCGCAAAAAAGTCAGGAGGCATCAGCGTAAGGGAATAGATGATAGGCCAGTATGCATTAGGTCAACAGGTAGAAGATGTCGACATGGTGAAAAGGTCAAACAGAAAACTGTGTTGACCGTTTTTGAGTCCAGCATTACCACGTCGAACTTTTGACTGCGTTGACCATTTCCGGTCAACAGGTGAATGCACCAATGGTGGAATCTCCGGTCTGGTTCATAGAAGCTGTAATACTGTAGCTCCTATTTCTGCTAAAATCCGGGAAGAAGGAGCCACCCCCCGTTCATACATTTACCGCATCTGTTTGGCTGGTTTCTGATCTCATCTTAAAGTTGGTGCATAAATTTCCTTTGCAAAGAAAACTTATTTCCCCTTCGACGTGAATATATCATTATGTGGCATGCACAAACTTAAGTGAAATATTGACCTTTATTTTTAATTGATTCTTTGTGGAATAGACTTCGCTGAGCCCTCCAACGGCATTCTGGGAGATAAGCCACATAAGTACTGGAGTTAATAATGAGGCGATTAGGACTTGTTTTCATGGAAAATAAAATCACGAGATAAGTTTAAATCCGACAAAAATGTAATCTCGCCGTGCCCGCTAAGAAGGCAGATAACTGTGTTTTGTCGCATTACCCCTAGAACGTTGCATTACCTGGAATCGGGAAGTCAATACAGTGATAACAACTTTTGGATCCATTAAATGTTTTCCAGATGTTGTACATTCAGCAACTTACCGCAGACCTACTAAGCGCACACTGTATGTACTAACATATGCGGTTAGTGTCAGAAAGGACAGTTCACCCATCAAGAGCTGTCCTTTGTGATACCAGGACCTCTGGGTTTTGGCCTTGGTTTCTCTGCGCTGAGCATTTTGGCATCTGCGTGGGGTGCTGGCAGGGATCCCAGTCAAAAGGTCAACACATCAAAAATGGTCGACGTTGCGTTAGGTCGAAATGGTCAAAAGGTCGACATGAAAATGGTTGACATGGGTAAAGGTCTGCATAAGTGTTTTTGTGTACCTGGGCAGCGTGGGGTCTGGGCAGCGTGAATCAATGTACTTTCACTTTGAGCTGTGACAGTTTTTACTCTCACCTTGAGCTGTGACAATGTTTAGCCCACAATTCCCCCCCCCCCCCCCCCCCAGTCCTGATCTGCTCCTACCTCCAGTCTCGGTCTTCACAGCTCCCTCTCTGCATATCCAGCAAGTTTAAAACAGATCAATGTCCCTGCAAAAAGTGCGTTCACTTTCTGTTATGACATCTTTTAGCACACAAAGGAGTAATTTGGTCCATAGTTTGGCCTATTGTGGTCAATGGAGTAGTTAGCCTTTTATATATAGAATAGATGGTGGTCCAGCGCTCATTGATGATGAAAAAGGACGTTGACATTTAAGGGTAAATTTACTAAACCTTTTAAAAATAGGTGACGTTGCTCTTAGCAACCAATCACTTCCTGGCCATCATTTTCTAGGATGCAATAGAGAAATGAGAGACACAATCTGATTGGTTGCTACGGACAACATGATCTCTTTGGTAGATGTACAGTATAAAGTAGTGAGAAGGGAGCCAGAGGAGGAGTGGCCCATGGCAACCAATCAGCACTGAAGTAACATCTATAATTTGCATAATATAAAATGATACAGAGCAGCTGATTGGTTACATCTACCCCTTCATTTTTTAAAAGCTTTAGTAAATTAACCCTTTAGTTGGGCAAGTTAGTGAGTAACACATAACGTATGTGGTTGCCCAGGTTGGGCGGGTGATTTATATCACATCCGTGTGATGAGCCAGTGGACAGCGGCATGAAATCAAAGAGCCAAGGAAGGATATGTCATTGTCAGCCCCCAGACGCCTATTCACTCTGCCTTTATCCTCCGCATTGGGAGAGTAAAGTGATTTTACAAGGCAGAGATGAAAGCCGATGGGTTGGAGGTGTCAGGATGAAGTGGTGTCTTGAGATAACATTTGATTCTCCTGATGGCGGGCAATGCTTTGTTGCGAGCAAAAAGAGAGAATGGCAGCATAAGGCACATTGTGCTGTGTATTATTAAGCTTCATATACATGTCGGAATCGGGGTGAACAGATTGAATTGGGCGTCAGGGTCCTCCAGGCCTATTTGCAGCCTCTCATTTCCTGCACAATCGGCACAAAGCCTGACAGTGTCTTATAAGGACTAATCACCGGCCTCTAGATGGCTGCGGAGAGGGAGTGGCGCGGAAGATGCAGCAATCACTGGATTCTATTCAGCCCTGATAGATAGCAATTTTACTACAAGGTGCTGCCGCTTTTATCTCCAACATACAATCTTTTGTTCGGCTCTTTCTAGGGTGGCAAACAGGAGAGAATAGGGGAATAATGGGCTCTGGAAAAATAGGTTGACACCGTCGAAGCGATCTGAACATGTACAGACAGCTAAATTGCCTGACCTGTTTTCTATTTTTATTTCCACCAGGTGACCGAGGCTTCTCGCTTAGGAGACAATGCCTGTCACGTTTTTCTGAAGGCCGTAATAATACGCCGCACTTGATTCTTTTATATTCAATATGCAATTGGCAAAATCCTTGATCCCGGGAGCCTAAAACATTTCTATTAGAGAAAACATAGCAGCGATCGTCAGCACCCTCCGGCGTAGTAAGTCATCCTACTGCTGCTGTTAGTATATTACTACAATATTTGTGCCGCAATAGTATAAGGGACAGATACGCCTCCTGCCGCTGTCACATATCGGTGTGCTACGTCTGCAGCAATGGCTTCCGATGACCTGCGATGACCAGTAACCCTGAAGTTACACAGATTGACCCTCACATACAGACGCAGGACTTGGCACCCCCAGAAAATGCAGGCAACATGCCCCTATTTTTGAAAACTTCACAGCTCCGGCCACTTCCTGCCCCAAGTTGCTGCAGGTGGCCAATTGTGGGGCACTGCGTGAGGCCACGCAGAACTATCTTACTGCATCCTCCATTATTTATGGTGCACAGATACAGTGCAATAACAATAATGCTTTAACTCTTAGGGGGGGGGGTAAAATTAGCCGCAGTAATTCAATTGATGCCGATAGCTGTCATTATCAGGGATTTCGTTTCACCTGCTTGGGGGCAGGAGAAATGAAACCCTCAAAGAGGGACCGTTTTTCAAGGCTGCAATGGCGAAAACACAGGGATACGGGGGAACTAATCCCAGGTCCTTTGTCTTTTTTGCATGGCAACGGGAACATTCTTCTGCAAAGAAAAGGGCAGTAATCGAATGGTATGAAAAAAAACTGTGAAAAAAAAGTGAAAAAGAAACATTTATCGCGGCTAACTGAATTTTCCTCCATAGTAGCCAATTATAAATCATTGTAAATCATACCCGCCATCTTTTAAGTGCTTCTGTCTGGAACAAACCCGCAGAGGAGAAGAAGCTGACCAGAGCTGGGCCCTTTACGTTAATAGGCTCCACCTAAATGTGGTGAAATGCAGCATATCACGAGTCAGTGTGGAGGGGTGTGGCTAAAGTAACAGGATTTGTATAATTTAAGCCCTACCCACTACTTATGGACCTGTGATTGACAACTTTATCTTCCTATCCTGCCCACTTTAATAGAAAGTGGGCAGGATGCAGAAGGTCTACCCCCTGTCCTGGGGATGCAAAGGACTACACACAAAAAAATCGCAGCCTTGCGAATCAACCACATTAAGCCCCTTTCTCTGCAGCATCCAGTTCACAAGTAGATAGGTTGGAAACCACTCTGAAAGGCGTTTAAACAGCAGAACATCAGCAGCAACAAGTTTCTTTTTTTTAGAAGGATGGGTACTGCTGTATATATATATGAGCTTCCCACATACAATGAGAGTGCAGGAAGAATGACATTGAACATCCTGTCCGCACTGGATATGAGATGTTAGACCCAATAAATAAAACTATTCTACAGTATATAAAGATAGTCTGGGACAGTGGCTATAGCTGCCCGTCCCTTCAGTGTCCTAATGAAGTGATACCTGGGACGAGCTGTCATTGTTGGGGAGCAGCACTCTAACAGGGTGTCAATGCTTCCCGTGTCAGCCCCACCCCTAAACCCATGACATCACACCTAAGGGGCAGATCCGCCGTCTCTGCTAGTAGCTTAGCAAACTGCAAAGTTCTGATTCAGAGTTGTGCAGTAACGTCACCAGGGCCGGATTAAGCCTTCGGGGGATCCGGGTCACTTTAGACAGGGGGGCCCTCTCCCACTTGTCATTACTGGCTGCAAACAGCATGGGTGCACTGTCAAAACAGAGTAAAGGCAGTATAATCTTGGTCAATGGGTAACTGCAGGGGGGATTAATATAAGCTGCATCTGATTAAAAACCCTCCCATGATGAGGCCACTGCTGCTGCTGTCCTCCATGGCCCTGAGAAGCTTATGATGAGCTCCACAAAGCAGAGCTCAGCACAAGCCTCTCAGCCACTGACCTCTTGTGCAAAGTCTCATGGGACTTAGTCAACCCCTAGTAATGCACTGCACACTTGTGCAGGCAGTGTGCCTTGGCTGCCGATGCTCAGCACCATTATTGATTGTCATATTGGCAGATAGGTGAAGCTGCAGCACAACCCCACTGCCATACCTTTATATTAAAAGGGGGGGCAGGGAAACTGACCCTCTGAGCCCCCCTCTTAATTCGGCACTGAATGTCACTAACATTCCAAGTACCCTGCTTGCCACTTTCTTACCATGGCGCAGTAACACTGACACCCCATGGGCCCTGCGAAACAGCACTGCTCGCACACCCTTAGTTAATGCCCTGATGGGGAGGAATCTTAGTGATCCCTCTCCCGGTAGCTATATTGATCCATGGGCTACAATAGCTAATGCCATCTGAAGATTTCATTAGCTATTGAGGCCAAACTCCGGAATGCTTCAGTAAATTCAGTATTTAATCAGCTGCTACAAAACCTACTGAGTCCTTCGAGTATCATTCTCTACCTGCCTCTCAACCTGCAGCTAGACAGTAAAAGGCTATAAGCATTTGGATCGGTGAATGGCTGGAGCAATCCACCAATCAGAATGCAGACAGCAATTCGCTGCATCAAAGCATTTAGATAGATGGCACTGCGCCACAGGACTTTAAACTGTTTCCTATGAATAGATTTGTATAGGTCACGGTGCATTACATTGCCCACGGCCTACAGCTCTGGCCGTCGGTCACTAGTGGGACACAGAGTATGGCGGCTACCAACCCACTCCTTTACTAGGCCCCGCTGCCGCTAAGCAGATGTAGCTCTTCAATCTAGACATAACAGCTAGGAAAAAAACAGAAGTCCACTGTGTGAGTGTATTGTATCTTGTCTGTAATAAATATTCAATATAAATGCAATATCTCTGATGCTTCGTTCTACCAGGATATGAAGCAATTTCAGCTTTTCAGAAAAACCGTGCCCCTTGGAGGCCCAATTGCAAACTTTGTACAGCGGAGTCTCTGAGATAAGAATCTATGGAAGCTGCTTTCTGCACTAAACATATTGATTGCTACAGTTCTTGGCGGTTTATGTGACTTACATCTAATATCTGCTCAGTATTAACCGCTGCCCCTGTGCATCGCTGCTGTCAGCCGCCGGCTGTACACATCCACTGTGCCGGAGTAACTTAAGTAAAGGACGAGACGAGCAGAGGAAGTTAGATAAATGGAGGGGCTAATAAAATATATTACCCTTTTGCTTCCAATTTCCTTTCTACTTTACCTGTGTCATTGTTTTTCCACCAGCCGTCTCGTGTAGCCGAGAAGCATTACAGAGAAGAGCGCAGGAGGGGAGGCAGCCTAGGAGCTGAACGCCATTAGAAAACAGATTTATTTTATCTTTGCGAGTGGGCCTGGCTGGGGCAAAGGGGGAACACGGGGGGTGGGGGCAAAGGATATTGGTTTTATATTCCCAGAAGGAACTTCTGCATTTGTGCATTCACACAATTTTTCACTTTTGGAACACAGAACACAATCTCCTCCGCCCCCCCCCCCCCCCCCCACACACACACACACATACACCACACTAGGTGGAGCCAATACTAGGGTTTTTGGCACCCCCTACTATGTATAAAATTGTGCCCTACCTCCCTTACTTTATAAAGAGACAGTGATCTAACAAAGAAGCGGTGTGGTCACACAATAGAACCCTCAATTAGAATAATGCCACACAAACCTATTCACATTACACTGCATGTAGTGCCCCATATTCATATTTACACCACATAGTAGTGCCGCTTATTCACATTAGACCATTGGTTACTAAACATGATGATCCTGCAGCTCGATAATAAACCAGGGGCGGGGCTTTAAGTGGTCCTGGAGAAGGGGTGGAACTCATTTCCCCTGCCACATTACCCCTCCCCCACTCCCCCCTCCCCACACACACACACCACACTAGGTGTAGCCAGTGCTAGGGTTTTTGTGCCCTACCTCCCTTACTTTATAAAGAGACAGTGATCTAACAAGGAAGGGGTGTGGTCACACAATAGTTCCCCCAATTAGAATAATGCCACACAAACCTATTGACATTACACTGCATGTAGTGCCCCTGATTCATATTTACACCACATAGTAGAGCTGCTTATTCACATTATGACAAACAGTAATGCCCCTTATTCACATTATGTCACAGAGTAAAGCCCCTTATTCGTATTATGCTACTCAGCAGTATCCCTTTATATGCTATGCTATATATGCATAGTAGTGTCTCTTATATACAATGCGCACAGCAGTGCCTCTTACAGATCTCCAGAGTAGTAGTGCCACTTATTCACAAAGGGGAAGATTCTGGTTGGTTTGCAAAAGCAAACCCTTTCTTTAATGGACAAAGCTTCAGTATGCTGCACTGCAGGTGGGCAGATGTAATGTGCAGATATAGTTACATCTGGGTGGGGTGTGTTCAAACTGAAATTTAAATTGCAGTGTAAGAATAAAACAGCCAGTATTTACCCTGCACAGAAACAAAATAACTCACCCAAATGTAATAGTGGATACACACAGTGCGATTTTGCTTGCGATTAGATCCTCATCCGATTGGGATCGAATTGGGATCAAATCGAATGGTACGCAAAATGCATTAGTTTGACTATATACTGTAGTACAGATCTGTACTCTATAGTCTCGCCTGACAAGACCTATTATCCTATTTGATTTACACTACACGGGAGCGCGCATCGGGATCGAATCTGCATCGAATGTAGAAAAACCATTCGATGTCCATTCAATTTTCTATTAGATTTATCTTCTATAAGCAAAATCAATAAAAAAAATAGTGCATATCTCACCATGTGTACCCTCTTATTCTGAGCGGCGTGGGACTTCTGAAGAATGGGAGCCAATTACTGGCTGCCTTAGTCTATGGCGTAGGCAGCCTCACATCGCTGTACATCCCTGCATCATACATAATGTATATATCTGCTCTTAATGTTCTGTAACAAGAGGGAATAGGCACGTGCTTATCATTGGGTATATACATTCCTTTATTGCCGCAGATTGATAACTAGGTCCCTTAGTTTAGACGATGGGTCCTCCAGTTGTGCATTATATATTATATACACTACACAGTATCCCTGAGAAGAGTGTTCTGCAGAAGCAGCAGAGCCTGCAGCTGATGTGTCCAGCAGTCAGCACTCAGGCGTGACCTGATCTGTGCCGCAGATTGATAACTAGGCCCCTTAGTGTAGACCATGGGTCCTCCCGTTGTGCATTATATATTATATATACTACACAGTATCCCTGAGAAGAGTATTCTGCAGAAGCAGCAGAGCCTGCAGCTGACGTGTCCAGCAGTCAGCACTCAGGGTGACCTGATCTGTGCCGCAGATTGATAACTAGGTCCCTTAGTGTAGAAGATGGGTCCTCCCGTTGTGCATTATATATTATATACACTACACAGTATCCCTGAGAAGAGTATTCTGCAGAAGCAGCAGAGCCTGCAGCCGATGTGTCCAGCAGTCAGCACTCAGGGTGACCTGATCTGTGCCGCAGATTGATAACTAGGTCCCTTAGTGTAGAAGATGGGTCCTCCCGTTGTGCATTATATATTATATACACTACACAGTATCCCTGAGAAGAGTATTCTGCAGAAGCAGCAGAGCCTGCAGCCGATGTGTCCAGCAGTCAGCACTCCGGTGTGACCTGATCTGTGCCACAGATTGATAACTAGGTCCCTTAGTATAGACGATGGGTCCTCCCGTTGTGCATTATATATTATATACACTACACAGTATCCCTGAGAAGAGTATTCTGCAGAAGCAGCAGAGCCTGCAGCCGATGTGTCCAGCAGTCAGCACTCCGGTGTGACCTGATCTGTGCCACAGATTGATAACTAGGTCCCTTAGTATAGACGATGGGTCCTCCCGTTGTGCAGTATACATTATATACACTACACAGTATCCCTGAGAAGAGTGTTCTGCAGAAGCAGCAGAGCCTGCAGCTGATGTGTCCAGCAGTCAGCACTCCGGTGTGACCTGATCTGTGCCGCAGATTGATAACTAGGTCCCTTAGTGTAGACGATGGGTCCTCCCGTTGTGCATTATATATTATATACACTACACAGTATCCCTGAGAAGAGTGTTCTGCAGAAGCAGCAGAGCCTGCAGCTGATGTGTCCAGCAGTCAGCACTCCGGTGTGACCTGATCTGTGCCGCAGATTGATAACTAGGTCCCTTAGTGTAGACGATGGGTCCTCCCTTTGTGCAGTATACATTATATACACTACACAGTATCCCTGAGAAGAGTGTTCTGCAGAAGCAGCAGAGCCTGCAGCTGATGTGTCCAGCAGTCAGCACTCAGGCGTGACCTGATCTGTGCCGCAGAATAACGCTGAAGAAACAAATGATATTTTTACTTGTGGCCAAATTCATTATATAAATTGTGTTAATCAAGTGAGTTCCATGACATTACATCTGACACCTAGAACGCTCGCCAGCACAGATGTAGATTTTAACCTCCAGTTATGAAATTCGTGACCTAAATCAGGGGAAGGAGCGGGAGAGATGGGGGCGTCGTTGTTGTGCTGTTTCTTATTTTATGCAGTTTCAGTAGAAAAATTTTAAATTCAAGGGTCTGAAAATCTGCTGAAGTGTGACCATTCCTGGCCTGTGTCTGCTACATATATTCCAGACAAAATGGAAATAATTATAGTATTATATCAATTTGTCTGTCTGTCTATCTAACTGTCTATCTACCTTAGATCTGCCTATCCCCTAGCATCAATATGCCATAAGATGCTTGGCATGATTCAGATGTGTGGAGCGTACTTTATTCCTAAATAGTTGCCTTTATTGCATCATCAGTGGAGTCGAGAGGGGGGGGGGGTACTTTTTACCTGAGCCCAGGTCTGCTGAAGGGTCCCGGGTCATGCTCCCCCCTCTCCCGCTGCAGGGAGCCAGGCAGTGGGGAGAGAGAGAACAGGCTGCCACCACAGCACAGCCTGTCTCCCCAGCTCAGCACAAGCTGTCTCAGTGCTCTGTGCTGAGCTGGGGAGAAAGAGACAGCTGCAGTGGCAGTCTAGTCTCTCTCTCTCCCTATCGTTTAAAAAGTTTTTCACGGGGGTTGTAACCACCAGGCGGAGCATCTGGGAGGGGGTGTGGCCATGCTTCCCGTGGAAAAAAAAAATGAAACGAGAGGGAGAGAGAGGTACTTCATTTTCCGGGACCTGGCCGAACTGTCCTGGGTCCGGACTGAATTAGGACACAGGACTGGAGTCTATCATGCTGCTTTGTCATAAACAAAGTTCACATTTCCCTTGAAGCAATGTAGAGGTGTATAATAGTGCAGCCGTGCTGTGGACAGTGGTGTATGGATGCAAGAGCGTAAGTGTACCATAGTTGCAGGGAGCTGCTGTGGGGCCCACAGCAGAATGTGGCCCATCTTCCCTGTCCAAGTAACAAATACAAGCTCTGCATGCCCCAGTGGTCAGTGTACACCTACTATCAAGGGACCTACTGACATATTATGAGGCACTGTACATTGAAGGGGTCATGACCAGCGTCCGCACCAGAGATGGGGCTGAAGCACCGTTCAAAATTCAAATAGTGAGCTGCACCAACTACCACTGAGTTCTGGCTAGCACTGTTTGGAATGGCAGTTGGTGGCTCCCGTTTTTGAATTTTGGACTGTGCTGCAGCCAGTGTCGGACTGGGACGTTTAGGGCAGGAGCGAAAGCCATTGTCTCCACCCCCACATTTATAAACATCAATATGACATCACTATGACATCACTATGATATTTAGTTTCTTATAATATTATTTTAACAATATTTCTGTTAGCCGGACGTGAGACATGTGGACACATTTGCTTCCAGTGCAGAAAATAAGTAAGTCACTTGCTCTGTCTGATATAGACACTGTCTTTGCTGAAAGGCACTGAAAGAAGCCAGACACTCACATACAGAAATATATTTAGTAAACATTTAATTTTATGTAGAAAGTATAAACCAATACAATAAAGGTGTCTGAAGGTGAGAACCCTTATTAAGGAATACAGAGCAGACAAAGGAATGGCTTCCATACATCCGCAGACTCCCTTAAGAGTTTGAGCCTAAGAAAACAATTTTCTTTTGCATTTTTGTATAATCACCCTAATATTACACTCAGCCACATCACTGTCACAATAAAATCCTCCAAGGCAGGAAATTAAGGAACAACAAAAAAAACCCGAACGGCTCATCAACTCTAAGACTGCCAGCGCTGGGGAAAAATGTGATTTAATGTGTGTTTATCATAAGTAAATAAGCTTTTATTGATCTATTATGTATGCAGAAGGGGCCGGGAGCTGTCAGTTGCTGCCTCGTTTCTTTCTTTGGTCTAGAACTCCAGTGTGGTATCGTCACTGGATTCCAGTGACTGGGACGCCCCCAGGTCCCCACAGTCACCTTCTATATTTACATGAGGGGGAAACAGTTATAGGACAATAGGTTATATTTTTAGCTGCGGCACGGACCACATGGGGAGTTATGGATTTCAGACTTTTGATTGACGATCGCAGAATGACAGCAATTGATTTTCATTTTCAGATACTAGAGTGACGTAAAGAGGGAAGCTATGTGTATGCAGTAACAGATCTCTGTAGGTAAAGTAGGGAGGGCCTTTGTTGCTATCGCCAATGATGGTTACCATCAGTACGATGGTACAAATGATCATCGATGGTAGGATAATATGTAATAAATGTCCATTGATGGTTCTAACTATCGATGGTCCTCTTATTTCTTTCACTGACTGGGCCATGGACCAATCAGAAAATGAGGGTGGGGCTAAATGGGTATCAGGGGTGGAGCTATGCTCCATGTCCCCATGAGAACTTAGCTCACATCCAATTACAGACTTTCCTCTGTACATAGGCCCCTCCCAGTGGCATAAGACGATGCAGTGTACGCCAATCAACTGTGAAACTCTTGGTCACAATCCTACGCTATAGCTTTGTAAACTTAGCCCTGGCCAATAAATAAATAAACTAGCAAATAAATAAATAATAAAAATTAGCTTTTACAGCACAAATTGCAAACAAACTTAACAGGTAAGATTAGTAAAACGCGTGAGAAACAGGAAAGTCTTGAGCCAGTTTTTAAAGTATTCGCGAGCAGGGGCTTCTTCCAATGACTTCCATTCGGAGATGTATAGCAGAAAGCTCGGTCCCCAAATTAAGTTTGATAGATTTTAGGTACTGCTAATAGTCCGTCATCTACAGATGAAAGTCAGTAAGCCAATATTGAAAGCGATTCGCCATCCTGCAGTCAGCCAATGGAGCGAGTAGAGAATGGGTGTTATGTGGCTGGAACAGAGCTGGTTGGGTAATGGCCTGGCAGCTGCATTTTGGACCAGCTGCAAGCAATGTAATTATATTACTAAAGACCTAAGTAGAGGGCATTGCAGTAGTCTAGGGGAGATGATACAAATGCACGTATGACTTTAGGCCAGTGGTGGGCAATATTCGGCCCTCCAGGTGATGTGCAGCTAGTGAGCCACTCACTGCCCACTCCTGCTGAGGGGATGAAGAGCTTGATTCTGGCTATATTTCTCAAATTAAAAAAAATATGCCACCAGGTTCCAGAACAGCAGAATTTAGTCACAGCCAACTGTCAATCATCCTGGAGCTCAGCTAGACAGCCAGGACAGAACCTTGTGTGACATCACACGGCAATAGCATGTGTAACAATGGGTGTACTCCAGACAGAACCCTCTGTGACCTGCTGGTGATGCAGCTCGCAAACACGATGGACGGGCCCATAGAAACGCCGGACGAGCCCATAGAAACGCCGGACTGGCCCACAGAAACGCCGGACGGGCCCATAGAAACGCCAGACGGGCCCAGAAACGCCGGACGTGCCCATAGAAACGCCGGTCGTGCCCATAGAAACGTTGGACGGGCCCATAGAAAAGCCGGACGAGCCCATAGAAACGCCGGACGGGCCCATAGAAACGCCGGACGTGCCCATAGAAACTTTGGACGGGCCCATAGAAAAGCCGGACGAGCCCATAGAAACGCCGGACGGGCCCATAGAAACGCCGGACGGGCCTATAGAAACGCCGGACGGGCCCATAGAAACGCCAGACGGGCCCAGAAACGCCGGACGAGCCCATAGAAACGCCGGACGTGCCCATAGAAATGCCGGACGGGCTCTTAGAAACGCCGGAAGTGCCCATAGAAACGCTGGATGGCCCATAGAAACGCAGAACGGGCACATAGAAACGCCGGACGGGCCCATAGAAACGCCGGACGTGCCCATAGATACGCTGGACGGGCCCATTATAATGCAGACTTTCCCCTGTGGCTGCGAGCACCATGCAGAGGTCATAAACCATCAAAGGATTTATCCTCTCTGTGCAGGAGCTAGTGAACGGATGTGTACCCATACACATCTGATCGCAGCCCTCGGGCTCGAACGGTGGGAGGGTGTGCATTCGGCGGGGCGGCGTTCACTTGCTCGCTGGACTCTGAACACACACGTCCCAGTGAGTCTGAATCGGGCCCTTAGTTCTGCACAGTAGGCACATGCTAAGCCTGACCAGTGGCATTGAGGGGGGACGGGTACTTTTTAACCCGGGCCGGGTATGCTGGAGGGGTCCGGGTCCCGCTCCCCCATTGCAGGGAGCTGGGCAGTGGGGAGAGAGATGATAGGTTGCAGCACAGCCTCTCTCCCCAGCTCAGGACTTGCTGCTCAGTGCCATGTGCCTGTTCTCTCTCTCTCACTTGCTTAAATTTTCATGGGGGCGTGACCATGACTGAGGCCCTGCATCGGCCATGTGGCCACGCCCCCTCCATTTTATCTAACCGAACTGTGGGCCCCCCTGATCCTAATCACTGCAGCCTTACCTGGTAAATAGTTCTCTCAGACAGGACTAAATGGAGAACAAACAGATTCAGCCTATCGTTACTATATACGGGCTCCTCAAAGCAATAAAGAGAAATAAAAACCCATCACCGAACGGATTTTAATTTTATTTTTAACAGAATTGCTTTTATTGTTAATTAAATCCCCCAAGCAATGCCGGTCTCTCCGTCCCGGCCGCGCTGCGGTATAAAGCAGGCCCCAGGGGCTGCAACGGATGCAGCACTTTTTGGGTCACCAAGCCTATTACCATTGCACCAATGGCCTGGCCGCGTGGAATAGCTTAATCCCAGAATACCAGGCACAGCATAAGCGATATTATTATACCTCTAATGCTGCACATTCCGACTTCTAATTGGCAGTAAAGTTCCAGCTAATGAGCAGATTCTTCAACAGCTTTTTCCTTGGTAATTACATTACAACACAAAAACAGTAATCTGCGTTTTATACCCTTACAAGGCGATGATTGTTGTCAGGAGCCCTCGGCTGCTGCTGCTCCATGAATGCCGGGACTGTGTTAAACACACACTGGCGCTGACATGTGTCCAGCAATCTCCTTACTGGTGTATTTCAGCCTCTCAGAACAATCCATTTAAAACCTCCGGCGTGCAGCGAAGGAACCGAGTAAGACGTCAGGTGACAACAACCTTAATATCACTGTCAGCCAGATAGACGAAATATGACCCAAAAGCCGGGTGGCTCTCAGGGGGGCTGAGTGCCGAGAATCGGAGATGACTTGTAGGATGCATCATCTGAGCGTCCCCGGAGACTGACGTCGATCTCACATGTGTGGTTCTACTGACAGACTGCTCAGGCGTTGCTCAGTGTGTGCTGGGTAAACAAAACACACAGGGTACGCCCTCCCCTGCTGTTTAGTTCTAGGCTGCCAGGGTTCATGTGGCATTACTGCTGGCACTGGTGTCAGATCTGACCAGGGTGCTATCAACAAAGTGAGAAAACAATAAATTTTGCCCCCCCCCCCTTCCCAAAAATGTTTATGCCCCCCCCCCCCCCCCCCCCCATGGTCATTGCCAAGGATGTATTGCTTGTTGCCAAGAGTTATATGTTCATTGCCAGGGGTTACATTCTCATTGCCAGGGGTTTCTTGCATGTTCCCAGGCAGTTACATGCTTGTTGCCAAGTGTTACATGCCCATTGCCAGGGGTTACATTCTCATTGTCAAGGATTAGATGCTCATTGCCAGGGGTATCTTGCTTGTTCCCAGGACATTACATGCTCGTTGTCTGGTGTTTCATACTCATTGCCATTTGCTACATGTTCATTGCCAGGGCTTTCTTGCTCAATGTCAGGTGTTAAATGCTTGTTGCCAAGGAGTATATGCTCATTGCCAGGGGTGACTTGCTTGTTGCCGGGGGGTTACATGTCTCATTGCCAGTTGTTTCATGTCAATTTCCAGGGCTTTCTTGCTCTCTGTCAGGTGTTACATGCTCGTTGCCAAGGAGTATATGTTCATTGTCTGGTGTTTCATGCTTGTTGCCAGGGGTTACATGCTCGTCTCCAGGGTCAGGTGCTCACAGAGTAACAGCGCTCCTGGAACCTCGCAGTTGCAGGTAGCGTTGTTCCTGCTCCGTTCCCCTGACAGATGCTAGAGGTCCAGTAAGGCTTCTTATAGCGACTCCCCCGGCCCCGCACCGACCCCTAGCACCGTACTTCCCCTTCCAGTTGTAGGATGGAAGCAGCTGAGCCTAGGAGGAGGAGAGATGTGGGAGACCCACTGCCTTTCCATGGGACCTGACCAGCTAAACAGATGTAGCCACACCCCCAGGTGGATTTTATTAGTGACTTATTGCTATGATGCCATTGCCTGAGCAGGGCACATCATATACGCCAGCCAATCACAATGCATCACCATTGACCTCTCAGAAAATGTGTCAGTTGGTCAACTCCCGGGTGACCTGGAACATGTGACCAGCCAAGTGGTCCGCAAACTGTGACAGTTATGTGCAGCCACCCACTAAGCAGGGATACAACTGAGTATCAACTCTTAGGTGGGGAACATTGGTAAAATGTTCCGCCTAGCAAACGCCAGGCATCAATTTCCTATTGGGCCTATTTCTGCATGGAGGCCTGGGGCTGCAGGCCCAGCAGCCCCTTTATTAATCTGTCCGTGATCAGCTGCAGAACAGGGTTAATAGGGGCAGAATACAGCTGTGTGGATATTTCATGGTGGACAAGTAGGGGAACGTGCTGTATAATGAGATCATGTTATTTTCCGACGCACACTTTAACGGCATTACTAGAAATCTTGTTTTGCTTTTCCCGGCCATTGAGGAATTCTCCAGGCACAATAGTTACCATAGAGTTTGTATTTAAAAGGTTATTTAGGAAGAAAAAAAGCTGCAATTGAATTCATAGCTCCCGTTTGGTGCCCTGTAGGCGCAGCACACTTGAGCAAAATTAAAACTTCAAAGGCAACAATCGTTAAGAAATGTCTAGTGTTATCAGCTGTTCTGGAACATATGGCGAATGGTTTCTGTCTGAGAGACGGGAAATATCGCATTGCTTTGTATCCTCTTGAGCTAGAATTCAGGATGATTGTCTCCCAGCGCCGGCTCATCGGGTTGTCGAAGGAAATGCCAGCGGAATGGCTCGTGTGCAGTTCTCTGTCACAGCTCCACTGTTTAACGGTGTAGGCAAGCTGGAATACTCCACATACACCCCCCCCCCCCCCCCCGTGTGCATTCGCAATCCGTTCTATTGTAGAATGAATTTGGCATGGATCGTAGCATGCAAATAAAGTGGGGAAAAAATGGTGTATTGATCTAATCGCAATTCATCCACAATAAGACTGACAGGGAGGATTTAAACTCTCACCCTCAGTTACTACAGTCAGACACTACAGCAATTTGCTACTGCATTGGAAGCCTGTACAGAGGGACAAACACAGGCTTTTCATGTGATATATATATATATACCTGATCCAAATAATGGCACTCGAGAGGCAGTTTGATGAAACAAAAAAGGATGTGTATTACATGCCACATCCTTTTTTGTTTCATCAAACTGCCTCTCGAGTGCCATTATTTGGATCAGGTGTATTGCTTTACTATGGGCACCGGGGCCTGCTGCTTGATATGACTGGAGTGCCGGCAGATTTGGATTTCTATATATATATATATATATATATATATATATATACATATATACATACATACATACATACACATATATATATATATATATTAATCCCCCACCCTGCAGTTACCCATTGACCAAGTTTATACTGCCTTTACTCTATGTTTTGGCAGTGTAATTTTCTCCCGTGCAGTTTGCAGCCACAAATGACAAGTGGGCCCCCCTGTCTAAAGTGACCCGGGCCCCCGAAGGCTTCATTCGCCCCTGAGGCTAGTGCATTCTGCAGTGCGTTTGATAGTCTGTGCTGTTTTAGAAGAGGAAATGAAATCAGCCGATTGATTGTTCCACATTACTGTAATTTGAGCAGCCAGTAAGGTCACTGTGACTATGACCATCCACCAAGCTGCACACAGTGGAGGAATAGCACTTCAGTAGCAGCAATACTGCCGAACTGTTCACCAGCGGTTGGAGGAGCCTTTAGTGTAGCCTTCACAGAGGTAAGTGGGCTCACAAGCTTACAATCTAAAGGATAATAGGAGTTTAACACTTGAGGTTACCGTTACATGCCACATAAAATGACATACAGTATTAGTCCAGCCAGATTGGGGAAGAAGCGCTAATATTCCCATCACACATAAATGATGGTCAGAGATTTCTTTGACAATACAAAGCGATCATATGGAACTGTGGGATACATACGTATTCTGACCACCGGCATCCCGATGGAGGAAATCCAAACAGGGTCATGTACATATACTTACCTTCACCCTGCTACCCTAACCCTCCCGTCATTCAATTATCACCCAGCCTGTGACTTCCCAGACGTGCAATCAGGTCTGAATAACCCCCATTACCTCTCTCCACTTTATCTCTCTCCACGTTTTGAAACACCTCCCCCAAATGTGAGAGAAAAGATCCATGTGTATTAATGTTGTTGCATCTTACAGGCACTCTCCACTCGTCTAACCGGGAGACGCCAGATCGCGACCCCTCTTTCTGCCAGTTAAGCTAAATGATGCATAAAAGCCTGCTCCATCTGCGCAACATGCACTGTGCTGCGCAGCAGAGCTGCTAGGCTTGCAAGAATGAACTTCTCCGATCCCTGACAGACAGCCGCCATCTCGGGATAATTATCATCAGTCATCCCACGTGATCCACTTCGGAAACGTCTGGGATTGCTGGAATTATTAAAGCCACAATTGAGACCGGTGCAATTAGCAAAGTAAAGGAGACAGACGTCAATATATCTAATGACAAACAACCCAACGCTCACTACAACACGCACATCATGGCTGAGGAATGGACAAGGCAGAGATGATAGCTTTCATAATAGGGCGCTCTCCTGTTCAGCGCAGGAAGAAAGTACTCCTAGGGGGTTTTTTGTGCCTACTCCACAAGGCACTTGAAGGTCCTCTGTCTATTCAAGCAACCTTTTGAGCAGGGCACACTCCGAAAGGATGAATAAAACGATGAATTGGGGTTTTCTAGTGCTTCCTATAAAATACATCCTTCTGAATAGATCCTAAACATTCAGAAGTTATAAAACTGTAGGAAATGTTCAATGCACTTGCTTAATATTAAATAGAACATTCCAAATGTTTGCAAAAACAAGTAACCGCCGGTATTGAAGATTTCTGTCCTTTGCTGGAAACCGAATTTAATTGGATGGCCACCTGCGCCCAGGGGTGTAACTAGATATTCGTAGGCCCCATAGCAAAAGTTTGTAAGGGCCCCCTATTTAGCAACTGATGGAGATAGATGTATGTAAAAGATGGGGCCCCTTCAGCTCTGGGCCCCAAAGCAGCTGCTCCACTTGCACCTAAGGTGGTTACGCCCCTTGGCTGCACCGATAAATTATAGCAGCAAGTCATTCTGGGGCAGATAAGGGGATTTATGACTGGAAGTGAGGCCAAGGATTTGTAAGATAATCGGGTCACGTCCAGGCCCCTGCCAGACTCCTCAGCCGGGAACATCCTTTTGCTGGGATCTGTAGTGTAATGCGTTTGCTATAGCTTGTTGCAGTGAGCTAAACTTTATTTATAAAGTGTCTTTTATTCAGCTTTTTTATCCAGCTTTTTTAGCAAAGCAAAAAAGCATGGAAAAGGGCAAAACCATGTTGCACTACAGGGGGGGGGGGGGGAGGCAGATGTAACAGGTGCAGAGAGAGTTAGATTTGGGTGGTGGGTGTTCAAACTGAAATCTACAGTTCAGTGTGAAACAAAGCCGTGGGCTACATGCAAAAGCAGCCATTATTTACCCTTCACAGAAACAATATAAATATATTTGTTTAACTTGTATTGCAACATGGTTTGTCCCAGACACAAAATTACTTTTTTTTGCTTGACTGAATCTGGCTCAATAACTAAAATTCGGTCGTCGGGACCCCCCTTAGAGATCATGTTTTCCAGATTATCTGGAATTTTAAAATGTAACAGTTTGTGACACATAGCGTACCTGCTGGGTGACCTGGAAAAAGGGTCCCGGAGCACCAAGTTTGAGGACCACCGCACTAAAGCATTCCACTAATAACTCACATTAGTTTGATATTAAGTTAAATAGAAATAGCCAAAAACACATCATATGAATCCACACACCATTACCGACTTTCCAGAACCTCAGGTGAATCTGTGGAGGTGAGGGGGTGTATTTACTAAAATGGGCGTTCTATTGAGGATGGGACGAGGCCCATCGCAACCAATCAGATCCTACTTCTTATTTATTTAAGAAATAATAGCTATAATCTGTCGTTTGCACTACATTCAACAATGATGCCTATCTCAGAGTCATCCTTTATTTTCTGATAGTCAGACTTAGGGGCACCACGCAGATTCTGGAGTTCTGGAGTCAGGTGGACGCTGCCTGAATCCACTCACTAGCATGCGACCAGATGCATTCGCATACACCTCCGCTTGAATGCGGCTGCACTGGAGAAAAATCATTTGATGGAAGATTTTTTTCCCCCTTTGCTAATAAAAGTCCCAGCGCCCATAAAAAGCCGCTGGTTCCCCTGCTTCCGACCCCTTAACCCTCCCTTCTAATTAGTGCTGGCTTATATCTATTGCACATGTGTGAATGAGCCCCACAGTGCCAGTAATAGGCCTTGCCTGCTAGCTGGGAAGCACAGTCTTGCCGCTGTCCCTGGTGCTGATCTCAGCCACACAGCCTATTCCCTCAGTATGGTACTAGAGATAGGCAGCAAATCAGCCAGATGAAGCCTGCGAACATGTACAGTATGAAATCACCTAATGTGTCCAACCGGCCCTGACTAATCCCATAGTAATCCACCGTTGCGAATGCTCCGCGCTAGATTCCATGGTACATTAAGGCTCTTCTTTTGCTATATAAAGTCTTTGGGAAATAAAGCTTCTCTCATCACCAGGGGCTGATATAGTAGAGGTTACTGTAATAGAATGAGACAGAGAGAGAGAGACAGGACATGGGAGGTGGGGGTGGAAGGTGTCTTATTTCTCAAATATGCTCTGTGGCGATTTACGCGTTTACTGCGTGTGTAGACTAAGAGATTACAATCATTTTACCAATAATATAATAAAGCATAAAGCCTTGCAGTATGGCAGGAGATAAGAGGTTCTCCACCTGTCTATTGTTTATAAAAACATCAAACTCTGGCGCAGATGTATTATCGGGACCATTACGATTGTGAAGTAACGGGTTCCGCTTCTCCTGCATAACGAGGACAAGCGGGAACCCGTTACAGGCTGATGTATTAACATCCCTCTTGCCGATAAGGAGAGCTGTTATGTCCAGCGTCCATGGCTCTCCTTATCGGCGGCCTCAGCAGCGCTGCGCATTTAAAAAAAAAAATTCTTTGCCCCGGCCGGCTCTCTGGGCATGCGCAAAATATCGCTATTATCGCGAGATCTCCAGTGCAGCCCAGAGCCAGCAGCAGGGATAGTGTTGTCCCTGCAGTGGGGATAGGACAACGCTAGTCCTGGGCTGGCAAAGCAGCTGGGCTGCTAATTACTGGGGGGGGGGGGGGGGGTTACAGGGGACAGCCCCGCCGAGCGTTACTCGACAGGCTGTCCCTAGCACACATTAGGTGTGCTGTTAGTACATTTAAACAATTTAATCCCCCCCAGCTAATTAGCGTGATGTGTAGAAATGCACTTCACTCTAGTTCATACATCTGCTCCTCTATTTGATCTTCAGCCATGCGTCTACCCCAAGCAACTTTTAATATATTTGTCTGCTACCAATGTTGGAAGGTTGTTCCACCCAATCAACAACTGCAGTCAATCTGGAGGTTGTGCAGGGGGTGCATACTGCCTCCACTGCTGTCTGCTGTACTATGCCTGTGTGCGGCTAGGGGCAGCCCAGCAGCGTTCTTGGGTGCTTTGCCTAACCCCAGTATGCCACTTGGTGTTACAGGGGTCCCGGCTGGTGGATTTCATGATCTTTCATGTCATCTCCAAGCACTGGCTCAGGATCCGCCTCTGCCAACGTCACCCACTATGCCAAGTGGGGACGCCGGTTTAAAAGGGGTCAAATGCCGGATGGCACCCGGGTTGGAGCCGGGCTAAAAAACCCAGGTGCGACCCGGCGTTTTGGTTTAAAAGGGGTATGATATGCAACAACCTTTAAAAGTGCCCGGGCCCCCAACGCTGAATCCGGCCCTGACCATGCTGACATCATTGCTCAGTTAGTAGTTGAAAGCTTCCTATGCTTCCTATTGATGTCCTGTAGGCTTATGTTTGACCTTGTATCTCTTAGTTGCCTGTCTTTTCTACGTCTTTAAGTTCTGCGGAAATATAACCTGCAGATCTGAGCGTAGGATCCAAGGTACGGTCTTACCAATAACTTATACAGTAACAGTATACATATCCAGTTCTCTTAATGCTGCTCTTGCCCCTTGCTTGTAATACACAACTGCACTTCCATATTGCTTTACTATACAGACAATCCATCTATCCACAGTAGTTGCCCTTTTGTGTCTTTAAAACTTTATTCAGATTTTAGGTTATTGGGACCCAAGTGTGTGATTTTGTACCCCTGTCACCAATCATGTTGTTCCAGTGCGGGGTCTGTCTAGTCCAGGGGCTCCCAATCTTTTTTGATTCACGGCACCCTAGAAAATCAGACTTTTTTTCACGGCACCCCTAGGTCAATTTTTTTTAATTTTGATTGGGTTTATATGCGATTCTTAGTGGCAGTTATGTGGTAAAGGGCAGGATTTGCTTCTGTTGGTACACATTCTATGATTGCCAACTACCAGCACTGGTTTTGCTCATAAATAATTAACCACTAATAATTTGAGTTGGTCCTAGACCACCAAGCCGTGGCACCCCTACATGTGTCCTGAGGCACCCCAGGGAGCCACGGCACACAGTTTGGGAACCACTGGTCTAGTCTGTTATATACCTCTGCATTATCTGTCATGGGAGTGCTAATGTCACCAGTAATTATATGGATAGGGTATGCCCAAGTACATATGCTGGGGGTGCTGCCAGGCCTGCTAACCTCGCTTTCTGTATAATGAATTCCATTTACTACCATTCTTTTTCCTCCATCCTTCAACCAATATTTTATCCCATCTCTGACCTTTAAATCCAATTCCAGTCATTTCAATTTATTTATCAGTCTCTGAGGTGTTGTCAGATGACTTCTGAAATCCAGATAAGGTTTCACCGTGATTTATTGCCTTCGTCAGAAAAGAATCAGATTTGTATAAAATGATCTGTCCCCTGCAGTATCTTTCAGCGGCCCGGGCTCTTGTAGGTTGCAGGGATTTCAGATATTCAGCGATACCCCGACTAATGTCCGCACTGGTAATATCATGCCAAATGGTCATGGCTTCTTCTCTGCAGCCGCTGTTGTGTTGCTGGACTACATTTGTCATTTTCCAGCCTTCAGGAACTACTCCTGCTAATAGTGACTGATTGAATGATTAATACTATGGGGCCCAGAGCTGAGAGGGGCCACCTTCCCTGCTACAGTTACATGTGTTTTATACAGGGTGTAACTAACATAGGTGCAGGTAGTGCAGCTGCTATGGGGCCCAGAGCTGAGAGGGGCCACCTTCCCTGTCACAGTTACATGTGTTATATACAGGGGTGTAGCTATTATAGGTGCAGGGGGTGCAGCTGCTATGGGGCCCAGAGCTGAGAGGGGCCACCTTCCCTGTCACAGTTACATGTGTTATATACAGGGTGTAACTACCATAGGTGCAGGTAGTGCAGCTGCTATGGGGCCCAGAGCTGAGAGGGGACACCTTTCCTGTCACAGTTACATGTGTTATATACAGGGGTGTAGCTATTATAGGTGCAGGGGGTGCAGCTGCTATGGGGCACTGAGCTGAGAGTGGCCACCTTCCCTGTCACAGTTACATGTGTTATATACAGGGTGTAACTACCATAGGTGCAGGTAGTGCAGCTGCTATGGGGACCAGAGCTGAGAGGGGCCACCTTCCATGTCACAGTTACATGTGTTATATACAGGGGTGTAGCTACCATAGGTGGAGGGGGTGCAGCTGCTATGGGGCACTGAGCTGAGAGGGGCCACCTTCCCTGTCACAGTTACATGTGTTATATACAGGGTGTAACTACCATAGGTGCAGGTAGTGCAGCTGCTATGGGGCCCAGAGCTGAGAGGGGCCACCTTCCCTGTCACAGTTACATGTGTTATATACAGGGGTGTAGCTACCATAGGTGCAGGGGGTGCAGCTGCTATGGGGCACTGAGCTGAGAGGGGCCACCTTCCCTGTCACAGTTACATGTGTTATATACAGGGTGTAACTACCATAGGTGCAGGTAGTGCAGCTGCTATGGGGCCCAGAGCTGAGAGGGGCCACCTTCCCTGTCACAGTTACATGTGTTATATACAGGGGTGTAGCTACCACAGGGTTGCCTACTTTTAAATTCTTCTCTCTGGGAGAAGCCCGGAGAGGAGACTTTCATTACCCATTCGGGGGGGGGGGGGGGGACGACTCGGGGCTTGACTGTGACGTCATTAAGCCCCGCCCCCATTACGGGAAATAGTCTAAATCACTGATCTCCATGGAGGGGGCGGGGCTAAAATGACACGAGTCCTCTGAGACCCACGGATTGCGGGGGGCCGGGAGGGGGACCCGATTTTTGGGAGACTCCTGGTAATTCCGGGAGGGTCGGCAACCCTGAGCTACCATAGCCACCGTCTCTGCTCCCCCACTCTCCTCTCCTCCCTCCGGGATCCACATCGGCTTCTCTTACCGTTTTTTTTCCCACCTGCCGGACACAAAGGTCTGTTGTTTTCAGAATCGTACTCTGTAATTTTCCCGCTGCTCCTATAGTGCACAGACTACATGCCTGAGCTCCGCCATAGGATCACTTACAGCGTTCGTATCTCTACAAAGTCAGCCCCCGTAGGAGCAGAGGTGCTGCGCAGCCCATACAGCGGGCGTCTAGGAATGTACCAATCACTTATCAAAGGCAGAATAACAGCAACTATTCCCATATCTGCATCGCCTTATACATTGCTGCATTTACAAATAACCAAGGATTGCGGCCTAATTCAGACTAGATCGCAGGGCCACTCATTTTCAGATCGTTATGATTAGGTATATGTCGTCCCGCCAGAGTGAAAAGGTCGACATATGTCAACACAAGCAAAAGGTCAACGCAGAAATGATTAGGCTGACATTTTTTTAAAAAGAATGGTGTCAGCGTCGACACCTGAGCATGTAGTGTAGCGCGCCCACCCGCTTGGCTCGCAATGCCTCCGGCCAGGTGCCTCATTTCTGTATTGCTGCAGTCAGCAGTGCACACATTAACATTCCCAGTCATAGTCCACAAGGAGGGTAAAGTAAACACTCATGTCGACATTTTCATGTGTCGAGTATTGGCATGTCAACCTTTTGCTTGTGTGTTGAGCTATTGACTCATATGGACACTTATAGTGTGCCTGCAGCTAATAAACCAAGCACTAGTATGGACAAAACTGAAAATGGGTTCAACATGTGTCTCGCCAGTGGTGTGGAACTACACATCTCAGCATGCCTTGCATCATGCCCCCCCCCCCCCTCCCCACACACACAGACACACACACACATCTCTTACCCTCTTTTTCTTATCAGCACATGATTGTATTAGATATCATCGCTGCCATTGTAGTTTTAGGGACCATTTCTATCCTCACTCTATATGAGACACTGTGTATAATGTGAGCCTTATTCCTTTCTTGTATACTGTTTGGATGTAGATAATGCTGAGATGTTGCTATTGGGTCATTATCAGGTGTGTCTTTGTTCTCATTGTGAGGGGGTGTGTGATGAGGGGTGTGGAGCATTTGCTCTACAACAACTAGGTCGACAAGCTATGTCGACATGAGTCAACATGGGTCTAGGTCGGCAGAACATTAGGTCGACACAAACATTAGGTCGACATGGGCAAGGTCGGCAGTCAAAAGGTCGACATGGGGTTTTCCACTGTTTATTGACCCAGCTGTGAACACTGTCAACATTGACACAGTTTGATGTGCACGCATCCCCTCACATCGCTCGCTTCGCTCGCAATGCTTCGGACACGCTGCCTCGCTGCACTCGCCACACTATTTTATTCTCCCACCACGCCCTAGTGGATGATAGGGCATGAAATACCGCCTGTCGGCACATGTCAGCTCAAAAAAACCTTGGAAAACCCCATGTCCACCTTTTTACTGTTGACCATGCCCATGTCGACCTCATGCTTGTGTCAACCTAATGACCTGTTGACCTAATCCCATGTCGACCTTGTTGCCTGTCGACCTAGTGGTGTCGACCCAATGCGTGTCAACCTAGTTGCTGTAGACCTAATGACTGTATCCCCTCACAAGCAACTATGGGAAATTACAGGATGTTTGGAGACCATAGATGTCATACTTCCCTACTTTTGAAAACTAGTTTCAGGGAGATTATAGTTGGTAATACAGTGTAATGTTTGCCTAGGTGAAATGAGGGAGATTGTCAGACTAATGAGGGAGAGAGGGAGATTGCTGCTATTTCAGGGAATCTCCTGCAGAATGCAGGAGGGTAGGCAGCTATGATAGATGTGTGTTATGCTGGAGCTCTCTGGGAGTGACATCACTGACACCAGTGGGAGGGGCCAGAGTTCAGACCAACTGTCATTACACGCCAACACGATGACATCATTTCTATCCCCGCTTAGCTTCACATTATAGATTTTCTAATATATAATAGTTTGTATCACTTTCAGGGGGGGGGGGGGGGTCCAGAGGATGGGGCAGCAGCACAGTTCAAATTTTAAATAGAGGAGTCGCACCAACTGCCATTCCAACCTGACTCACTGGCAGTTGGTGTGGCTCCCTATTTGAATTTTGGATTGAGCCTCCACTGATCACTTTTGAAGATAATGCTAGTGGTCTGGAAGGTGGTTGGCGTTACCGTTTCACTAATACAAATGTAAATATAGTTGTCTTCAAGAGTATCCCCTTATAAACTTTTTTTTACTCTCTTTGGAAATTCTGTCATCTGCAAACATTTCCCCAGCACCTTAACATTTCCCCAGCACCTTAACATTTCCCCAGCACCTTAACATTTCCCCAGCACCTTATGTTTTAAGAAATCTTGATCCTCTTATAGTTTTCTTAATAAATCCGTCTGCCCCCCTCCCCACCCTCGAATACATGAACTATTTTGTGCTCAGCTGGGATCACGGAAGAGAGTGATTGAAAAGGTTACCGGCAATAACTCACTGCCTGACAAGCTGACGTGTCTGCCTAAAGCTGTGTGCTAAGGATTCATAACGCACCAAGCCTGAGCCAGATAAAGATATTGTGTTCGTAGTACCTGACTCAAATCTTAAACCTGGCTAATAACGCAATGTGCCTGAGTCGTAATGGCAGAGCAGGGTGATGCATCTGTGCCTGGCGCTGCACTGTGACAGAGATGTATGTATCTGAGGCTGGTTAACCTTTCACTGATTGGGACTGTCAGGGACGGGGCTGTGCTGAGCAGCATTTCTTAGCAATTGGGTCAATGCCGTGATGAAAACTCGTTAAACTTTGTACCGAACTTCTATAAAAAGCTTGTTAGGCCGTAGCACTGACTTTTTGAAAAATGTTGTATGGAAAATGTGATTGGGTCAATTACCAATGTAGTGTCAGGAGGGTGTAAACTTTCCAGTGGGTGAAAGGAGAAAAGCCCAGGTGTTATTTGCAGAAAATGAAGATTTGAAAACAAGCCGGACGAAGGGAATTAATTCCAGACAGTGGTGCTCTTAATACTAAAATCATCATGCAACAGTTTAAAAGGTGGTTCATGTTCTGTGCTGCTGGGGACCCTGCTCATTCCACTGTATAACTCTCAGTCTGTGGCTTCCTGCTGCCTCCATTCCCCTCCTCACATCATGTCACTGCCCATGTTACATACAGCCCTGTCCTCACTGACACATCACTCATCTCCTGACATACTCTGTGCTGCTGGGGGACCTCGCTCCTCCCACTATATAACTCTCAGTTTGTGGCTTCCCGCTGCCTCCATTCCCCTCCTCACATCATGTCACTGCCCATGTCACATACAGCCCTGTCCTCACTGACACATCACTCATCTCCTGATATACTCTGTGCTGCTGGGGGACCCTGCTCCTCCCACTATATAACTCTCAGTCTGTTGCTTCCCGCTGCCTCCATTCCCCTCCTCACATCATGTCACTGCCCCTGTCACATGCAGCTCTGTCCCCCTGACACATCACTCATCTCCTGATATACTCTGTGCTGCTGGGGACCCTGCTCCTACCACTATATAACTCTCAGTCTGTGGCTTCCCGCTGCCTCTATTCCCCTCCTCACATCATGTCACTGCCCATGTCACATACAGCCCTGTCCTCACTGACACATCACTCATCTCCTGACATACTCTGTGCTGCTGGGGGACCCTGCTCCTCCCACTATATAACTCTCAGTCTGTGGCTTCCTGCTTCCTCCATTCCCCTCCTCACATCATGTCACTGCCCATGTCACATGCAGCACTGTCCTCACTGACACATCACTACTCTGCTGATATTCAGTACGCTGTGCTGCTGGGGCTGTTCTGCTCCCACTACATAAGTCTGTCTTTGACATCCTGCTTCCCTCATTCCCCTCCTCACATAATGTAGCCTCTATTACATGTAGCCCTGTCCTCACTGACAGATCCCTCCTGATATACTCTGTACCAGTGGAGTAAATATTGTGGTTGCTGGGGGTGCAGCTTCTATGGAGCTCGGGCTACTTCCAGGGTCTGCCTCTACCCGTGCATCCAGTCACGGGCTACCTCTAAGGCCCGCTGTTCCACTTCACCAATAGCAAGGCCAAGGAGGATGTATAAGGGAGGTGGATAGCACTGCGGCCAATATTCACCCAGCCTGACCAGGCCTGTTCCACTCCTACTGTACCTGACAGGCTTCTAGCAGGAGACCACAACAGTGCCATGATTTGTGTGTATATATAGGGTGGGGCCTAATGCAGGGATGTACCCAACAAAACCAGAGACCTGTGCAGTGCTATAGTTATGTAGTGTCTTTCCTGATCACTCCTCTCTCTCCCGCTGACACAGTCTCTCTCTCTAACACTGTATCTCTCACTCTCTGACACTGTCTCTCACCCACTTTCTTCCTGCCACTGTCTCTCTTTGACACTATCTCTATTTCTTTAACACTCACTCCCTTTCTCCTGCTGACACTCTCTCTCCCTCACTCTCTTCCTGACACCGTCTCTCTGTTGCGCTCTCACTTTCTCCTTGACACAGTCTCTCTCTTTCTGTCTCTCCCTCTCTCTGACACAACATCTCTCTCTCCATGACACTGTCTCTCTCCCACTCTCTGACACTGTCCATTTCTATGACACTTCACTCTCTCCTGACACTGTATCTCTCTCATTGTCTCTCCATCTTTTCCCCTGACATTCCCTTTCCCTGTCACTGTCTCTCCCTCTGACACTGTTGCTTTCTCTCAGACACTGTCTCTCTCTCTGAGCCTATCCATTTCTGACACAGTCTGTCTCTCTTTGACACTGTCTCTTTCTCCCTCTCTCTCTGACTCTGTCTCTCTCACACTGAGAATTGCCCCCCCTCTCCATAAGAATGTCTCTCCCTCTTGCTGACACTGTCTCCCTGTCCCTCCATCTCTCCCTGACACACTCTCTTTCTCCCTGACACAATGTCTCTCTCCCTCTCTCTCAATCTCAGATACTGTGTCTCCCCCCTCCCCCTTTGACACCATCTCTCTCCCCAACACGGTCTCTCTCAAAAAACTCATTTCAACCTTTTGCTGGGTGTGGTATATTAGCCCGACAGTCGGGATTCCGACAGTCATTAGTCAGACGTCGGAATCCAGACTGCACAGCATGGGGAGCGCAATGAAGCCCCTTGCGGGCTCGCTGCGCTCGCCACGCTGCGGGCACGGTGGTGAGCTGCGCTGGCCACCTATTTTATTCTCCCTCTATGGGGGTCGTGGACCCCCACGAGGGAGCAGTCGGGATTCCGACGTCGGAGGAATGACTGTTGGAATCCCGACTGTCGGGGAGCTGTCCGGCACCCCTTTTGCTTGTATCTGCCTTTTGTCTAGGTAGACCTTGTGCTTGTCAATCACATGGCGTCAACCTATTGACTTAGACACTGTTGACCTATCTGTCTAGTTCCCCTTTCTGTCACTCCTGCTTGCTCTCGTCTCTCTCTCTTTCTATCTTGCTCCTCCCGCCTCTCCCCCTCTGACACCCTAGATTTCTGTTGCTCCTCCCTCTTTCTCTCATTCCCTCTATTCTCATGAAACCCTCCTTTGGCAGGATGTAATACCGCAGGTGTCCACCAGAGGTTCGGGTGCCGGACGAACGCGGACATTTTATTAATGTGGTGAAATTGCACTGTATTACCACCTGCCATCTCTCTCTCTCTCTCTCTGTGCCAGATGCACTAAACTTCAAAAGTGATAAAATGGAAAGTGATAAACAACCAACCAATCAGCTCCTGTCAGACGTTTTTCAAACACAGTCTGTGTCAGGTAGGAGCTGATTGGCTGGCTGTTTATCACTCTCCATTTTATCACTTTTGAAGTTTAGTGCATCTGGCCCTCTCTCTCTCTCTCTTGTTCCCATCAAAATTTTGGTATGGCACCGCAATGTTCTAGTTCCCTTATCAGTGCTGCTGAGGACCCTGCTTTCCCCATATATAACTCTCAGTCCTCACATTATGATGCAGTAGGGAATGAACATTAACAAGTAAATGGTAGTCTGACTTTTGGCCCATTTTTACTTATTCCCACGTATGCTTTCTTATACAGTGGTCCACGATCAGTGCTGGGACTCTGTCTGCAGCCAGAGGATGTTTGGTTGGCACCTGATCTCATGGCCTCATGCTGATTGCTTTGTGAGTCTTTGTTATTCCCAGCAGCAACCCACATGGGACAGGGTATGGTGGAGCTTATCTGCAGTATGTCAGCGGGCATCCCTCACACAGACACTAGATGAATACATAAAGGCTTGGTAACACTACTGTGTTGTTAAACATATATGGAAAAAGCATATAAATAAGACTGTCAGTCCAAGATAACTTATCACCACCATGAGCCCAGCACTGGACAAGCAAATGGCAGTAGATTATAGCTGAAATATAGATTTGATAAAGTATAATAAAGTAATATATATATATATATATATATATATATATATATATATATATATATATATATATATATATAATAAGAATGAATGTGAATATGAAGATCTGTTTTTTCCATGGAGAACATTATTATTACATGTCACCTCCTGTTTAGCACAGAGCTGCTGGTGTAATCAGGTCAGACTGGTCAGTAAATGTTTGAATAGCCAGTATAAACTGGGGCACTGCAATGTGGCACAATATAACCTGGGGCACTGCAATGTGGCACAATATAAACTGGGGCACTGCAATGTAGCACAATATAAACTGTGGCACTGTAATGTGGCACAATATAAACTGTGGCACTGTAATGTGGTACAATATAAACTGGGGCACCGTAATGTGGCAACTACAAACTGGGGCACCGCAATGTGGCACACTATAAACTGTGGCACTGTAATGTGGCACAATATAAACTGGGGCACTGTAATGTGGCACAATAAAAACCGGGGCACTCTAATGTGCCACAATATAAACCGTGGCACTGTAATGTGGCACAATATAAACTGGGGCACTGCAATGTGGCACACTATAAACTGGGGAACTGCAATGTGGCACCATATAAACTGTTGCACTGTAATGTGGCACAATATAAACTGTGGCACTGTAATGTGGCAAAATATAAACTGGGGAACTGTAATGTGGCAAAATATAAACTGGGGCACCGCAATGTGGCACACTATAGACTGGGGCACTGCAATGTGGCACACTATAAACTAGGACACTGTAATGTGGCACACTATAGACTGGGGCACTGTAATGTGGCACAATATAAACTGGGACACTGCAATGTGGCACACTATAGACTGGGGCACTGTAATGTGGCACAATATAAACTGGGGCATTGCAATGTGGCACACTATAAACTGGGGCACTGTAATGTGGCACAAAATAAATGGGGGAACTGCAATGTGACACACTATAAACTGGGACACTGTAATGTGGCACAATATAAACTGGGGATCTGTAATGTGGCACACTATAAACTGGGGCACAGCAATGTGGCACAATATAAACTGGGACACTGTACTGTGGCACACTATAAACTGGGGCACTGTAATGTGGCACAATGTAAACTGGGGCATTGCAATGTGGCACACTATAAACTGGGGCACTGTAATGTGGCACAATGTAAACTGGGGCATTGCAATGTGGCACACTATAAACTAGGTCACTGTAATGTGGCACAAAATAAACGGGGGAACTGCAATGTGACACAATATAAACTGGGACACTGTAATGTGGCACAATATAAACTGGGGATCTGTAATGTGGCACAATATTAACAGGGGCACTGCAATATGGCACAATATAAACTAGGACACTGTAATGTGGCACACTATAAACTGGGTCACTTTAAGGTGGCACAAAATAAACGGGGGAACTGTAATGTGGCACACTATAAACTGGGACACTGTAATGTGGCACACTATAAACTGGGGCACAGCAATGTGGCACAATATAAACTGGGACACTGTACTGTGGCACACTATAAACTGGGGCACTGTAATGTGGGACAATATAAACTGGGGCACTGCAATGTGGCACACTATAAACTGGGACACTGTACTGTGGCACACTATAAACTGGGGCACTGTAATGTGGGACACTATAGACTGGGGCACTGTAATGTGGCACAATATAAACTGGGGCACTGTAATGTGGCACAATGTAAACTGGGGCATTGCAATGTGGCACACTATAAACTGGGGCACTGTAATGTGGCACAATGTAAACTGGGGCATTGCAATGTGGCACACTATAAACTAGGTCACTGTAATGTGGCACAAAATAAACGGGGGAACTGCAATGTGACACAATATAAACTGGGACACTGCAATGTGGCACAATATAAACTGGGGATCTGTAATGTGGCACAATATTAACAGGGGCACTGCAATATGGCACAATATAAACTAGGACACTGTAATGTGGCACACTATAAACTGGGTCACTTTAAGGTGGCACAAAATAAACGGGGGAACTGTAATGTGGCACACTATAAACTGGGACACTGTAATGTGGCACAATATAAACTGGGGATCTGTAATGTGGCACACTATAAACTGGGGCACAGCAATGTGGCACAATATAAACTGGGACACTGTACTGTGGCACACTATAAACTGGGGCACTGTAATGTGGGACAATATAAACTGGGGCACTGCAATGTGGCACACTATAAACTGGGGCACTGCAAAGTGGTACAATATAAACTGGGGCACTGTAATGTGGCAAAATATAAACTGGGGCACTGTAATGTGGCACAATATAAACTGGGGCACTGTAATGTGGCACAATATAAACTGGGGCACTGCAAAGTTGTACAATATAACCTGGGGCACTGTAAAGCGGTACAATATAAACTGGGGCATTGCAATGTGGCACACTTTAGACTGGGGCACCGCAATGTGGCACAATATAAACTGGGGCACTGTAATGTGGCACAATATACACTGGGCACTGTAATGTGGCACAATATACACTGGGGCACTGCAATGTGGCACAATATAAACTGGGGCACTGCAATGTGGCACAATATAAACTGGGGCACTGTAATGTGGCACAATATAAACTGGGGCACCGCAATGTGGCACACTATAGACTGGGGCACCGCAATGTGGCACAATATAAACTGGGGCACTGTAATGTGGCACAATATAAACTGGGGCACTGTAATGTGGCACAATGTAAACTGGGATACTGCTATGTGGCACACTATAAACTGGGGCATCGCAATGTGGCACACTATAGAATGGGGCACTGTAATGTGGCACACTATAGACTGTGGCACTGTAATGTGGCACCATATAAACTGGGGACCTGTAATGTGGCACCATATAAACTGGGACACTGTAATGTGGCACAATATTAACTGGGGATCTGTAATGTGGCACACTATAAACTGGGGCACTGCAATGTGGCATAATATAAACTGGGACACTGTAATGTGGCACAATATGAACTGGGACACTGTAATGTTGCACACTATAAACTGGGACACTGTAATGTGGCACACTATAAACTGGGACACTGTAATGTGGCACAATATAAACTGGGACACTGCAATGTGGCACACTATAAACTAGGTCACTGTAATGTGGCACACTATAAACTGGGACACTGAAATGTGGCACAATATAAACTGGGACACTGTAATGTGGCACACTATAAACTGGGACACTGTAATGTGGCACACTATAAACTGGGACACTGTAATGTGGCACAATATAAACTGGGACACTGCAATGTGGCACACTATAAACTAGGTCACTGTAATGTGGCACACTATAAACTGGGACACTGAAATGTGGCACAATATAAACTGGGACACTGTAATGTGGCACACTATAAACTGGGACACTGTAATGTGGCACAATATAAACTGGGACAATGCAATGTGGCACAATATAAACTTGGGCACTGCAATGTGGCACTCCATAAACTGTGACACTGCAAAGTGGTACAATATAAACTGTGGCACTGTAATGTGGCACAATATACACTGGGGCACTGCAATGTGGCACAATATAAACTGGTGCACTGCAATGTGGCACAATATAAACTGGGGCACTGTAATGTGGCATAATATAAACTGGGGCACCGCAATGTGACACAATATAAACTGGGGCACTGTAATGTGGCACAATATAAACTGGGGCACTGTAATGTGACACAATGTAAACTGGGACACTGCTATGTGGCACACTATAAACTGGGGCACCGCACTGTAATCGATAGACTGCACATGCATACAGCCCATTGTGCAAGGCCGCCCTGCAATATAATCCTGCTATTTTTTTTAACTCTGGCCGTACACAAGGTGATTCGCAGGAAGCCGGCATTTGTGGGGATGTTTTCTGAGAGTCTTAGGGAAAAAGGAGGTGTGCCCAGGGGTTTTAGGAGAAGTCATGTGATGTCAGCTCCGCCCCCCAATCAGCCTGTTTCTAACACACATGCAGAGTAAGTCCTGGGTTACGCACAGGCCGCACACACTGGAGAAATCATTCAATGGTGAGTGGATGCAAATGGATTTGCAGCTAATTGCAGGGCTGTAATATTTTCTCCGGCTTGCATGTGGTAGGATTTCATCCTGGTGGGCTATCTGATCGCAAGGCTCCAAAAATTTGCATTGGTCCCATCAGGTCTGAGTTATGCCCAAAGCAGTGGAGTGTGTAGTTACCAGCTGCCAACCAATCAGCTCCTGTCATTTTTCAATTACACCCTGTAACATGGCAATTGGCTGATTTATCTCACTCCACTTTATCAGTCTCCAAGGCTATTCTATATTATACTCCTGGCTATAAACAAAAATGACCTACAGTATTAACGTAAGTACCGGGGACTACTGTACAGTACCTTTGTAATGTGATTCATTCCTCCACCTGTGGTCTGATGCTAAATGCAGCGATCTACACCCACATTATTACGATTTTAGCTGTCATTTGTCTAATGCATTCTAGAAAAGAATAGGATCTGTATGGTTGGTATGAACAACATCACCACGTGTGTGCTATAGAAGCTTTGGTCATACTTCCCACTAGTGTGAGTGGACAGGCCACAATGTGCGTATGTGTAATATTACTAGTCAGCGCTGGCAAGCTGCGTCCGTATTCTTGGCTGAATAGAATTCTCCTGTAGAATAATGCATAATGAATTAGTGTCAGCGGATAACATTGTGAGAAACATGTTCCCTTTAATACAGTTAAAGAGGCTCTGCCATTGTCAGGTCCTCGGGCAATGCTAATTGCATCGGAGAAACGCGTTAGAGGGTCAGTCTAAGCACATGGTATGACAGAGAAGTTATGGGAACGTGCAGCATTAGGGGGAATTTGACTTGAACTGTGAAAATAACCTGATAATTGTCTCATTGAGGAGGGAACGGGGAGAAAGAACATGTCTGCAGGGATTCCGCTCCGTATATCCGCGCTGGAGACGCTTGAGCCAAGTAATGAAGTTTTCAGCTGTAATAATCTATCCGTGGCTTAACCCTTGCAAGCGTGTGGTAGTGACGAGGGCTTTAAACCAATCCTAGAACGTGGCTAGAGGCTAGAAAAGTTGCTGGGGTTATTTAGACAGAAGCATCAGGGTGTGCACCGGGGGAACAGATGCTAATAAGAGCCAAATGCAACTTAGATCCAATAAAATATAAAGAAACAGACCATTACTTTTTATATCTAAGGAAAGGTGGGGGTTAGAGGGCTGTATGCTCCATACTTGGCTACTTTTAAAGTCTCCTCTTCTGGAGAACCCCAGAGAGGAGACTGTCAGCAGCACTTCTGGGGGGCAGAGCCTGATGTAGACGTCATCAAGCCCCACCCCCAGTAAGGTAAATCCTGCAATGTGCGGGTCCTGCAATGTGCATATTTAGCCCTGCCCCTCTTCCAGAAAAGCCATGAATTGTGGTAACTTTAAACACTTCTGCTAGGGAGTTTGAGGGAGATGGGGGGGGGGGGGGAGGCGGGGTTACGGCGGTATCCAGGAGGGTTGCCCACTTTTCCAGGCCAGGAGGGGGACCTGATTTTTGGGAGACTGAGATGATGCAATGAAGGGCCCACACACATCAGGTGCCCCCACACCGGCACTGCTGCTGCAGCGGTGGTGGGTGGGAGTAAAGGCAGCGGGGTTGAGCAGTGTCGGGTGGGCATGGAGTCCCTGCGGCTGGGCAGTCAGCGGCAGGGTCCCTGCGGCGGATGGGAAGTCAGTGGCGGGGTCCCTGCGGCAGGTGGGACTAGTAATGGTATTGGTGGCGCAGGAAGTGGCTACTGAATGTAAAACAATATTTTGAAAAGACTGGCCCTGGGAATTTACCCTGATTGCCTATAGACCAGTCTGACCCAGACTGTACCCATGGTTTGCCTACTGGGGTCATTCCAGGTTCATAAACAGAAAAAGGTTCCAGGCTACATAGTGCAAAACAATAAATAACAGAAAATGAATAAATCCAATAATAAAGCAGACATACAGTATAAAGAAGAAGAAATTCCTATCTAAATGACCACGAAGAACATTGTAGAAATATTACAGCCACCGTCATGTTCACGATGCAAAGGTCTTTTCTGAAACTGTCAAGAAAGTTGTCGTAAAACTTTTTAGGGGCCATGAAGTCACGGACGAGTCGGCCGGCGCCGGTGGGGAGAAGACAGAGCTCGTAATGCAGGAATAGGAGGGATAGGCTGAGATCGCTGTAGGCTGGGAGCGCTACGCAGCATTTGCCTTTCAATGAGGCAGGTGATAGAGTGTCAGATGACTATAGGCTTCTGTAATACAATCCTCGCTGCACTGTGTGTGTGTGCCGTGATACATCAGAGGGATAGCAGCTCCCACACAAATTAGTGTGCCCTAATCCTGCAGAACAGGTGAGCTCACTGCCAGGAGCACGGGGGCTTCCAAAGTACCATGCAGCTAAAACCTAGAGTTATCGTTAAAGGGAAAATAAATGTGCATAATATATCACCTGTGCTACAAAAATAATGTAATCTTATTAGGGTAAGCAGTGCCCCAGTTGAATGTATAATAGCGTCAGGCTCCCTGGCATAATACACAGTTCAGCTACAAAAACAATATATAATAGGGCACTCATTAAAGGTCTCTGCTCATTGCAGCATGGCGCCCGGTCCCCCACCCTGTGCGTGCCGGCCCTTCTCCATGCCAGCCGATGGCAGCACCCCACCGGGTCCTGGCGGCCACCGATATCCAAACAAGTGTGTACACGCTATCACCTATATATGTCTAGTGTCCATGAGTCTCCAAAACACCGCCATCTGCTGGCAGAGAGTGAAACTACATCTCTTTCTCACACATGTACAAACACAGAAGGTAGCAGACTAACTTTCGAAGCTTTTGCTTCGAGCGGGCTTACTAGTAAGGAAATGTATGAGCAGTGTTTTACGTTTATATGTATTTTGTGTTTTCTTGTGTTAAGGGGCTTACAGACGTGGCAACCCCATTGTGGTGCTCCCGCGATGCTGTGTGCTAAGCGATCGTGCTGAGTGGGGGTGTGCCTATTTTTAATAGGCACAGCCCCGCAATCTAGCAGGAAAGCCAATGAAAGCACTGGCTATCCCGTGGGCGATAACGACCTCGCATACTGTAGCTGCAGGGCACACACACGGAGCGATCAATGACCCATTTCTATGCGATCTAGTCAGATCGCTAAGAAACGGGGCTGAAATCGCCCCGTGTGTATGCCGATTTTTTCGCAAAGTTAAAACTGCAATAAAAAGAGAATTAAAAATAAACACACAAACAGAAAATAAGCAAGCAAATAATACAATAAAAAAAAAACACAATAAAACTTTATCCTGCTCAGATCTTACAAACACCGGTGTCCTGGAGCACAGAAAACAGCAAAACCATAGCAAACCGCTAAATTCTGTATAGAAATGGTTTTTTTTCACATGTATTATGTCATTTAATAAAGTGAGGAGCATTAGAAGCCCTCATATATAATTCACCGGCAGTGACACATAAGCACACGAACGACAGCTTTCTGACAGATTGAAGAAACATAAATCATTCCGATAAGAAATATACAATTTGATCTTATTTTTCTCTTTCATGTGCGGCAATAATGTAAAAAAAAAAAAAAAGAAATTGCCAACTGTGATATTGTATAAAGTTTCCAGCTAACGGTGTGCAGCAGATGTGATTAGTGGTCTCCAATGAGAAAACATATAGATGATTTTTATATACTGTATATTTATATATATTTTCTTAGTTCATGCTTTTTTTTTTTTTTTAACAAACTATATATTATGTGAAATGGCCAATATTTGATGCACTAAAAATATATATAGTCTACTATACTTTCACCTGACCTTGAATATGGATGTCAAATGGAGCAGTAAAAGTGGCTTCCGCCCAATCTGCAGCAGCGCCCTCCACCCATCATCCCCCTTTCTCTTACCGTTCTAAGAGGGGAGGGATGGGGACATCCCTGGTCCCTCTGATTGGCAGCGTGCTGCTTGGCTGTGTCATGTGGGGTGGGTGTAAGACTTGGCGGCATCCTAAGCAAAACATAAACTGTACTGCCTTTCCCCCCAACCCCACCAATACCCACTTTCCAGCCCCACAAGTGAAAATGGTTCCGTGTTGATAGACCTACAATAGTTATATAGAGAGGCAATAGGTCTACCGTAAAAGGTCGAAATGCAATAGGTTGACAGGGTAAACAAAAAGCTTGACATGCCATTGGTCAACACATGTCAAGGTCGACATGAGTTCTCGTGATTTCTTTTTTTTAAACCCAGCTTGTTCTTACTTCACTATCTATGTCGACACAGAGGGAGAATATAATAGTGCTTGCGAAGCGAGGGTACACGTGACCCTCATTGGGGCTTCATGTCGACAGTTGTCAACATTGACACAAAAACTCATGTCAACCTTTTCATGTGCCTACTCTTTTTCATGGTGACATTTTTGACCCTGTTGACCTTTCCCATGTCGACCTGTAAACCTATTGGATGTTGGGGTAGCCCTATGGACTGTCTGGAGTATCTAGACCAGGGGTTCCCAATCTTTTTCGAATCACGGCACCCTAGAGTTTTAGAATTTTTCCACGGCACCCTTAGGCCCCAAAAAATATATATAAAATTAAGTACATTGTGTTTATATGTGCTTGTTAGATTCAGTTATGTGGTAAAGGGCAGGATTTGCTTCTGATTGTACATATTTTATGATTGGCAGCCACCAGCACTGGTTTCGTCCATAAATAATTGATCATAAATCATTTGAATTGGTCCTGGACCACCAACCCGTGGCACCCCTGCAAGTGTTTTGAGGCACCCCAGGGAGCCACGGCACACAGTTTGGGAACCACTGATCTAGACACTGTCTAATAATCCACACCCACTGAAAATGTGGAGGTGGTGACTTAGTAGTTCCACAGCTGCCACGTGTATTAAGTACAACAAAGATGGGTCCGATGGCCTGGTGGACCCGCGCCAGCCACAGCGGGAGCCTGGATAGCTGCATCGGGGATTTTTATGTGTGTAACACCGCCCCCACGTCTTACCACCGGACTCGCATGTTCAAGATATCAAGAGGGGCGGGACGCGAGGGAAGGCCCCCAACTCGCAGCATGCCCCAATCAGCGGCATCCACAGCCTCCCCCCCAAATACCTATGCCCTAGGCAACTGTCTAATGATAGAGCCGCACCTGGTAACGTCCTATTATTACACTGACATGGAAGAGCAGCAGCCGACAGTTTCATAGGTAACAAGCTGGTGTCAGCTTCTCTCTCATGTTGGAATGCAGCGCTCCATGTGGGGACTTACACTAAACAGATAAGTGACATTGGGATTTATTGTGGGAGTTATATTTCAGGTGGGCAACCAATCAGATAAGTAGATTCTGGTTGGTTGCCCATAGCAACATCCCATGTAAAATAAACCCTATTATGTCATTCAGTCAGCATTGTAGGTGACTGGCCCCTAACCATGGCTTACTGGGCTGACAGCCACAGATTAATGTTTGGCTGGGGGACCGTGTATAAATAGTCTGCCCAGGCTGCTACCCTGCTGGCTGTTGGAGCCCGATGCTGGTTCCAAGAATATGGGGGACCCCTACTACTTTTGGTATGCTGTCCCTGGGTCGACAATGGTGGGGCAGATGTTACTTGTGCAGAGAGAATTAGATTTGGGTGGGGTTTTACTTCAGAGTGAGATCTATATTGCACTGTAAAAATAAAGCAGCCAGTATTTTCCCTGCACAGAAACAAAATAACAGCACTTGTGTAATTACTGGGCGCCCGATGTTATGATCGGGTCGGAAAAAATTGCATCGCATCGCATGCAACCAAATCGCATGCGATGCGATCGACGTGATTTTCCCATAGGATTCAATGTTAAATGGTCCTGTTCATACCCCACTATCCAAGTGGGCATAGAGTTGATTTTATATAGCATGGCGAGTGCAGCGAGCCGCCGAGCCCGAAGCGTGGCAAGCGCAGCGAGCCCCACGAGGGGACGCGCAATACGTTTTAAGTGATCCGCGTCCCCTCGCTTCAGGCTCGGCGGCTCGCTTTGCTCGCCACGCTATATAAAATCAACTCTATGCCCACTTGGATAGTGGGGGTATGAACAGGACCATTTAACATTGAATCCTATGGAAAATCGCGTCCATCGCATCGCATGCGATTTGGTCGCAATGCGGTGCGATTTTGCCGAAAATCGCGTTGCATTGCATCTGATTGTATGGCTTAAATTAAGGCATACAATCAAATAATCGGGCGCCAAGATATTACACAAGTACCAAAATAACTCACCCAAATCTAATGCGCATTTTACATCTGCCCCCCCTGCAGTGCACATGGTTTTGTCCATCTAAGAAGGATTTTGTCAGAAAGAGTGAACCAAATAACCCCCATAGGGCCAGATTCTCTAAGCTTCAAAAGTGATAAAATGGAGAGTGATAAACAGCCAGCCAATCAGCTCCTGCCTGCCATGTCACAGACTGTGTTTGAAAAAGGTCAGACAGGAGCTGATTGGCTGGCTGTTTATTACTCTCCATTTTATCACTTTTGAAGCTTAGAGAATCTGGCCCATACCTGGTGTGGGATGGGTTCAGGAGGGGCCGGGCTATTACAGTGAGCTGAACTGCTACAGGGGCTTATGATGTGGACATTAGAGGAGCAATGGCTGACTGTGAAGCTGTTATGAGGAAGACTCAGTATAATGGTACATCAGATGGGGGGATATCACTACACAGAGCTTGCAGAGAGGGAGAATCGGTTCCCAGTTCTCAATGGTTTTGCTTCAGGCCACACATTGGCTGACCGCACTGGGCGTGATATCCCTCCTTTACATTGACTCGATAAGTTGCATTCTCAACGGTATTACTTCAAGAAACAACATGGCTAGTTTCCCTGTGCTGTATGTGATGTCCCTATTTCATAGTGAACTGATACGTTGCATTCTCAGAGATACTGGTCCAAAAAACAAGATGGCTGATCTGTACTGTATGTGATATCACTATTTTATAATGAACTCCTAAGTTGCATCTTCTGAGGTACTGCTTTAGGAACAAGATGGCTGACTCCTCTGTATTGTATGTGATGTCATGATTTCATATTAAACTGATAAGTTACATTCTCAAAGATGCCGCTTGAGGAAACATACTTGCTGACTCCTCCTCCTGTATTCTATGTAATGTCACTCTTTTATAGTGAACTGATAAGACGCATTCCTGCATGTATTGCTTTAGCAAACAAGATGGCTGACTGTCCTGCATGTGATGTCACTATTACATAGTGAACTCATAACTTGAATCCTCAGAAGAACTGATAGAGGCAACAAGATGACTGCCGATACTATGTGCTGTCTCACAACGGAATCGGTACATCTGTTAGACCACACTTAGGTCTGCAGTCATTAGGTCGACCCCACTAGGTCGACTGGCAGGAAGGTCGAGCTGACTTAAGGTCGACATGGGCTTAGGTCGACATGACTTAAGGTCGAATTTGCATAAAGGTCGACATGAGGAAGGTCGACTGGTCATAAGGTCGACATGCGTTTTTCACTGTTTTTTTACCTGAATGTCGACACAGTCGACATGGACACAGTTGGCAATGAGAATCGGACCCTTGCATCGCTCGCAATGCTTCGGGCACGCCCTAGTGGATGGTAGGGCATGAAATACCACCTGTCGGCACATGTCGGCTCAAAAAACAGAAAGAGAAAGAGAGAAAGTACTAACCATCTTGTGTCATTTTTCAAACACAGCCTGTAACATGGCAGCTAGGAGCCGATTGGCCGGTACTATATTTCTCTCCACTTTATCCCTCTCCATTGCTTAGTACATCTTAATCTTCTCTTCAAATGCCCATTGTTGCTGTTCTTTTGAGGAGAAAGTACTGTTAAAAAAAAAAAAAGCAATTTATTGCAATTTATTCTGATGTGACCGTTACCTTTTCCGTCCTGCATTATTCGCGGCTCAGCGCTCACTTTTCAGCTCCCGTTCCTCTAAGTCTGTCGTCGCATGTTCGGTCCACGTAATTTCATGTAAGTAATGTGAATAGTCACATGAAAACATACAGTGCCCATTATACACATTATAATTAGGGGTACTTAATGAAAGTGCAAATAATCAACACGGCACATCAAGCTGTGTAATTACGGAGAGGTAATTGTGCAGCCCAGCAAGACGAAGGCAGACAACGTAAGCAGCTCTCTCCTGTAAGCGTATGAAAGCGAGGTGCAATTACCTCCTCTATCCTCCCTAAAATTACATAGTGAGTTTTATTGCATTTATAACTTATTGTGATACCAGACAGACCAGTGGTGGGTAAAGAGGGGCGGCTAAAGCCAGCTAAGAATGCACTTACAGTACATGAATGAATTGCTAATACATACATCAGTCTATATAGGAGAGCTGGCGGATTGAGCTGAATTAATTCTGCAGGTGTCACCCACTGCTGGAGAAAAATAAGACATAATAATAGATAGGAGTCATTGCTGGTATGATGGATGGAGACCAGAGTTAGATTTATTATGTCACAGGAAATGTGGCCTTTTCTGGGATATTAGTACATACACAGCATACCTCCCAATATTGGTGGCAGTGGAGGAGGGACACGCCTTTGAAATGAGGGGGCATGGTCTCCCGGTCAGGGGGCGTGGTTCCTGTGAGGTCACGTCCATTTTCAAGGAGGCTGTTGGGGGCATAGAGCTGCTGGCCATGCCGCCATCCCCTTTCTGCAGTGAATAGACACAGCCGGCCCTGGGCGGAACCGACCCACAAAAACGGGCCGGTCCCGACAGTTGGAAGGTACAGTATGACATAGGTGGGCTCCCTATGAAACTTCCTCCCAAGCAAAAATGCAGTAAGTTTGGCAGCCACTAGACTCACTTTTGGAAAACTCCCATCAACCACCACTTAGTACATAGGAAGATACATGGCCATATCGTGGGCATGACTGAGCTTTGGCCTATGGGTGGTCATTAGTGTGGTTGCTATAGATGGTTACCAATGATGATGATATTGCACGCAGCCATTGTTGGCCGTCAACAATGCATTGGATGACCATTGAGGGTATTACCAACCCTTTTCTTTGATTGGCTGGCACAGGGGCCAATCAGAACCTGGGGCAGGGCATTGTGGGTGTCAGGGGGCGGAGCTATGCTCCATGTCTCTGCAGCCTTGGGGGAATAAAATGGAGGAAACTATTTGGTTCTCCCCATTAATGGCAAATGTATTCTACATCAGGGATCACCATCCCTGCTTGTACCCACCATGCCAGTACTAATAACAACAGTTGGCAGTGTGGCTATATGCATGGAGCTGTACAGATACTGGCATTGGCATGTGGCAGGGTAGTAAAAAACGTATGGGCAAGTGGTCTGCCACATTGAGCGCAGAGATTTTGTGGAGCACCATTGCACACCCATTTCCCATGCTTCTGGCTTGTAGGGTGCATGGAACAGCAGCCAATAGTGAGGCAGTAGTGCCCCTACAGTGGCCAGAGCTCCGGAGACTGCTGTAGTTTCCGGGGGCTGGCGACCCCGCCCCCTGTGTGTGTGACATCACACCCATAGGAGGTGGGGCCTCCACCGCCCGTATTGTGAGTGTCTCACAATCACGCTCTTGATCCTTTTATTACACAGGTGGAAATCGCTTACAGGTATCTATATGACGTGTCCATGGTCTTAAAACTAACATTGCGTTTATGGGCTGGGGCCATATATGAATCATATCCCATTTGCAATGCCGGACATCATTATAAATCTAAGACATATGTTACTGATTAGTGAGGTGTACCTGGAGGTGTCTGTGTGATGGGAGGAAACATCCCAAATAATGTTACCAGGAAAGATCCTGTGTGCTGGAGTACAGTATAGGTGCGATGTCCTATAAAAAGAGAGAACATCACCAAGGGACCGACTGGGTCTCTATAACAGCCCTGCTGTGATGCTATGCATGCATGTATAACACGTGGGCATGTACTCACCCAATTGGGGCATGCTCGCGTCTCTCAGGGGGCTGTCACGAGTCACAGGGGCCACCCGGAAGCTGTCACATATAGGGAGATGCCGCTGAATAACAGGCAGTGAATCCAAATTTCTCCACCATCCTCATTGTAAGTGTGACCTTACAGCAGCCCAGGGCAGCAGAGAGCCAGAAAGGGCCCAGGTACTTCTCTGGGGGTGTGGCCTAAAATACAGTAAAAATAGTACTTTAAGCCCCTCCTGGGCCACATTGCAGCTCAGCACACAGCAGCATGTGCTGGGATAAGAAGAACTGCCACAGATGCCGGGTAAGGGAGCCCCAATGGGCCCAGGTCATTAGTACCCACTCCACCCCTCTCTTGGCATCAATTCTGTGTCGGCACCTTCATTATTATGTCAGCTGGCTACTGTACATCAAGGGTTTATGGCTACACTTCCTTACGTAGAACTGTATTATAAAGTAAGAGGAGGAAACAATGTTGATGAGTAAATATCATGTTACTATTCCCGCGAGTGTTAGATTACTCCTAGATTTCCTATGTAGAAACCCTTTAATAAACTCTTAGGTTTTATGCTGTAGTGATACATAAAACTTCCATCTGTCCTCACTCCTAATGCTGCTTTCATCCGGCTCCTGCGCACGCCTTGTCAAGGAGGACGTTTGTTTCATTAAAAAGCATTTCAAGATTATTATAGAAATGTGAATGCTGGACCTTGAGGAAAGCTCTGTAAATTCCATCCATTTTTGGGGATGCAGTGGCCAGACTGGGGTTGAATATAATTGTTGTTGGAAATATGTGTGTACAGGCTTGAGGACGTAGGGGATGCATTACACCAACCAGGGGCACTTTAGGAGAGGAGAAGAAGGCCCATGTACAGCCTCCTATGCTCGGGTCCCCTCCTCCCTCCCTACCTCCCTCCCTCCCTGTAGCGCTGCTCTAATACAGAGCGCAGTAGAGTCTGAGCACTAGAGGGTGCCGCGGCCATTTTTGCGTTGATTCCGACTGCACTGCTGCCTTCATCGTGGGACTCTTGAGGAGTAAGTATTAAACAATAGGTACAGTATGCGTGGTGTGGGCCCACCAGGGACTCAGGGGACATTGCACCCATTATAAATATACCATTTACACCAACAAACAGCCAAGTTAGTTACCCATTGGAGTGGTTTTATTGAAGATAAAGCAGGTCCAGCAGTACTCACTGTTACACACACTGGTAGGAGCAGGTGCGGTGTCATACAGCATAATAGCTGGGGAGTGTATGTAGGTACCGGGCAATCGCAGGTCTCACTGGAGTTAAGTGGAAGACTTGCGTGTTCTACTGTAGCACTTCTCACACAGTGGCAGATGTATTAAGCCTGGAAAAGTGATAAAGTGGTGATAAAGTGGAAGGTGGTCGTGCACCAGCCAATCAACTCCTGTCATTTTTCAAACACAGCTGATTGGCCGGTGGCGCATGTGCCGGGCAGTGACCTTGCATGCGCAGTGGAAGCCAAGCCGCGGTACTCTATGGCACTGCTCCAGCCGTACGTCGGAGCCTGTCTCTCGACAAGAGGATCTTTATACAACAACATGATATTTTCACATTGGGAACTAGACGAAAAAGATTTATCACATTAAAAATGCGACTCCTGACAAATGCGCCCCAAACTTCGGTATAACAAGGTCTGAAGGTTGGTTATTATTTGGCATCCGCTAGACATAAAATATTACGTAAGCACAATAACGTGTGAGCCATCTGCACTCGGGAAATGATCATTATAATCCATAACTGTGATTAAAAGTGTTGAATAAATAAACATGTGATTTGAGTGAGGTGTCAAACGAACCTACAAAAATGCCATCCGACGTAAATCCCACCAGACAGACAAAGCCGCCCGCCACTACCGCAGCTGCCAATGTCTCCATCCCAGCAGTGCCGCACCAGCTGCCGCGCTGACCCCGAGATTTTGCATTTGCTGCAGAAAAAGATTATCTTCTGCTTTTGCAATCATCAGCGTGACTGGCAGTAAATTGTCATTACACTGCTGGTAAACCAACGCCACGTTCTACTGAGAAAGAAATGAATTTACATGTAATACAATATATTTTTATAGAACGCGATGAGAATATACCGCTGCTTTCTGCGTGTTCCAGAATCCAGTTTGATCAAATCCGCCATCAATTGGCATAAATTCAGACCTGTTTGCTGAGCTGCCTATATGCGTAGCTCCACGAGCAGTTAAACGCTGCCCGACGAACGTCCACCGCCCGAATCCGCTCACTAGCATGCGATCAGATGCACTGGCATACACACCCGCTCTCATGCAGCCGAACAGGAGAAAAATCTATCGATGGTTGTTCACCATCAAATTATTTCCCCCCCCTTCTCAGATAAAACTTTTATTCTGCCCGTGGATGGGCGAATTCTGGGTGGGGACGCTGACATCATGTGGTGTCGGCTGCCCAGTCTAAGCAGGCATCGATGTGGGGTGAATTTACTAAGGTAGGATTTATTTCTATTGGAGATGGAATATTGCTCATAGTAACCAATCATATTCTATGCGGTCACTTTACAAAGATTGGAATTCTATTGAAGTTCAGATGTTGCCCATAGCAACCAATCAATCAGATCCTGTCATTATCTTCTAGAAGGTGCTAAATAAAGAAGTAGAATCTCTTCAATGGTAAATTTAACACTACGACATATTTATTTAGGACCTTCTAGAAGATAATAGTTATAATCTAATTGGTTGCTATGGGAGATCTCTGCATTTGTATGATCATATACTGTAGGATGTAAATCTCATTTACGGGTCCATTATAGTGTAGTGGGAGATCCTGTATTTTTTTTTTTTTTTGGGGGGGGGGGGGGGGGGTTGTTATGTCTCTCAGTTTCAATGCAGGCATAACAAGACATGATATTCCATTGTATCATTCAAGTGATTTAAATGCATATTAAACAAATTGCATGTATAGACTACAGCATAGTTGTCATGATATCGGGTTTACCTACATCCCACTAGGTAGAGGGTGGGGGGGGGTATGCAATGCACCATAGAGACCCCTTCCTGGTTACCAAAAGGATTAGATACACCTATCCCCATACCTATTTATTCTAGTAACGGAAGTTCTCTATGCATGATTTCCCAAATAGGCCCTTATTCTGATTGAATCGGACGGACGGCCGATGGTTGGTATTTGCGCATGTGCAGAGGCGTATCTGCGCATGTGCGAACGCCTCACACGTAAGAACACGGCGTGAGGTCCATGCAGAAAATGATCGTACGGAACCGTCCGAGCAGGGGGTGGAGAGGGGCATGAAGGGCAGTTTGGGCTCATTACCATATGCCTTCCCCCCGTGTTTCATGGGCGTTCCCATGAAAACGGTGGGCATCGGTATGGTAATGCAGCCGTGACGCACGTGTGGGGGGGGGACAGCTGACATAGCCGGATGTCAGCTGCCCGCCCACATCCCTGCTTTCATACGGAGAAATGCCTGAGTGGTCTGGAGCACTCGGTGCTGCCTGACCACTCGGTCCATCCTCCGATGGTCGGCGACCATCGGAGGATGGAGGAGGTTCCCACAGATGGGGGAGGTGTTCACATGAAACATCCACTCGCGGTCCGTTCGGTCGGTGTTTTACCGCAATCGGATGGTGTGAGCGATCCGTACGGAAGGCGGGGCTAAGAACACTCGGTTCCTGTCCGAAATACGCATCCGTCCAATTCAACTAGAATAAGGGCCATACTGTAATTGCAGCTTGCTGGCATTCTTTTATGCTCAATCGCTGGATGTTTCACAGACATCTTGTACCGTTGTCTCCATTTTAAGCCTGTATACCACTCACTGAGTGCCTCACAGACATCTTGTACCGCTGTCTCCATCTTGGACCTGTATACCACTCGCTGAGTGCCTCACAGCCATCTTGTACCGCTGTCTCCATCTTGTGCCTGTATATGCCACTCACTGAATGCTTCACAGACATCTTGTACCACTGTCGCCCATATTTATCTGTGTGCGTATTCATCTGCAAGTTCTGTAAAATACATCAACATTCCCCATGACTTTGGAAATTCTTGGAAGACACATTAGTAAAAGTTCCTTTACTGACCCCTAACAACAGTCTCTCCACTTGGGACTGCTTTCACTAGTACATTTCTTGATGCTTTTCACACCTGTGGTTTTAAAAATCTTGCAATGTCGCTTTGCCTATGTTTTATTAAACTAGCTTTAATCACATCTTGGTGATACGGTCACATTTGGTTGGCTTGGTGAACAACTCCTCATCGCAGCTGAAATGCTGCATTGTGCAAGAATTGATATACACATTGAATTTCTTGCTTTGCATTTGTTTGTAATACAGTGGCCTCAGCATATGACCAATAGGCACATGTTCTTGTTGAAGCTATAGTAACTTTGCTCTGTGTCTCTGATTATTTTTGCCTCCAACTCTACAGTTAGTTTACAAAACTCAAAAGACAAGTTCTGGAACATTGTTGTTGCAATCTCTTCATTATCTACTTGCACTTCGGCAAGTAGATAGTTGACAGACATCATATGGTCTATGTTATCATTTATACTGCTGCAGTCACTCAATTTTGTGTTATACAATACAGGGAATTAACATCCCTGGTTGCCCAGCGCGGTCACTTACATGTTCCGGAGGGTAGCAGCAGCTCCAGCTCAACTTCCATGGTCTAGCTATCATGTGACTGTCACTCATTTCAGTGAGTATTTCTTCATTGCCTGATCCCTATGACTAGTGCCTAACACTCCCCCCCAGCCTCACCCTAGCCGCCTCCTCCTGCATCCTCACCCTAATACTGCCTGTGACACCTAACTCTGTTGGCATTTTGAGAATTTTGCTGATTCACATGCAGTAATTTCAGATGTCAAAATGTGAATATGTCAGCATTCTAGTATAAACATTATGAATATCAACATGGTATAGGTCGACAATGTGACTAAACCTATGAGGGGCCGTTCAAGTCAAAATATGATGTATGACGAGCTGGACATGATGATATGATGTATGGCAAGCTGAATATGATGTATAACGAGATGGATATAACCTATAGCGAGACGGATATGACGTCATACATCTTATCCAGCTCCCCATACGTCATATCCGTCTCACCATACATCATATCCAGCGTCATATATCAAATCCGGTTTGTCGATGTGGAGGGTAACTCGTTACACTATGGTAACCTATGGGCTTCCTGCCGCATACTGCCACCCCCACTATCCCGCACCACACTTTCTGACCCCTATTCACTTCCCGTCCAGGCAGTCTCCTGGTTGCAGTCACCTCTTCTCTAGCAGCAGCGACTTCACCTTCCAGGTGCAGGAGGAGGAGGAGCCTGGGAGTCACTGTTACCTCCTGCTGAGGCGGTTGCAGTGACACTCAGGCTCCTCCTCCCCCTGCTCGCCAGATGCAGTCATCTCCTCCCTAGCAGCGAAGACTTCACCTTCCAGGTGCAGGAGGAGCCTGGGAGTCACTGCAGCCGTCTCCAGCAGGAGGTGAGGGAGACCCAAGGGGACCCTCTCACCCGGCACCGACGGCTTCGCAAAGGGGAGCTGTTTGCGTAATCGCATATGTTAATATGCAATAATTGGCGGGATGTATTTTAAATTGTTAATTCATCCTTTATCGCTATCAAAGGTTTGGTACAGATGGTACCAGTTGGTACAGGTGGCCACCATCATCTGTCCTGCGGAACGCCCGAACGTGCACACGAGCAGCCACAGTCCTTTGTATTCCAATGTATGCACACGCACGTCAAAGTCGCGGGCACACTAATAGTGAATATGATTCATCGCGACTACATCTGTACACCCCCTCAGTCTGGAATCGTTCGTTAGGCCTGTCTCCTCTGCAAGCCGCAGGTTGCTCTGCCTGTGGTGCAGAAATTTAGCCCGCAGACGGCAAGCTTCAGGAGGCAGGAATGCTAACTAGGACAGGCGTCTTGGCACTACCTTCCGCATAGTTAAATGTGATTTTTGCTAAGCTGAGGCCTTAGCAAAAAAATAAAAAAATCCCCCTGTTACCCAAAGCACAGAAAAATTAATTTATATGTAAACTAGAATAAATTACGGAGCTGTAAGTAAGAAACATATTGGTAAATACTCTGTCTCCCATGGAGAGGCATTTTCATAAGTTCCTAATCACAGTATGGAAATTTCTCATGAGCTATAAAACAGGTACAAATATTCTGTGTATGAATCAAGAAAATAGCCTAGAGCCTGTACACAGAATACCGATGGTGAAGCTCCGCATATAATCATCCCCATGATGTGTGCCGAAATTGGCATTGCCAGAAAGTGAGCCTGAGACTGTTGCTGTTGCCTGAGACTGTTGCCGCGGAGAGGGGGTGGGGCTTAAGTGCGGCAAAATGCATTTTAGCCCCGCCCCCTCTCTGCGGACACGCGATTTCATGTAAGTATATATAACAGGGGCAGACCACAAAAAAATAATAAATACGCCCCCAAATAAATACAGCTCCAATTAGAGTACTCTGGGTCCGATTTATCTTTATTAGCAAAACAAAAAAGCGCACAACTGGACAAAACCATGTGCACTGCAGGTGGGGCGGATGTAACGTGCAGAGATTTAGATTTGGGTGAGTTATTTTGTTTCTGTGCAGGGTAAATATAGGCTGCTTTATTTCTACAATGCAATTTAGATTTTAATTGGATACGCCCCACCCAAATCTAACTCTCTCTGCACATGTTACATCTGACGCCTACCCCCCCCCCCCCCCCCCCCCCCGCCCCACACACACGGTGCAACCTGAGTCTGAACTGCCACTATATACATATGCAAATGACCCCTTGTGCAGCCGTCCACTGACAACACTAATTGCACCCCATAGGATCCACATGTGCGGCTAATTTAGCCAAACATTGAGCGTCTGTATTCGTAGCTTCACTGAAAAAATCCCTGTGCACTAGGCTAAGCCTGACATGCAAAAACCTTTGTTTACCATGCAAATATAGCGAATGATTACCCTCGGGTACACTGGGGACTGCCTCATGGCGTTCATACAGTAAGTCCGTATTACCAGGCCCTGTCAGTATCATTTTGCCATCCTAGCACTTGCCGCATGGACAAACACTCTGCCAAGCAGCGCTCGCGGGGAAGTTGTGGGATCGCAGTTCATAAAAGGTTTAAACCAAAGAACCGTGGATCACTGACTGTTTTATGAGATGCAAAATAATTCGCCCGGAACGCAGGATATGCTAATTGTTGTAGGAAAGGGATTGAGCAGCGAGCGGACAGTGAACAGAGAGAGGGAATAGATTTCTTTGACAGTGGTCTTGTGCCAATTAGTGGGGAGCTGAGGAGTCTGACATAGGTAAATGCCATCTTGTGTCGTCATGGTGACAGTGCGCATGAGAGGTGACCAGGCAGAGTGACTCAGGTCTGGGATTATGTGTGCATTAGAAGGTTTCTTTTTTTATGTTAGGACGGTTTTTGGCATCTTTTTTTCCATGTGTGTATACATTTGTTGTCCTCACGGGATATACATTATTTTAGATGCATGTAAATCATGTGTCAAAGGACCGCAGATTGGGTGATCCTGATTCTATAAAACAGGGTTGTGTCTGCATATAACGCCATAAATGACATAACAATAGTTTATTACTGTTTGTGGGGACAGTACCCCCATCATGATAGTGGATGCATATGCATGACCGGTAGTCAGGATGCCGCTGCACTATTTTAATCATTCACCCAATTTAACATTCTGTCATACTCAGGGTTCGAACCCATCACCTGTTACATTGCAGGCAGATACCTTACTGAGGGAGGGCTAGTTACATCTCTGCCTGTCAGGTGACAGATAGGAGTCAAGCAGTGAACTAGTGCCCTAAGTTAGGGCTAAGTTCTTTTGGTTTTCCATGTATGTTGAACGCTGAACGTAAATCTCCAGCAGTTACATATATTTTCAATTTATTCTTTCTTCCTTTAGAAATGATCCAGTCATATGCAAACAAAGCTTACATTAATGGGGTAGTATACACACTGTCTCTGTACTTTTAATTGGATTCAGTTCTTTTTCTGAGCAAATATTGTTCTTAACGCCGGCCTTACCTCTCACCAATGTAAAATACTGTACATGCAATTGTTTTTTACTTTGATGTATATGCTAAGTGTGCCTCTACTGCCATCTAATGGCTGAAGTCATCACTGCTTTGTCTTGTTTTAGTATTTAATGAATGGAAAGAGGCGGAGCTATCGTGCTTAAGATCTAATGCCTACTGCAGTGGTTCCCAAACTTTTTTGAATCACTGCACCCTAGAGCATCCCAAAAAATTTTTTATGGCACTCCTAGGCCAAATGTTTCTTATTGAGAAATTTAGATAAAAAAAATATTAGATTAAGTAAATTGTGTTAATATGTCATCCTTAGGGTCAAGTATGTAGTGAGGGACAGGATTCACTTCTGTGTGTCCAAATATGTTATGATTGGAAGCCACAAGCATTGCTTTTGCATATTGAATTGACCTCCCGGCCATTCAGGTAGGCAGGGGCGTAACTAGATATTCGTAGGCCCAATAGCAAAGGTTTGTAAAGGCCCCCTATTTAGCAACTGATGGTGACAAATGTATGTACAACATATTACTTAGACAGTAAAGATGGGCCCGCTCCAGCTCTGGGCCCCATAACAGCTGCACCTATGGTAGTTACGCCCTTGCAGGTAGGGTAGGCAGGTATGTTTCAGCTATCTGGTACCTACAGCATGTTGAAGAGCATACACTGCCCCTGCCATATAATTTTAAACTATATACACTCACTGTACTTATAGGTTGTGCGCGCTGTTAAAGGTGGGGGGCAGGACACCGCCTCATCCAGCAGCCTTTTGGCAGTGAAGTCCAGGTTCTAAAGGGCAGCCAGTGTTGCGGTGGTCTTGGTTCATTGTGTCAGGGAAGGTCCGCACTTCGAGCACCTCCATTGCGACCTCCCCACCACCGCTGGAAGGCCACGGCGCACTCTGCAAGGTGGTGTAAGATTAAGGTCAGACAGAGCGCACATCAAAAAGGCTCTGGGGAGTATACCGGTATACCCAGCAAATGGAGAAGGCGGCCATTTTATGGATTTATTCAAAAGTTTATGAAGATGCAGCCTATGAATTCAATGACGTCAACGATGCACTGGACAGCCATTTTGAAAGCTGAATATTCCTGAGAATTCAGCCATTCCATTCGTTAAGAACCAATGCTACATTCACTGCACCACATAGGGCCTGATTCAAGTGAGGATGGAGGTGCGCCAATCTCTGCAAACTACAGATTATTGGTACTTTGTGCAAGCGCAGGACCCATTCTATACGCATGCAAATGGATCCTGCTACACAGGAAGCAGTACAGCACCAGATTGTCGGCGACCAATAGTCTGATGTCATTTGGAGGTGTGTGTCCCCAGCGTATAGGGGGAGGGCAGAGGTCAGGGACCTCTGTTGTCCTTTTCCTGGCCTCTGTGATAGGCATATTGTGTTTCCCCATGGGCAGGGCTCTATCTAGGGGCCCCCTGTGGTTGGGATGTTGTTGTTTTTTTAGCTAAAGGTTTTGTGCATGGGAGTGGGGTAGTGCTGCAGCTTCACCTATCTGCCAATGTGACAATGATTAATGGTGCTGAGCATGGGGAGCCAAGGCACACTGACTGCACAAGTGTGCAGTGCATTACTGGGAGTTGTCTAAGACCATTATTATTATTATTATAATTTTATTTATAAGGCGCCACAAGTGTTTCGCAGCGCCGTACAAAGGAACAATACAGGGAGACAAAGCTTGGCATAACATTGAATAAATAACAAAAATACAGTACAAATAAAGAGCGCCACAGTTCAATACACATTACAGCTTAAATGTAAGTAGTGAGGACTCAATCAACATACAACTAGAGGCTTGAGGCCAATGATGGAGATGAGTATGCAGACGAAGATGGTCACTGAGTGTTGGAGTATAGGAGAGCTGTGAGTGACATGTGAAGAGAAGTGGGCTTTGACAACAGCTGGGAAGAGGGCCCTACTCGGAGGAGCTTACAATCTAGTAGGAAGGGGAGACAGACAGATTACAAGAGGTGCAAGCGAGTGGGTGGTGGTTAGATAGCAGGATGTAAAGAGGCAAGGGGTCGGAGAACCAGCTGGATTATGCAGTGGACGGGTATGCTTTGATGAATAGGTGAGTTTTCAGTGCCCGTTTGAAGCTTTGCAAGGTCGGGGAGAGTCTAATGTAGCGAGGGAGTGCGTTCCACTGAAGGGGTGCAGCACGGGCAAAGTCCTGTATTCTAGCATGGGAAGCAGTGATCAGGGTGGAGGAGAGACGACAGTCGTCAGCCGACCGTAGAGGGCGGGAGGGTGTATGAATGGAGATGAGGTTAGAGATATATGGAGCAATGGAATTAGAGATGGCCCTGTATGTGAGTGTGAAGTGTTTGAAGAGGATTCTGTAGGGTAATGGAAGCCAGACCATAAGACTTTGTACAAGAGGTAAGAGGCTGAGAGGCTTGTGCTGAGCTCTGCTTGGTGGAGCTCATCATATGCTTCTCAGACCCATGAAGGACAGCAGCAGCAGCCTTGTCATGGGAGGGTTTTTAATCAGAGGCAGCGCTGAGCCTATCAGGGCTCCTACAGATTAAGGTACAGAGGGACAAACACTGGCTTTTCATGTGGTATTTTATTATACCATGGGTGCGGCAATGTGTGCATGTGCTCTCTGTTATCACGCAGGACATGTCATTGAAGCTACCCTTTGTGGTCTGCATGCAGCGCACTATCCCCATTCATTCTCCAAACCTGCTTTAATAAGCTGATAATTTTGAAGTAAACCCAGATCTGGTGGAGCTGACGCCTGGGACTCTGTTCCCTGTTTGATGTCTTTATCTTACATCCAGATTCAAAGGCAAAAGTTGCTTATTTCAACAATTCCCTGTAAGTTTTCTTTCTTTTTTATTTTATTTTTACACGATTGCCCGGGGTTGTGTTTTTCTTTGCAAATATCTATCTTTTGACACCTTTTTGAAGTAAAATAAATAAGTAGAGGAGGCAGAAAATACACCAGACAGTCATTATACCCATTGATTGTGCGATAGATGCCAAAAAGCTGCTTTACAGTCCGCACAAAAGGGTACAGACTAGAATGCGCTGAGACGCTGGCACCGTGTAATCAGGGAAATGGCCGCTCTTTCCACCGGAGCAGAAGAAGACGGAGGTAGGATGGATTCGGCATCACCTCAGAGACCCCTCTCTTCCCTGCTCTGCACATTGCTTATTTGCATAGGTTACATCAAATCACACACATTCCTACTGAAGTCCTTGAACTTTGCCAAGTGTATGGTGAATATGATTCTGCATATTGAAGCCTGTCTCAGGAGGGAACAATCATTGACAGCTTCCCATGTACGTGAGCTCCAATATCCAATTTCATGCGTGGATTGTGCACTCAGTAAATTACAGTCTCCTGCAAGCCTCTCACCCTGATATTCCCCCATCTATTCTGTTCTATTAAATCCCTGTGTTTACAAGAGCGGCGACCGGTGTGGGCATCGGTGCCATGTCTTCATTCGTTACAGGCTGATGGTGGTTTTGCATTTCTGCTGGGTAACAGGACATTGATTCCATCCATCTGCTTAGAGGGGGTGCCTATGAAGGCAAGTGTTCAATGTCGGGGGGTGAGCGGTGATAGCAAGCAGGGCTGCCTGCTCCCTGTCACCGTTTGCCCCCACAGTATTCAACTGTCCCCCCTAATATGCCGATTCCCCCTCACTCCATTTTTGGAGCGAGGAGGAATCAGCGTATTTTGCTGCTGAAGCAGAAAAAAAACGGGTGTGGATCGTATTGTCGACCCGACTTAGGTCAACAGTCATTCGGTCAACACCGTTGGGCCGACAGGCAGCAAGGTCAACAGGGTTCTAGGTCGACAAGTCAACATGTGTTTTTTCACTGTTTTTTTACCCAGATGTCGACAGAGTCGACATGGACATAGTTTGAAGTCAACCGCAGCCCCTCACAGCCCCTCGCATTGCTCGCAATGCTTCGGGCACGGTGCCTTGCTGCTCTCGGCACACTATTTTTAGAGGATGGTAGGGCATGAAATACCGCCTGTCGGCACATGTCGGCTCACAAAACAGTGAAAAAACCCATGCCGACCTGTCGACCTAACCCATGTCGACCTAAAACCATGTCGCCCTTGTCCCATGTCGATCTAGACACCTGTCGACCTTCATCCATGTCGACCTAGAACCCTGTCGACCTTGTTGCCTGTCGGGTCGACAATACGACCGTATCCTGCAAAACCCGTGGTGAAATGCAACTGATTTGCTGCATTAGCCACGGGTTTCGCTGGTTGGGGGAACCCTCGCCGTCCTGTGACAGTGAGGATTCCCCTGGAACGTTGAATAGGGCAATCGGCCGGCGAAGGGGTTAAACAGCGAGGTTTTCTGCTATCCTCGCTGTTTAACCCCCTTGCTGGCCGCGGCTACCCCATTGAATATGGCCTAAAGAGTTCAAAGGGAAGTTTTAACAAATCTTTGTAGAGAATAATAAACAGATTTTCATCCCATTCTTTCTCATTTTGATACTGACATCATTGGTGTCAAACTCATGGCCCTCCAGCTCCGGCAAGCAGGTCCGCTCCGATATGCACGGGACCGCACATCGGATGTCAAACATATCCGATTTGGCCACCCAATTTCTCTGCCTGATTCACTGAAATCGGGGAAAAAAGTGGCCAAATCGGAAAACCATGATCCAAAAGCTGAATGGAAATCCGCTCCTGGGATCTCTAGCCGGCTTTTAACCTTTCACACTTAAGGGGCTGTGTCTAGGGATGCCAATCCCGTGGCATTTTTTCAATCCCGGGATTGGGGATTGAAAAATGCTCAATCCCGGGATTCCTGAGATCCCGGGATTGGCCTCCCTGATAAAAAAAAACAACAACTAAACTGCCCGGGTCGCACCATCCCCACCATTTCTCTGTAACCCCCCCTGCCCTGCACTGTCACTTACACGGGGTTGACAGGCAGTAGCAGGACCATCATCTCGAGCAGTCGGTTGGCTTGGAGCATCACAGCGGGCGGGCGGCTTGGAGCATCACAGCGGGCGGGCGAGTGGCTTGGAGCATCACAGCGGGCGGGCGGCTTGGAGCATCACAGCGGGCGGGCGGCTTGGAGCATCACAGCGGGCAGGCAAGCACATCGGGAGGGCGGCTCGGAGCTGCTCAGCAGGCGGGCGGCTGAGCGCTGCACTGGAGGAGGGAGAGTGGGTGACTGGGAGCAACACACCCCGTGAACAGGTGATCAAGTGTGCTGTGCTGTAGCACCATGGCGGCGGCCGGGCTGTGCAGCGTGACGTTATGTCAAGGGTCACGCTGCGCATCCCGACCTCCGCCAAGCCGCTACAGCACACTTGCGAACAGTCGCTGCCGGTATGCCTGCCTGTATTTTACAAGCGGGTACTAATCCCGCAATCCCGGGATTGAAAGGCTTGATCCCGGGATTAAAATCCCGCCGTTTTTAGGCCAAAATCCCGGGATCCCGCCGATCCCGGGATTGGCCTCCCTAGCTGTGTCTGAGTCAGACGATAAATAGCTAAAACTGCAGGGATCCGCGGAAGCCAGATTTACTACCTTATCCGATTGAAACCCGCTTATAGGATCCCGCTCTGAATATACTGCACCCAGTTCATAACGTTGGGGCATTTGTATGAGGCATATTGTTAGCTTGGGGCAATACATTGTGACATTGGGGATTATTCTGGTCCACACGCTCGCATGCGAATTTGCATCAGTTGATGAATGTTTTGCCAAAACATCCATTGGCAGCCGTGCGGGTAACCCGGTGTGCGAGGGGGGGGGGGGTGGGCGGACCTGCGGGAGGCGTTTATGCAACGCTGTGGGCCAGTATAAGGTCCATAGTATGAACTGAGGGCACTGGGACCGATTCAGGCCTGTTCGCACAGGTCTGAATTTGACCCCTCTGGCACTGTTTTCGCTCTGCGTATGTGCATTGTCACCATTGTGCAGCAAGGGCTGTGCGCGCCTTTGGCCAAGTTCATCTGAAACGCTGGGGGTCCACCCAGGAACGCCCCCTGAGTGACAAGCAGGGGGCGTTCCTGGGTGGACCCCCAGCGTTTCAGATACCACCCGTTCCACTATAGGACGGAGCCTATCTGTGAGCTACTTGTCTGATATAAGCATTCTTGTAATTCAGCTGGAGCAGAAATAAGCCGTAGCGGCAGACATTGATTCCCAAATCCCCGGAGAAGGCCGCCATGCTCCCGCGTCCTATTGAACTTGCTTCTGAATTTTCACCTCAAAAGAAGTTCAGCAGAACTGATCAATGGGTGTTATCTGATGCTGCACATGAAAGCGGAGCCTGGGCGCGTGTTGGAGGGCCCTGCTCTCCCGCTATCTCCTTCTGCCTCCGAAATCATTTCAAGACACTCTCAGTCGTGTTATCTGGATTATGTCTCCTACTGAGTTTTTTTTTTTGCAATTATTATGACACAAACTTAAAATTAACGTGTGATTAATTAACAATGTTTACTTGAATAAATTGAAATTAAAAACTGCACACGCCAGGATCGGAACTCCTTTAATGCACCATTTGTGAAAAGAGAAAATGAGTAATGCAATACAAAAATACTCGAGAACCTGGGAAATGTGTCATGAAATGCCCATGAAACGCTGGGTGTTATGATATGCTAATGGACAGTCCTTCGCCCCATGCCTACACCCACCCTTCAAGGATGGGTGCGTGCAGCCAGCGTACAGTTTGTTGGCCGTGGGTGCACGCGCCCAGCATATACACATGCACAGAAGTGCGCAAAGTGCAAACATCAGCCCCGTGCAAACCTGCGGGTGGTGGAGTTCTACATGCAGGGGCGCTTCTTGTGAGTGGTGTGCTTTGGGTAGGCGCACTGGTTGAGGGAGGGGCAGTTGTGGGGGTGCTATGGGTGTTGGAGGTGTGGGTGTGGTGGTGGTGTGGATGGGGGAGGGACGGGTGCGTGGGCAGATGTCGTGTTACCGCAGCTGGGTGCAGGGGTACTGTGGGGTGAGGAGGTCTGGGTGTGGCGAGGGTGCATTAGTACAGTAGTTGGGGGAGTGGCGGATGGCTTGTGTCGACGGGTGGGGGTCTGGTGATGCTGTGGGTGTGGGAGGGGCGCGATGAATGACCTAATAAAAGTCACTGGGAAAACAAACCATAACAAATCAACAGCTTTCTATGCCTGTTCTAATGGCATACACAGCCCCCACATATTACACCCAGTACACATAGCACATAACACCATAGTAGATTATACACAGCCCCCCCACCCCCCTTGGACACCGCACATAATACAGTACAGCACAGTACAATATACACGGTACCACCATAGTACACCCTGTACACACAGCACATACTGTATTACCCTAATACAATATACACAGCCCTATACATATATTCACACACACACAGCCCCCATTCCCTCAGTATACACAGCATGTACCTGTTTATTGCTCATTGCAGGGAGTGACAGTCATGTGGTGGGGGGGGGGAGGCAAGAGAGCACAAGCTGTCACATACCCTCCAACATGACCCATCCCATTAGGTACAAAATGCTCTGTTCCTGGACTTCCCTGCCAGTGGCAGTTACAAATGTGAGCCTACAGCACAGTCCAATATTCAAAGAGGGGGGATCACCTCAACTCTCAGTGATGTTTGGGATGGCAGCTGGTGTGGCTCCCCTTTTTGAATATTGGACTGTGCTGCAGGCTCACATCTGTAACTGCCACTGGCAGGGAAGTCCAGGAACAGAGCATTTTGTACCTAATGGAATGGGTCATGTTGGAGGGTATGCTGTCACTGTCAGCTGAGGAGCAGGAAGTGCAGTCTTGCTACACAGACGGAACAAAGTGTGGGGGCGTGTCCAGCTTCAGAGCAGCCCCGGCTGTGAGCTATCCTTCTCCCGGAGCACAGACTTCCGGTGTGTGCGCGCAGCCACCGCGGGGTTGTGGGTATCGGTGGGCGGCTGTGACTTCACTGCACAGGCCCCGCCCCCACAAGTTCCGGATGCACGTGAGTGTATATGGAGGAATCATTATAAAACGTGAGGTAAAAGGGGCGGAGCTTGTGTATAACGCTGGGCAAGGGGGCGTGACTGTTGTGTTATAATGCTGGGCAGGAGGTGTTTATGTGTATAACGCTAGGCGAGGGGGGCGGAATATGCTAATCTGTCAATCACACAGGTGATTGACAGATCTGGCAAAATAAATTATATATATATATATATATATATATATATATATATATATATATATATATATATATGATATACTGCATTCCCTTCTGTATATTATCACTAGAGTGGAGTGAGCCAAACCATGTTTTAGTTTTGACTTAAATTCACCCCAAATTATAATTTTGATGTAAAATGCTTAAAACAAAAGACATAAAAATCATGGCAATTTAGTTTTTGGTGTGCACCAGCACCGTTTCTTGCATTACACTCTGTTAGCAGAATATTTATTTTGGTTTTGTATACTGTACCTCCCTAATTTTTAGACATGCAAAACTTGAACAAAATAATTCCCGCCCCTCTTTGCATAAAACCCCGCCCACCATCACCCATTGCTGAAACTCTGCCTCTTTCAAGGTCCACAAATGTGAACACTTGTGTGATTTGTGTATAATATTTCTCCATTTGTCCATACTAATTACATAGTATCTGGTACCATACATTAATTTGAATCGGCTATTAAAATTTGAAGGGTGTGATAATGCTTTTAAAAATATTTAGCTAACTCATATGTTAAATGACCATACTCATATCCCCAATACCCCAAAACTAATTTCCTTACACTTGACGATGTTTGGCCAACCCCTAGCATGGGAAAGATGCAATGGTATCACTGTGGAGAGAATAGTGGACACCGACAGTAACTAGATTAATACTTTTTTTTACATCAGTGTGGGTACACCACGGGCAGTGATTGCAGACAACCTTCTTGGCAAACTGTCCACAAGTTCTTGGTGGTATGTTTTGATATTCCACCTTAAGCGGTTGAGTCATCATAGAACGTACCCATTGCTCCAATTCAGCCCAGAGGTTCTCCATGGGGTTAAGATATGGTCAGTTCATTAAAATTTTCAGTAAAACCATCAACCCCATTCTTCATGTAGACTCTGGCGTGAGACGTTCTTTGGGCAATGACCAAACCCAAACACGGCTTTTTAGTCTAAAACGTTTTATTCCGTCATGAATGCTTGACTGCCACAGGATCGTACAATTTCATGTCTGCTGTTGGAGCGTACCATTTCATGTATAACCCATACATACAGTATGGACCATGGTCCATATAGTTAGCTGAAGTAATAAGGTTCACTATTTCCGCTGTCAAAAGCATTTTCGTTGAACATAAATACAATAAACCAAACACCCATTAAAAAATAACAGCAAACACAAGAAGAGCAAGAAACATATTTAAAATATAAAATAATTTTGCATTCGACATTCTTTTAATATTAAACTCATGAATATCATTTAGCGGCATTATAAATAATTACACATGTTCCCGATGAAATACGAAGGATGTAATTAAATTTCAATATTCTGCTCCGTAAGTCCCCGCATCGCATTTATGTTTTATGACGGTACCGAAATTCTCTATTTGAGTGGTAGGTTTGTGTATAAATCAGATTATTGGCCGATTGTTATATTCTCAGAGAGGAAAAAAAATCCCTCTCACAATAGATTAATCTCTTTTGGGTGTGTTGGCTGCGTACCATTATGGCGGAAAGAAAAGGAGATAGATATTCTCCCGCATTCCTCTTAAGGGTTTATAAATTACTTTTACTATACACAGTTTATTCTCAAAGGAGATATATATTACTGATGTTAAAATCTTGCATCCCCAGCAGTCTGGGGATGTATATTCATTTTTATTATATTCCCTGCACAAGTTGGTATGCTAATAAAGTATAATTTTGCTACGGGAGTAAAAAAAAAACAATGGATAATTTAGTGCTATCAGTTTTTTCTCCTTGGTAATGACTTTTGCATATTGTAAAGGCTTTAATGTAGGTAATTACAGGCAGGAGAATCAGAGCATGTTTATCTGCAGAAAAATAAGCCAGAAATCACTTTTACAAGTTACCTCAATAAACATCCTCTTTTACCCCATGTATTACTTTATGGGACAAAGTGCGTGCTAAAATTACCATCATAAATATCACATACAAATTAAGGCGTACATTTATTATTATTATTACAGCTTCTAAAATTACAAAAAGGTGATGTTGCGCATAGCAACCAATCAGGTTCTGTGTGTGATGTCACACAGCCGCTGCAACCCTCCGGCTGAGCGGTCCATACACGCCTCCATTGTCCAGACCACTCCCACAAAACGATCGGTCCCCGCCCCCTCACCACTTCGTCATCTATTCCTGCCTGCTGTGAAATTGTGATTGCCTGTGATTGCAGTTCCAGAGCTCACACATTCGCGCTCCGGTGCACGCACATATGCAGAAGTGCGGAAATGTCCAAATACCGATTTCCGCACTTCTCCATCACAGTGTGAATCAGGCCCTCATTTGGCACCCTCAATCCTTTGGGAATTCTCATTATATACCACACTAGGAGGAGATGTATGAAGTCTTTTATAGAGTGGAGAAGTGACCATAGCAACCACTCAACCAAGGTGGCGGCTTGTGCTGTAGCCGTTGGGTGCGGCGTGGGGGAGAGATATCCAAATTCAGTCACTGATTGGCTTGTGGTCTCAGCACAGCCGTGACATCCCCCAACCACAATCTCTCCCTGAGCAGGGGAAGGCGAGCCTGTCACAGCCCTCTGCCGTGCACCCTGGGAGATGTAGTCCTGGCCGGCCGCTCCTCCATGCTCCCTGGGGTGCAGTCGGCAGTGTTATGAACTACATCTCCCAGAGTCCCTCAATCAGCCAGAGCTGATGTTAAAAAAAAACCAGTACAATCGGTACAGTTTATTTTAGCCGGTACAGACCGTTAAAAAACAGTACTGTACCGGCTGAAACGGAACAGTTGGATGTTATGTGATAGGTAGAAAGTGGCTGGTTGTTATGGCAACTTCTCTGCTTTTTAAAAGGCTTGATACATCTTTAGTTTTGTATCATGCTTTTGTAAGCATTGTTTTACAATACATATGTGCATGCATGAGTCCATATGGAAAATATTGCATATTTTGCATTGGAAATGGTACGTCGCTTTGACCTTTCCACCACTGGGGGCAGATGTTCCTCTGAGAAATATAAAGTCGAGAAAGCGAAATCACTAACCAATCAGCTCCTGTCATTTTCAAACACCGGGGCGGGTATATTAACCACTTCGGTGGTACGCCCGGATATTCTCCGGGCTGATCTGCGCTGCTGGAGCCAAATTTTATCATTGATAAATGGTCCCCTATGTCCATGACAGCATGGGGTGAATATACATTCTAAACATTTCCCATTGCTAGAAAACAGGATCAAATTCATTGTGTGGGCGGCAAAGCTCTCAAATTATATGTCGTACTCAATCAGTCAGCGGTTATAATGGGACTTGATTGGGCAGATGAGTCTATATTTGCCGACTGACCTTCCTGTGCATTAGAATCATTTATATCCATGTTATTCTGCATTGCAAATCAGCTTTCTGTAAAACAAAATTACGTTCATAAAAGAAAATGCATCACAAAGTGAGAATGTAAAATGTGGACTCTTCCTGCAGAAGTACATGGCAATATCTGGGACCCCAGATGAACTCCATAAGAAGACCGCCACTACCTTCTCCCTATTCCGTTACCGTAGTACACCGTTCACCGCAAAAAATGCTGCTCCACCTGTAGCTTCTTCTATATTCATATTTGAATACCTGACTGCATAAAGTTTATGGCAGTTTAAACCTCCCTCGTTACAGCGGAAGAGGCCGCTCCTTGTTCTGCGGAGGATCTGCCAGTGACATCACTGTAGGAAGTCATTCAGTTTAGAGCAAAGGTTTCTAATTGGCACTAAGCAGTCACATGACATTCACTGTACACAAGCCTGTACGTTGTCATCCACTAATAGCTAATCTACATTATGGGGGTTATTCAGGTTGATTCGCAAGGCTGCGAATTCGCAGCCTTGCGAGTCCACCAAACCCCGCCCGGCGAACGCACGCCCCCCCCCCCCCCCCCCCGCCGCCCCAGCAAAGTGCGGCTTCGCATAAACATCCATTCGCTTTGCTGGGGTGTCCGCCCACATCATTCGATGGTCGGTGACCATCGAATGATGTTTAGCGTGCACGCTTATATAAGTGACTTTTGAGTTACTTAGTTTAGCGTGCACGCTGGCGTGATATGGGCGGGCAGCTGACATCCGGTGATGTCAGCTACCCGGCCCACACACCCGCGTCACTGCCTCATTACCATGAGAACGCCCAGCGTTCTCATGGAAACGCCCATGGAACGCTGGTCATTCCCATATGGTAATGGGGCAGCCCGGCGCTCCCCGCCCATCTCCGCCCCCCCCCCCCCTCACTGCCATGGGTGCGTGCACCCGGTGACCCGAAAGGTCGCCATGGGTGCACGCACCATGCGCCTGCACATGCGCAGAAACACGCCTGCGCATGCGCAGACGCACAACATCGGTACTGCGTGCGAATGCGCGCAGTACCGATGAAATCTGAATAAGGCCCTATGGGTGTTATTCTGCCCCAAACGGACGGCTAGGAAAATGCAGGCCAGCCAATTATCGGTTGACTGCGCATGCGTATAAATTGTAGCGCAGATGTGCGAGGCCAATCCAATGTTGTTGTTTTTTTATCGATTGCCGCACTCTAGTCGATTGACAGGAAGCCATCATTTATTTTCAGTCGTTTTCTGGTAGCGTCAGGGAAAAGGCAGGCATGCCCAGGCGTTTTCAGGGCACAGTCCAGCTTGCGTATGGGTTTGCTGTAGGCTTGCCTACTTTCTGGCTGCCCTCTCCGGGAGAGAGAAGCCATCTCAGTGAGGCAGGAGGGCGAGTCTGCCCCCTGGGAGCGGAAAGGGGCAGAATGGGGGCGGAGCCATGAAAGGAAAGCCCTGTTTGGGTGTGCTCAATGTGAATGCGTCATCATGGCCATGCCCCCCGCTATGCAATCCCGGCATTTCAGGCATTGCACAGCGGTTGGTGGGGCTACAATGATGCGATTCAATGAGGGCCATGCAAACAAGCTCTGAATAACCCCCCATGTCTTAAAGCGGCCAGAATTACAAATCACAAAGGATCAGATTTATTAAACTTGGTGAAGTGATAGATTGTCCTGCGAAAACACAGCAGCCAATCGGCTCCCACTGTCCTTTTTCAAACCTAGCCTGTAACACGGCAGTTAGGGGCGGATTGGCTGGGTCATTATCACCGGCCAATTTATCACTTTACCAGGCTTAATAAAGCTGCCCCAAAGTTTTTAATCACGTGATATTAACACCCCGCCCATTATCCCAGATTAGTACATAACCTGTCGGCTCGCCTTGTATTCCTAATATAGCTGTTTCCAAGATTTCCTTCCATTTATAACTCAGCCAGTAACGTTCCTCAGCCAGATCCCTGCTCTCCAGCAGCAGCCCCGCCCCCCTGCTAATGTATTTGTATAGACTGGAGACGGAGTTGGATGCGCCATAAACATACCGTTGTTTTATAATTGCAATAACATTTAAATATATTCATGTTTCCATCCGGTGACCACATTCACTCCGTCCAATTACACTGAACATCATAAACCCTTATTAATACATTATAAACCAGGTGCATTATAAATGCGTTTCTATAACACAGAGAACACTGGAGAAGGGACCGGGCTGTGAGTGCGCATCTCCCGCTGGCCCAATAAACCATTATCCTTTTACAGGTTCCAACAGGAATATTCCAACATTTACAGCCCATATTAAGTGGTTCAATTAGGAGTATTACAAAGAGACCAGAAAGCTTTTAGCCTATTTGTATCCTGATTAGCAATAAAAGCTCTGCATTAAGTCAGCGTGCTGCAATATTTAACATATTTCACAGAACTCACCTAAATGGCTTGTTTGCCGAGCTCCTAATAAGTTTGCTACAGGGCTGTAAGTTAAGGGAAAACAGATAAATGTGTAGCACAGCTCCGAAGGAAGCATAAGATAATATCTACATATTCTCTTACGCTGCACACTCCAACACGGTTTGTCAGCGAGGAGTTGTCACAGCAACAACAGTCACACTACCTGAATAATGAGGCTGCTGATGAAGATGAAGCTCTAAGGCAGAGGTTTGCAACTCATGGCGCACTGAGCAAGATGCTATTATTCTTAAAATGCACCATTAGTTTTGTGCAGTGACGTCATTTCATATTGTACCTCTATTGTTCGCCCATTTACATTATACCACATTATAGTGCCCTCAGTTTACATTATGCAACACTGTAGTGCTGCTAGTTCACACTATGCCCCACTAGAGTGACCCTTTCACATTATGCCACACAATAGTGCCCCCAGTTCCATTGATGCCACATTATAGTACCTCCAGTTCACATTACACCACACTATAGTGCCCCGTTCACATTATGCCACACAACAGTGCCCCCAGTTCCCTTTATGCCACACTATAGTGCCCCCAGTTCCCATTACACCACACTATAGTGCCCCAGTTCACATTATGCCACACTTTAGTGCTCCTAGTTCACAATATGCCCCAAGATAGTGTCCCCAGTTCACATTATACAACACTATAGTGCCCTAGTAAACATTATGTCACACTATTGTACCCCTAATTCACATTATACCACACCATAGTGCCCATAGTTCACATTATGCCAACCTATAATGCCCCTAAGTCACATTATGTCACACTATAGTGTCCCCAGTTCTCATTATGCCACTTTGTAGTGACCTTAGAAAACTTCATACCACAGTGTAGTGCCCCATTAAGCCACATTATTGTGTCCGAGTACACATTATGCTAGATTGTAGTTCCCCAGTTCACATTATTCCACATTGTATTGCCTACAGTTTGAAATGACTTCCCTTTGAGTCTCTGGGGGCTGATGTACTACAACGTATGTGTGGTCTACTGACGGCATCCATAAGCGGATCCCTCTCCCAGTACTTTTTGCAAAGTGTAGCCTATATGATAAACTAGCTAACACACCACACTTCAGAATTCCGGAACATTTGGTAAGAAAGCAGCCCGTACATTTCACTATGGTGCCTTTTTTGTGGTCGAAAACGATATATCTGCTGTAGTCTCATGTAGATTCATTCGGTGGATAATTATTATTTTAGGGTACCCTGAAAATGGGTGTTTTGGGGGGACATCCTGCAAAGTATTGATAAGTAATCCCCTGCGGCTTCCTGCTGTGAACTATTCAAGATCATTACAATTCTGATAGTTTAAATTTCTTGGTCATAGCGACAGAAATACCGTGCAACTTCTAATATCTGTATATTTGTCACTGTAGCGAATGCATTATCTTATATTCATATAAGACGAGTCTCTTATTGTAGAAATGATTAGGATATATAGTGTTCATTCTAGCACCCGCTATCTTTGAAAACCCATGCAGTTCCTCTTCCCTGCCTGGGGTGTCGCTGTCTGCTGTGGTGTTTCTAGCATATGTTTGGTTTGCATATCAGTGCTGATATGAAGACCACACTGTGCTAGAAGCACTACAGCAGACAGCGACACCCCAGGCAGGGAAGAGGAACTGCATGGGTTTTCAAAGATAGCGGGTGCTAGAATGAACACTAATATTAGCTACATTACTGTAACAGATGTTTTAAACACTTTAACATGTTCGAAGGAATTTGTGTCAATTTTAGGATGCGCGTCATTAATGCAAAATACAGCACACGCGGTATAAACCAATCTCAAATAAAGGATGGCGGAAATAAATGGCTCGTTCCGAGTGTACAAGCTGGGAAGGTAGGAATTCATATTTCCAGTGTTTGCCTAATGAAATATCTTGCATTAAAACAAATATGACCAGCAGAACACCCGAGATTAGCAGTTTAATTTCTGGATCACTTTTTACACACAACTCTTTGAAAACTCATTTTGCGAGCCCTTTGATAACGGGAGTCGCCGGTGCGCTCAGCCAGAAATTCACTTTTGATTGCCCTGCGTGCTTCATAGATTACGTTATAGCATCACATTATATTTACTTCAAAGCACTTTAGGTCACGGAAACCAATCGGAAATTCCTTGGTTTATTAGTCGCTCAGAAAGAGGATTTATTGAAGGGTTTCTTCACTTTCCACGCTGTCTTCTGACGAAGTAATTTCAATTAGTCTCATGCCCCAGTATATTCCTGAACACAGAAAATACAAATAGCACAATAGAATTTCTTAAGTGTTGGGGTTAGTTCTGAATTTATCGTTCTTATTGTTGAGATATTGGCACAGATAATGCTGCGTATAAATATTGGCATTAATATGTAACTCAGGGGTAGTTGTACAAAGCAGTGATAAGGGAGGAGAAGTAATAAAGTGCCTGGTACTTTATCACCGGCCAATCAGCTCCTAATTGTTCCTTTTTAAGCCCAGCCTGTAATTTAACAGTCAGGAGCTGATTGGCCGGTGATAAAGTACCAGGCACTTTATCACTTCTCCTCCCTTATTGCTGCTTCATACATCTGCCATGAAGTTTGCTTGGCGACATCGATCTGGCCAGTGAAGAAGCAGTTCTCATTGCAGTTTGTGCCGCCCCCAAGCACATGATATTACTCAAAGGGGGTGTGGCCACAGTCAGGATCAGAAGGGACTGAAGCACAGTTCAAAATTCAAATAGGGGAGACACACCCACTGCCTGTGAGCCAGTCGGGAATGGCAGTTGGTGAAAGCGGGTGATGCTCCCCTTTTTGAATGGTGCCACAGCCCGCCTCTGGAGCCGCCACTGGTCAGGATACTTCGGGCAGCTGGTCATATTCCAGGGTGTGTGCCCAAAGTGTCCTTTGATGTCACTAGGTGCAGAATGTCAGGGGTCACAGCAATGGAAGCCAAGGGTCCTGATTTAGGAAGGAGGCTCCTGATTCTGCAGTACCTTCGCACGTGCTTGAACAAAGCCTAAGCCCATTTAGGTAGCAGGTGCTGAATATGTGTGTTTAAGTAGGGATAACCATCGAACATCATTGGTCTGCTAGTGACGGTCATGGCGGAGGTCTAGGGTGGACTGCGGAGGACTACTGTCGATGGTGGCCATGGGGTTTTTATGCTCAATCTACTGGAGTCCAGCCAAATGTGGACAGCTCACCCTAGCACTCTGTATGGTACATAGCTTCGCTGCTGGCACGTCAGTACTTGCCAACATTCTGGCTGCTCCTTCTGCCCCTTGCATCATCAGATCCCCCTCTAAAATGCCGTCTTGTGGACAACTGTGTGAGGAAGGGGGTTGGCTGTTGTGGGAAGAGGGTGTGACCAGCCAGGACACTTGCCCATTTTTCCAGGGGGGTGGATCTCCTCCAGAGCTTCCTGCCCAAACCGGAAGAGTACCCGAGGCCCGTCAATGTAACTGATTTCCTGCTATAACTATAGGGCATGTGCCTATTATAAAGCAACAGAATTGCCAGATATGAATATTAAAGCATCCACTGCTTTAAAAATAAACGTGAACCCCCTCTTTCCCCCCTCTTTCCCCCCTAAAGCAACAAGGTTTGTAAGAGGCAAAATTGCATCTCCTAATACCCTAAATTGTTAATAAAACACTATTATAGAACACATATTAACTATAACTGGTTTATAATGTTGTCTTTGTGCCGGCTGGATAAGACAACATTGGGATTACAATAGTAAATGAGGCACATCGGCTTACAGTATGTCTGTCCTTATTGTGCTATATAAGTATAACATGGTGTTTAGATGCTGTGTGCGCGGCGCTGGGGGAGAGGCGACGAGGATTGGTCTATGAACTCGGTGTAGCGATGCCGTTCACCACAGCAATTCTGCGGGGAGTTTTACATCTTGTTTTAATTAAATGTTGTGACACCTACGGAAATTTCATTAGAAGGAGAAGAGATGGCTAATTGGAAAATTGCTCAGTCCCTCTCCTTGCTAATGCTACGGGGGGATATCAAACAGCAACATAAATACTGCATTTTGTGTCATATTAGAACATTTATAAGTCTGTAAATCTGGAAAAGTCTGTTTTCCTTGGCCTCTGATATCGCTGATTAAATTACCTGTTCTACCGAAATCTTCATCTACATCTATATATATAGCAGGACGATAGTTTCCTGTCTCCAAGCATGGTGCGTCTGCAGTATTTACTGTACAAAGGGTTCAGTAATCAAAGGGTTCTTTTGCTTGAATTCTATATGTTGACTATAATTCGGACTTTAACACAGTAATTCCATCATCGCTAGTTAGTAAACTCTCCAACACTGGGTTGAGTGAGTGCATGTGTAGATGGATTCTTGATTTTTTGTCAAATAGGCCACAGGCTCTTCGGATAAAACCTGATGGTCAGTACAGGGGTTCCTCAGGGGCGTGTCCTGAGCGCTCTGCTGTACTTGTTACTTACCTACGATTGCTCTGCGATCTTTGAACGTGTTCAAATTATCAAATTTGCAGATGACATCGCTATACTGGGTTTTATTGCTGATAACAACGAAATAGAGCACAGGTGGGAAGTTTCCAGACTGGAGTCTTGGATTAGAGTCAATTGTCTGGTCCTAAATGTCGAAAAAAGTAAGGAAATGATTGTGGACTTTAGGAAATGCCATCTAGTCACGTAGTGTCCACTAGTTCTTAACGGACAACAAGTTGAGTTAGTCGAGCCTTTTACATTTTTTACGCATAAACATGTCAAAAGATCTCAATGCCCACAGACATTGGGGGTTATTTTGTTTCACTCTTTCTGACAAATTCCTTCTTAGATGGACAAAACCATGCGCACTGGAGGGGGGGCAGATGTAACATGTGCAGAGAGAATTAGATTTGGGTGAGTTATTTTGTTTCTGTGCAGGGAAAATACTGACTGCTTTATTTTTACACTGCAATATAGATCTCACTTGAAGTAAAACCCCGCCAAAATCGAATTCTCTCTGCACAAGTTACATCTGCCCCCCTGCGGTGCACATGGTTTTGTCCATCTTAGAAGGAACTTGTTAGAAAGAGTGAACCAAAATAACCCCCCTTGTTATAAAGAAGGCAAATTAGTGTATACATTTCTTGAGGAAATTACGTTCGTCTGGTATGTGCAGGGGAACTCTGGTGAAGTTATACTCTTGTATTATTGAGAGTGTTCTCACCTACAGTATGTTTTTGTATGGTTTGGAATTTGCAATGCCACTGAAAGTAGATCTCTTCAGAGAGTTGTTCAACAGCAAGTAAAGTAATTGGGGCAGCTTTACCAAGCATCCAGCATGTATACGAAAAACCTGTCAAAAGTGAAAAGTATTTTGAGGGATCCCACGCACCCTAGTGGAGAGTTGTTCTCCCAATTACCATCGAACAGGAGATACCGTTCAATGTGTAGAATAAGACATTTTAGGGAGAGTTTCTTCCCAGTGGCAATTCACACTTTAAATAATTAGTGGGAGTATTGGTGGTAAGAAGTACAGTTCTGTACCCTGGTGTTGTCTTATTCCTTTTGTTTCTGTCTATGCTGATCTGTTTACATTTGAATTTCGTTAATTGTTCATATTTTATGTGGGCATTTGATGACAATAAATATTATTATTATTATTACACTGAGTAGATATTTCCCCACAGTCCAGGTTTCAGCGAAGATGGTTGAATCTAAATTACTGATATACAAATGAAGTCACCTGTGCTTAAGTATGGCTATCCTTAAAACCTGGACTGTTAGGGTGGTACTGGCATCCTGGTGCAGTGGACGCTGGCAGTCAGACTGACAGCGGAATCCTGATGTGTAGAATTTTTTGAATTTTGACACCCCTGCGGTAAGTATTCTAAGCTGCCCCTCCTTACCTGCAGCCTAACCCTTACTCTTTCCTGCAGCCTAACCCTAACCCCTCACTTTAGTGCCCAACACACTTACAATCCATCTTATTTATTTACAGTTTCTTATATAGCGCAGCAGATTCCGTTACGCTTTACCATCTTACATCCTAACCCTAACTTATCCCTTAAGTGCCCACCACTAACCATCCACCTTAAAGCCTAACTCTAACCTCCTCCTTAGTGCCTAACCCCAGGGGGAACTAGTTCCACCTCCACCAGAGTTATGCACTGTATTTTTAACACCGTGCATAACTCTAACCCTCCCCCCTCGCACTGTAACCTAACCATCTCATCCTCACATAGTCTAACCCTAACCCCTCCACTTAGTGCCCAACAGTAATCATCCATCTTACTGCCTAACTCTAACCTCCCCCTTAGTGCCTATCCCTAAACCTCCCTCCTCACACTGTAACCTATCCTTCTCACCCCTACACAGCCTACCCCTAACTCATCCCCCAACCCCAGGGGGACTAGTTCCACCTCCACCAGAGTTATGCACAGTAATTTCAACACCGTGCATAACTCTAACCCTCCCCCCTCGCACTGTAACCTAACCATCTCATCCTCACATAGTCTAACCCTAACCCCTCCACTTAGTGCCCACCACTAACCATCCATCTTAAAGCCTAACCCCAGGGGGAACTAGTTCCACCTCCACCAGGGTCAAGGACAGAAAAGACTGTCCCAGAAGCTTCCTTTCTGCCATGGAATATGTGATGTCAAGCCATCATGAGAAACTACTGCTGTGTGCATTATGTGTAAGGGGCACTACTACACTAGGCATTTTGTATAAGAAACACTGCTGTGTGGCATACATGTATAAGGAGTACTACTGTGTAGTGTAACATGAATAAGAGGCACTACTGAGTGATGTAATGTGAATAAGGGGCCCTGCTGTGTGTCATAACTTAAATATGGGGCACTACATGCGGTATAATGTGAATATGAATGTGCTTTTATGTCATTTAGATTGGGAGCACTATTGTGTGACCATACCCCTTCCTGTGAGACCACTGTCCTTTTATAAAGTATGGGATGTGGAGCACAAATTTATAGTTTGCAGGGGGTGCCGAAAACCTAGCACCTAACGGGGATGGTGGCTGGCAGGGGGAATAAGTTCCACCACATCTCCAGGACCACTTTAAGCCCTAACTCTCTACACTTGCACTGTAACCTAAACTTCTCATCCCCACACAGCCTAACCCTAACCCCAGGCATGGCCAAACTGTGGCCCTCCAGCTGTTGTGAAACTTTACATCCCAGCATGCCTTGCTATAGTTTTAGCATTCTCTAATAGCAAAGCTGTGGCAAGGCATGATGGGACTTGTAGTTTCACAACAGCTGGAGGGCCATTGTTTGGACATGCCTGCCTTAACCCCTCCCCTTAGTGCCCAATGCTAACTGTCCATCTTACAGCCTAACCCTAACCTCCCCATTGGTGCCTAATCCTAACCCCCCCCCCCCCCCTCTCCTACCATCTCATTTCATTGGTTACATGGCTTGTGTAGCTGTCGGGCTCAGAGCAAATCACGTCGTCAGAAACCATCACAACATATATTAAGTACATGCAATATAAACAAGCCATTGTCATTGTCACTCACGGAACATGGGCTGCCGTATCCGGAACGCTGCCAAATGGAAAATGCATTTGATAAACTAGTGTGTTAGCGCAGTCTACCTGCTGCCTGGGCTTTATCACCACTGACTGTTTAATATATTGGTCCAGTAAACATGCCTGTCACACTAGTGTTTTGAAATGAAGATAAATCGTGGTGCGCCGGCTTCCCCCATGCATCATAACTCCCGCGTGGTGTAGATCGCTTTATAAATACTAAACTTTCCAGAACCCGCATGCACTTAAAACTAAAGGGAAACCACTGAGAAATGGAATGGGTATTATCAGATTGTAAAACATATAGGACTTTATTCTAGTCCGCACGCAGCACTGCGAATTTTGCAGCACTCCAAATGGGAGCACCTATTAAACGCTGGGTGTTACCATGGACGCAGCCCATCACCGTCGCCCCGCACTGGTAGGTGCAAACGGGATGACAAACTAGCAGTATGCGTATGCACATGCACAGAAATGCGCATTTGTAAAATATTGCTTCCCCGTGCGAAAGCGTAGGGAGCAAGTACACTAGAAAAAACTCCATAAGTGCTTAAAGGCTAAACCTATGAAATGAGATATTTAGGTCTGTCACCAGTTTTCATGTGTTGCTGTCCCCAGGGAAGGCTCCAGAGAAATGGCTGCAGCTCACTTTAAAATCCAAATAGGGAAGGCACAGCAACTGCCATTTCCAACTGACTGACTGGCAGTTGGTTGCTCCGCTATTTGAATTTTGGACGGTGCTGCAGTCCCTCCGCTGTAGCCGCCACTGGTACTCACCCAGCGCTATATATTTATCAATGTTTTAGTGGATTGAATTTAATGGGAGCCTTTGTTACCCAACTTGTGGAACGTCACTCATCTAGTTCTCCCCCACTATTCTGATGATGAATGTGGATCATAGCGTAGTCAGTAATTAGGTTGACCAAAAATGTAACATGCACAAGATCGACATGGAAAAACTTCAACACAACCAAAATGTCGACATTGAAGTGGTCCCCACATGGAAAGGTCAACATGCATTTTTCATGGGGTTTTTTGGTCAATGTTGACACCTGAGAATGTGGACCCCCAATTAATGTAGCACAAACCCTCGCATGGGCAGGTGCCTCATTACACTACCGCTGTGCTCGGCACACTTTACCTTTCCCGATGGTGAGTGCTGTACACACTACTAGGGTTCTGCTCACTAGGAGGAGGAGGGATCTGGTTCACAATTGCCCTATTGCCCATTGAGGTCATCATTAATAGCATCTTAACCCCTTCAGTGGTGGGTTTTTTTTTTGGGAGCGCTCCCCACTGGGAGAGTTTTTTATGGGGAGCGCTCCCTTTAAAAGAAAAACACCACTACCCCCCTGGGTCCGGGCAGCGCCGCTGAACTGTCAATCAGCGGCTGCCCGGACCTGCGCCCCCCCCCCCCCACCGCATCGCTGTCCCCGGCAGCCGGCTTGTCATAAGCCGCCCCGGGGACTTCTATAGAAAACCCGGAGGGGAGGGGGGAGGAGGAGGCAGTACAAAAAAATCTTTCAATAAATCTTTAACTTTAACAAAGTCACAATAATAAAGATCAAGAGATGATCTTTATTATTGTGACTTTGTTAAAGTTAAAGATTTATTGAAAGATTTTTTTGTACTGTATGTTATAGGCTCCTTGAAAAAGGTCCGCACAGGACCGAAACGTCGGGGCATAACCTATCTGCATGTCATTAAAAATCGACTTGACTGATTGAAAAAAAATTAATTTCCATTACTTTGGAGTTTTACACATATTGGCCCTTATTCTAATCGATGCGGTACGGCCCGCGTGCGGCCGTACCGCCGATGTTTTGACACTGCACATGCGCAGAGGTCAATCTGCGCATGTGCAGCCCCCTTCGCCGCAGACGGATTTCGTCCGCCGCAAAGGGGGCGTTTAGGGGCGTGAGGGGCTTCATCCCCTCATTTCCCTATGTGTACGCCCCGCGTTTCATGGGCGTTCCCATGCAAACGCGGGGCGTATGCATGGAAATGAGGGGATGACGCAGCTCATGGGGGCGGAAAGCTGACGTCGCCGGATGTCAGCTTTCAGCCCCCATACAAGCTACCACACGGACGATTGTCCGTGTGGTCTCAGCTTGCGGGAGCTGCCGCGGCGTGCGGACCTGCCTTCGATGGTCGACGACCATCGAATGCAGGGGGCAGCTCCCACCATGGTGGAGGCGTAGCCTCCACCATTTTTATGCGGATCGCCAGCCGTCCGTGTACGGACGGCCGTGGCGATCCGTAGGGTGGGCGGGGATTGGTTTGTGCGGCCGGAGCCCCGTGTGCGGCTCTGACCGCACCAACCAGAATAAGGGCCATTGTGTTGGATTTTCTATGAGGCGAGTGCCCGACATTCCACAATCTTGAATAGTTGTGGAAACACCCTGGACTATATACAGTATATATATATATATATATATATATATATATATATATATATATATATATATATATATATATATATATATATATATATATATATATATACAAAGTGGGTGGCTGGCACTCTTCCTGCTTCTGATACCTATGACCATGGTGCCTTTAGTGAGATGGATGGTAAACGTGAAAAAAGACAACGCAATCACGGGTTAATGAAAAGAAATTCAAAGTGTATTCACATAGATATGCCTGATGTTTCGAGGCTTGACGCCTCTTTTTCACACCTTGAAAATGAGTGTGAATACACTTTGAATTTTTTTTTATCAAACCCGTGAGTGCCGTTGTCTTTTTTCACACACACACACACACACATTTGGTGGTAGACAAAAGAACGAAAACAAGACAATGACTTGCCAACAACTGGATCATGGGTGTTTGAATCTCCCAAATCCACAGCGCACGTCCAGACCATTGTAATTTAATTTCCCAGGAGAGCCATTAATGGTCTCAACATTTGTGGGAAGAACGCACCCAACTAATAAATAAAAAAGTAGCATTCACAAATAGACAAATGTATATATATATATATATATGTGTGTGTCACTGTCAATCAAATATTTATTAAAGGGGGAAGTGAGTGACCTACAAGTCAACGTCAAGGTGTACAACGGTCATGGGCTTACAAGCCTGCCTGAATGGGTGGTACGTTATTCTCCACTTGATCTCTGATCAAAGCTTAGTAAATAGACCCATGTATTATGTATGTGACCTTAGTCTAATATGAAGATATTCTGCAAAACGAATCTGTGTCAGGGGAATGCTGACGCGTCACTCTTCCGCCGAAACCCTTTTGGCGGTGATGCGGGTGATTCTCCAAGAAGGTTTATTTTCAGCCTTAGCAATTAGGGAACAAGGATGGAAGTCAGAGTAACTAAGACATATTTTAGAATCATTGTGCTGGTAACCTGTGTATAAACTGTGTATAAGATTTCACTTACAGTGCTTGTAAAACACTGAATAATTCACACAATAATGGACTATGTACACGTAACTGAATATAGCCCTCTTCCGGCCACTCGCCTCTGTGCACCAGTCTGCCATGGTAAGAGGTGGGCAGAGCAGGAACAGAGTGACTAGGCTGTGGAAGATCATCCATTTCCAACACTGATACTATTGTTGGAAAAGCGCAGCAGAGGCTATTCTTCCTTAGGCAACTGAGGAAGTTCAACATCCCACAGAAGTTTCTGCTCCTCTTCTACTCCGCGATTGTGGAGTCTGTACTGTACTCCTCAATACTGGTCTGGTACGGCTCTGCCAGTGAGCGAGACAAATGCAGACTCCAAAAGGTAGTCAGAACTGCAGAGAAGATAATCGGGACGGACCTTCCCTCTGTCCAGGACCTGTACCTGTCCAGAGCAAAAAAGCAGGCACCGAAGATAGTCAAGGACCAAGAACATCCTGACCATGGCTTGTTTAACCTGCTGCCATCAGGCAGATGCTACAGGGCTATTCCCACCAGAAGCCTAAAAAGTTTCTTCCCTCAAGCGGTTCACCTGTTGACACGTGAACTCATGAACACCTCAGTGTGTAGTGGCGCCATTACCCTCTGCACATAATCTAACACGGTGTCCCCGCGGAATAACTTTCTGTATGAATGTATATGTTCCCCCACCTATTTATATTGTTTATTGTTTAAACTGTATGTTGTTTACTTGTTACCCACCCGGCTGTTGCACAGCAAACCGAAACAAATTCCTAGTATACACAAGTATTCCGGCCAATAAAGCTGATTCTGATGGCCGTTATTATTTCACAGATTGGCCTGTGGGCTAATCACAGACTGGGGGGGCAGAGATTCTTGGGATTCAGGGATGGCCATCCTTAGCCATGGGTGACATATCAAGTGGAGGAACTAGCATTGCATTATGAGGTGTAGCTTCTAAGGGGGGGTACCTGGCCTAACCTTCTAAGACCCCCGCTCTATGTTCTAAGCTTGTTCTAATGAGCCCAGTGTGCTGGACTTTTATTGTTGATGCCACCCCTGAATTGTGCTATTGGATTTAACAGAGCGGGGGCCTGTGATCTGTCTTTGGACGGCGCATCTGTTGAGTATTTCTCCTGTCTTCTGGTTTCATCACTTTATCTAGCAACAAGCACAGTGTCACTATCTTACTGTATCTCATTAGTAGTCTCCTTCCGAAAATCTGTTTGTCTACTTGGGTACATAGGGATTTGGCCTAAAGTACCATTAGAAATGTTGGGCACCAGTGCACAGAAGGGGGTGTGACTATGGCATTTGGGCGTGGCCATTATATGTTTATTTTATTTATTTACAGTTTCTTATATAGCGCATCTGATTCCGTTGCGCTTTACAATTGTAAACAGTGATAAAACATACTGGGTAACAACAGACAGACTTGGAGGTAGGAGGGCCCTGCTGCAAGCTTACAATCTATAGAGATATAGGAGGGAAGCACAAGGATAGGCACCAGTAATAGCATAATTTGTAGGTCCAGAAGGGAAGCTATATAATACATAATTGCCTCAGAGGGTTATGCGAATGGAATTTAAATATGATAGGCTTGCCTGAAGAGGTGAGTTTTCAGGGAACGCTTGAAAGTTTAAAGGCTGGTGGAGAGTCTAATTGTGCGTGGAATGGCATTCCATAGGATGGGAGCAGCCCAATGAAAGTCCTGTAATAGTGAATGGGAGCTAGTGATCCGTGCAGAAGAGAGACGCAGATCTTGTGCAGAGCGGAGTGGTCGAGATGGGAGATATTTTGAGATAAGTAAAGAGATATATGCTGGTGCAGTATGGTTAATAGCTTTATATGCTAGCAGAAGAGTTTTATATTGAATACGGTAAGATACAGGTAACCAATAGAGGGACTGGCAGAGCGGATCAGCAGACGATGAGCGTCTAGCAAGGAAGATCAGCCTAGCAGCTGCATTTTGAATGGATTGCAGTGGTGAGAGTCTGTTCTTGGGAAGACCAATTTGGAGACTATTGCAACAATCAATGCGGGATATAATGAGTGCATGGATAAGAGATTTAGTAGTGTGAGATACGGTCGTATTTTGGATAAGTTTTTTAGATGCATGTAACATAATTTGGTAATAATTGAATGTGGGGAACAAAGCACAGTTCAGAGTCGAGGATGACCCCTAGGCAACGAGCTTCTGGGGTAGGGTAGATTGTCGAGTTGTCAACAGTGATGGAGATATCAGGATGGTAACTGTTCTTAGTTGGCGGGAATATAAGTAATTCCGTTTTGGAAATATTGAGTTTGATGTGGCGAGAAGACATCCAGGATGAGATGGCAGAGAGGCATTCAGAGATATGTTGGGACCTTTGGTGTTTCCAGTCAAAAATTCTGCAACACTGAAGGGGGCGTGACCACATCATGGAAACATGGCGGTTTACCGGCTCTCGGGCCTGAGACTTGGTATTATTTTAACAAAAAGTGTTCTTTCAACTCATTGGAAAATGGTCATTACAGTATGGGCTTTATGTGAAACTGCACTGTGATGCATGGCATATGCACCTAATCTTGTTCTCAGTATAGTAACCGCACGGACTAACACCGAAAAAGGGTATTCTTCGGGACAGTGCTATGTTCAGGGAAGAGAACAATTGCACAAACCGTTCTTGCAGGTCCGGCTTCGTTGGCGTCCCCCCCTGGTGCTGTAAGAGTACCCTAAACATCTGTTGCAAATTACTCATTGCGAGTGTGAAATATAACTCAGTAACTCTGAAACCCCTTGGAAGTAATATTCTATAATACAGAACACTTGCTTGGGATCACCTCTCTGTACACAGGCAATAAACCTGCCAACGGCAGCTCTGGGTCACACTGACATCCCAAATGTCATCTCCTCCCATTGTATCCCACAGGTCCCATCGCCACCTCGTTAACACAAATATATTTATTTCCTGCCAAAAACATTATTATGCATTAGAACATTTAGACACACCATCCTTGTAACACTCATTCAATAAACCAATATCATCTGCATAAGCAAAGCCTAACGAGCGTTCTGCGAGACAGATATCAGAAATACGGGGGACGGTTGTGCTCGGCTCGGTGACATTGATGAATAGGCCAGAGCGATGTTTATTACATTACACACAGAGAGGCCAGTTAACTGTTTAAGCGTTACTCCATTATTTACAGATAATTGTTTTTTCTTTGTTAATGGAAAATGCAGCTTTTCCACAAGAGCAACTGAAGGGATAATGTTGGGGACTTGTCTGTCCCTCCCTTCGATGTCAATGTTACGATCCACGGTGATGCGCGGCAATAACCGGAGAAATAGCGGCCATTTTTGTGGAAAATAGAGGGAATTCTCATTTAGTTTTTTTTTTAGTTTTTTTTTATCTTTTCTCCAATTTTCAGTAACAATACTAAAATCAGAAAAAAACGTGGATACACGAAACCACGTCTTTTTACGTGGACATGAGCGCCAATTAGCGTTTTTAACGGTAGTTTCCGCAAATACTGATTTGGCTTCTCAAAGAGCCGGATCTGCAAACATGAATCCCGGCCATTTCCCAGCATTGATTATTGCAATAGTCTCCTAATTGGTCTTCCCAAGAACAGACTATCGCCACTGCAATCCATTCAAAATGCTGCTGCTAGGCTGATCTTCCAAGCAAGACGCTCATTGTCTGCTGATCCGCTCTGCCAGTCCCTCCATTGGTTGCCTGTGTATTACTGTATTCAATATAAAACACTTCTGCTAGCATATAAAGCTATTAACCATACTGCACCAGCATATATCTCTCTACTTATCTCAAAATATCTCCCATCTCGACCACTCCGCCCTGCACAAGATCTGCGTCTCTCTTCTGCACGGATCACTAGCTCCCATTCACTATTACAGGGCTTTCATCGGGCTGCTCCCACCCTATGGTGCACAATTAGACTCTCCGCTAGCCTCCAAACTTTCAAGTGTTCCCTGAAAACTCACCTCTTCAGGCAAGCCTATCATATTTAAGTTCTACACGCATAACCCTCTGAGGCACTTATGTATTATATAGCTTCCCGTCTGGACTTGTAACTGGGTGGGACTGCTGTGCTGTTACTGGTACCTGTCCTTGTGTTTCCCTCCTATGTCCCTATAGATTGTAAGCTTGCAGCAGGGCCCTCCTACCTCCAAGTCTGTCTGTCGTTACCCAGTTTGTTTTATCTCTGTTTACAATTATAAAGCGCAATGGAATCTGCTGCGCTATATAAGACACTGTAACGGAATCTGCTGCGCTAGATAAGAAACTGTAAATAAATAAATTTCCTAGTGAAAATGGTCGGGATTGAATAGCGAAATCCAAAAATCGTAAATAAGGGAAATGATCGAATACTCCCCTTATTCACCCCCAGTTATGGGATTTGTGAAGCTATTACAGCTCCCCCTTCAGTAGTGTGGGGCAACAGTCATGAATAACTGCCATGTTACAGGCTGTGTTTGAAAAATGGAAGTTAGGAGCTGATCAGTTGGTAGTTTATCTCTCTCCAGTTTATCACCACCCCAAGCGTTGATGCATCCTGCCCTGGGACGGATAAGATATGGTTGGAGTTAGCATCGCTGCTGCTTACCTAAACAGCATTCATGAACTTTGTTATTCAGTCACACTGTCCTTTGTTATATTTCAAGATGCTGTCATTCCTGGGATTCAAACCCATTGCCTGTGGCATTGCAGTCAGACACTTTAGTCCTGAGCTATCTGACCCTTCATGTTATGCCCTTCCCCCACAAGGACATGTGCCTTATGTCCCTCGTGGAAACATTGAGGGGGGGGGGGGGGGCTCTGAGCAGAGACGCACAGATATATTAATGCAGCAGAAGGGATCCATGAGGTCACTCAGACTGGCACCTTGGCACCCCCACAAAACAGAGGTGACAAGCCTTATTTTTTATTTTATACTGCTCCTGTCATCAGCTCCATCCCTTTTCCAACCACCAATGGCTGCAGACCACATTCCCCGTTGTCTGGAGGCTAGTAAACAATCCATATCCCTCTGCATGTTGCCTACCATATAATGTAAAACTGATTAACACACGGTTCATAACGAGGCCCCCAATTGGTACCCCTGTATGTGGGGGACCTAGCTGGCTCTCCATCGTGTCCCCAAACATTGTCACTTTTTCCTGAACGTCAGTTGAGCCCACAAGATGGCCGCCCCCACTGTGTGGAAGTGACAGGAACACTTCAGGAACCTAACACCATCTTATATATATAGAGAGTGATTAAAACCAATACCTAACAGCCTAACGACGTGTAATTAGGAGATGTTTATTGCTTTGCAGAAAGACAAAGGACTCCGCTTTAAAGACCCAATTAAAATTGTTGTCGTTATTAACCTTTTCCTCTCCGGGCCAGCTGATTGGGCTAGCAGACATATCTATCGGAAGACAATCAGAGCACCATTTTGCTCCATGTAGGCTTGACACATATATCATATAACATACATTATATACGAGATCTTACAAAGACTCTGTTGTGAAAAAAAAACAAGTACGAGGTCTGTAAAAAATGCACATGTATTTTTCAGTAATTTTTTTTTATCCTTCTCGTAAAAAAAATCTAAAAATATAATGGAAGTAACAGGAGAGGCGCTAAATCTGTCCACGCACACAAGTGAGATCTCTTCACATTTCATTTCCTTAATAGACACAAATGAGGAACTTGTTTCGGGAGAGAGGGGCTCAATGAGGCGGCTAAAGAGTGTTTTTCTTCCTAATCTTGGTGGAATTGCGTGTCTGTAGCATCTGTCTACCAGCTACCTTCCATCAGTGAGCAAAAGGTTCTCCTGGTCTCTGCTTTTATATATTCTCTATGCAGCCAACGAAATAATTGCTATTGTGTCCCAAATTTCCCAGCCGCTTGCTCTCTACCGTCGCTGCAGTCGGAGGAACCCTCAACGTCAGCTGAGAATTTATTAATCTTTTCTGATGTGTTGACGCCCAAGGAGATCTGGTGCGATGTGCTGCAGATCTCTCCGGCTGGGTGCACCTGAGTGTAGCGATGGTCTTCCAGCCTTCCTATGAGTGACCTTATTATTCTCCGGTTGCCGCTGCTGGGTTCTGACCTTTCAGGAGGGGGGGAGCCACTTAAAGGGTCACAATAATAAAACTAGATGTATTTACTAAATTCTATAACGGCTGATCGCCCCGTGATCCCCAGGCATCGGACTGCACTTTACGACTCTGACAGATAGTGACAGAAAATGGCGGTGGTTAATTCCGTCAATTTTTATTTTGACTGTGGTAAATATTTGAGTGGTAATACGTTAAATATCTTTATATATAAAAGGCTAACTAAGCCTCGCCTCTATGAGGTGAAGTACCGCCAGTGACCACTAGAGGCCCCTCGACGGATGAAGTTACTCCTTTGTGTGCTAAAAGATGTCATAACAGAAAGTGAAAGCTATTTTTGCAGGGACACTGGTCTGTTTCGAACTTGCTGGATATGGAGAGGGGGAGCTGCGATGACAGAGATTGGAGGTAGGAGCAGCTGGGGACTGGGGGCGGGGTGGAGAGTTTGTGGACTAAAAAACTGTCACAGCTCAAAGTGAAAGTAAAAACTGTCACAGTATAAAGGATGGAATAAAGAATGGTCAAAGAAAAATATCAAAGTCAACACAAACTCACTGGCTCGTGTTCACCTGCAAACTTCACATGCATCCATCTGGGCACATGCGTCTTCTCTCTTTATGAGTACGGCGCACCCAATAAAACTTTAGAACTTTATCAGAAATGCCATATTGTACTGGCAGGGGTAGTGCAGATGAGTAGGGGGGGGGGGGCAAATGTTGTCACTGGATAAGCTCCTCCCTCTAATAGGCAGTGTATGGAAAGGTCTCCAGTAAAATGGGCGCTGCATCATTTTCACAGGGATGGCCATCGTTGCCTTTGCGATCGATGGCAAAAGTGCAACTGGCCATCGATAGTGTATTACTATTCAATGGATGACCATCAATATTTTTACATATCAATGGTCATCCATTTTCTTTGATCGATTGGCCTGTGGGCCAATCAAAATACGGTGGTGGGGCTTCGCAGTTGTTGGGGCTTAGAGCAAAAACAAAAATATTAATTTAAGCTTGACATCGATGGTGAAAAACCATCTGGTTCTCCCCCATCGATTGCAAAACTATTCAACATCGGACATAAACCATCGATAATTTCTAGTCTTTGATGGTCGATGGCCATCCCTACCATGGGGCTCTGGAGAGTATTATGTCGATCTATGGGCCTGATTCAGATACACTGTAACTGTTATTGCATGGCCACAGGGAAAAGGTTATGGCGGTGCAATACTATACAATAAATATGCAGCCAGAGGCGTCTACAGCAGTGATTTCCAACCTTTTTACCTTGCGGCACACTAAATAAGATTTTAAAATTACCAAGGCACACCATGAGATCCCCACAGGGCAAAACACATTGGCCCCCACATGAAAAAAAAAAAAAACCCTATTGGATCCCATATAAAAAAAACAATCACACTGGTCCCCACAGGGAACAAAAATAAAAATACATTGGCCCTTTACATGAAAAGAAGAGACCAGTAATTAACAGTTGAACTGGTGGTGGCTGTAAACTGGTTTGGGCATCTCTAGATCTGGGGGCACAGCTCAGGGTACACTAGTGTGCCACGGGACAGTGGTGGTAAAACACTGGCCTACAGCATCTGCGATCTAAAGATGCAGAACTCGGTCAGTCTGGAGATAACATGCGGGACCCGTTGTGCACATGCACAGAGAGCTGGGTTCTAGGCGTAGGTGATTAATCTAGAATGAAAAAAAAAAGAGTTCACCGGTCATGTAGTGCCGGAACGTGAAGCTGTAGATACCTGTACCTATTAAATACTTGACATATTTATTAATGAACCCAATTGGTAAATCATCATTTTATAATACCTGCAACACGTCTCAATTAATGTGACATGAAGATAGCTGAATGTTACTGATGCTCAGGGTAATCAGTGAGAGCTGCCAGCAGCACTCCGGATAATTGCTGTGATAACTCAATCATGAGATCAATAGCAGACACTCATGCAGGGGAACTGGATGGAGCCAGGAGAGTTTATTTATAATTACAACCCATTGGCAGGCAAAGGATCGCACCTATACAAGGGAGATATCACCCATAGGCAGAGAAAGGATCGCACCTATACAAGGGAGATATCGCCCATAGGCAGGCAAAGGATCGCACCTATACAAGGGAGATATCACCCATTGGCAGGCAAAGGATCGCACCTATACAAGGGAGATATCACCCATTGGCAGGCAAAGGATCACACCTATACAAGGGAGATATCACCCATTGGCAGGCAAAGGATCGCAGCTATACAAGGGAGATATCGCCCATTGGCAGGCAAAGGATCGCAGCTATACAAGGGAGATATCCCCCATTGGCAGAGAAAGGATTGCACCTATACAAGGGAGATATCACCCATAGGCAGAGAAAGGATCGCACCTATACAAGGGAGATATCACCCATTGGCAGGCAAAGGATCGCACCTATACAAGGGAGATATCACCCATTGGCAGGCAAAGGATCGCACCTATACAAGGGAGATATCACCCATAGGCAGGCAAAGGATCGCACCTATACAAGGGAGATATCACCCATTGGCAGGCAAAGGATCACACCTATACAAGGGAGATATCACCCATTGGCAGGCAAAGGATCGCACCTATACAAGGGAGATATCACCCATTGGCAGGCAAAGGATCGCACCTATACAAGGGAGATATCACCCATTGGCAGGCAAAAGATTGCATCTATTCAAGGGAGATATCACCCATAGGCAGGCAAAGGATCGCACCTATACAAGGGAGATATCGCCCATAGGCAGGCAAAGGATCGCACCTATACAAGGGAGATATCACCCATTGCCAGGCAAAGGATCGCACCTATACAAGGGAGATATCACCCATAGGCAGGCAAAGGATCGCACCTACTCAAGGGAGATATCCCCCATAGGCAGAGAAAGGATCGCACCTATACAAGGGAGATATCACCCATTGGCAGGCAAAGGATCGCACCTATACAAGGGAGATATCACCCATAGGCAGAGAAAGGATCGCACCTATACAAGGGAGATATCCCCCATTGGCAGGCAAAGGATCGCACCTATACAAGGGAGATATCCCCCATTGGCAGAGAAAGGATCGCACCTATACAAGGGAAATATCACCCATAGGCAGTGAAAGGATCGCACCTATACAAGGGAGATATCCCCCATTGGCAGGCAAAGGATCGCACCTATACAAGGGAGATATCACCCATAGGCAGGCAAAGGATCGCAGCTATACAAGGGAGATACCACCCATAGGCAGACAAAGGATCGCACCTATACAAGGGAGATATCCCCCATTGGCAGGCAAAGGATCGCACCTATACAAGGGAGATATCCCCCATTGGCAGAGAAAGGATCGCACCTATACAAGTGAGATATCACCCATAGGCAGGCAAAGGATCGCAGCTATACAAGGGAGATATCACCCATTGGTAGGCAAAGGATCGCACCTATACAAGGGAGATATCGCCCATAGGCAGGCAAAGTATCGCACCTATACAAGGGAGATATCCCCCATTGGCAGAGAAAGGATCGCACCTATACAAGTGAGATATCACCCATAGGCAGGCAAAGGATAGCACCTATACAAGGGAGATATCACCCATTGGTAGGCAAAGGATCGCACCTATACAAGGGAGATATCGCCCATAGGCAGGCAAAGTATCGCACCTATACAAGGGAGATATCCCCCATTGGCAGGCAAAGGATCGCACCTATACAAGGGAGATATCCCCCATTGGCAGGCAAAGGATCGCACCTATACAAGGGAGATATCACCCATAGGCAGGCAAAGGATCGCAGCTATACAAGGGAGATACCACCCATAGGCAGGCAAAGGATCGCACCTATACAAGGGAGATATCACCTATTGGCAGGCAAAGGATCGCACCTATACAAGGGAGATATCACCCATAGGCAGGCAAAGGATCGCACCTATACAAGGGAGATATCACCCATTGCCAGGCAAAGGATCGCACCTATACAAGGGAGACATCAGCCATTGCCAGGCAAAGGATCGCACCTATACAAGGGAGATATCACCCATTGGCAGGCAAAGGATCGCACCTATACAAGGGAGATATCACCCATTGGCCGGCAAAGGATCGCACCTATACAAGGGAGATATCACCCATTGGCAGGCAAAGGATTGCACCTATACAAGGGAGATATCACCCATGGGCAGGTAAAGGATCGCACCTATACAAGGGAGATATCACCCATTGGCAGGCAAAGGATCGTACCTATACAAGGGAGATATCACCCATTGGCAGGCAAAGGATCGCACCTATACAAGGGAGATATCACCCATAGGCAGGCAAAGGATCGCACCTATACAAGGGAGATATCACCCATTGCCAGGCAAAGGATCGCACCTATACAAGGGAGACATCAGCCATTGCCAGGCAAAGGATCGCACCTATACAAGGGAGATATCACCCATTGGCAGGCAAAGGATCGCACCTATACAAGGGAAATATCACCCATAGGCAGGCAAAAGATCGCACCTATACAAGGGAAATATCACCCATAGGCAGGCAAAAGATCGCACCTATACAAGGGAGATATCGCCCATTGGCGGGCAAAGGATCGCACCTATACAAGGGAGATATCAGCCATTGCCAGGCAAAGGATCGCACCTATACAAGGGAGATATCAGCCATTGCCAGGCAAAGGATCGCACCTATACAAGGGAGATATCACCCATTGGCAGGCAAAGGATCGTACCTATACAAGGGTGATATCGCCCATAGGCAGGCAAAGGATCGCACCTATACAAGGGAGATATCGCCCATTGGCAGGCAAAGGATCGCACCTATACAAGGGAGATATCGCCCATTGGCAGGCAAAGGATCGCACCTATACAAGGGAGATATCCCCCATTGGCAGGCAAAAGATCGCACCTATACAAGGGAGATATTACCCATTGGCCGGCAAAGGATCGTACCTATACAAGGGAGATATCGCCCATTGGCGGGCAAAGGATCGCACCTATACAAGGGAGATATCACCCATTGGCCGGCAAAGGATCGCACCTATACAAGGGAGATATCGCCCATTGGCCGGCAAAGGATCGCACCTATACAAGGGAGATATCGCCCATTGGCCGGCAAAGGATCACACCTATACAAGGGAGATATCACCCATAGGCCGGAAAAGGAATTATATGAATTCATATGAAATAAATTACATATTTTAAATCTATTTCATTCTTGAAAAATGTTTATACCAACATCAGGATAGACTTATGCCATCCCGGGACTTAAGAATGACAAACATAAGAGGTCGACATGGGTGTTTTTTGTGTCTATGTCAACATAGGTCGTCATGGACATCATAAAAGTGCATGAGCACGGTCGGTGCCTCTCTACGGTCGGCACACTCTTATAATCTAACTCTGTGTCCAATTTGATGGTAAAGTATGAAGAAAAAAACCTTTTGACCATACCTAAGGTATGTCAACCTATGAACTGTTGAGCAATAGTAGTCTACCTATTGACCTGTCAACCTTATTACTGTCGTCCTTCAGACGCATCCCGCTAATCGGTGCCTCACAATGAAAGCATTACGTAAGAAAATGAAGAGATTTCCACCAGAATATTTGCCGAATTTAGTTAAGTTAAGGTTTAGTTAGAATGTTAAGGTATCACAAGGCCTGCCAGGGTTACAGAAGGTGGCGGGCGCTGCCTATATTGCTAGTCCTGGGCTCCACAATCTCCGACAGCAGCCCTGATAGTTGCATATCCCTCTCTCTCTCTCTCTCTGAAACCATCTCCACCTCCATAAACCTCGGCAATCTGTGTTCTAGTTACTGTATACATTTTATCTTGAAATTTTAATTTCAAAGTTTTATTCTCCTTTTATTGCCTGGGAATTGGCTTTCTCAGCTACAGGTACATGTGGGGGCTCACTGTCAACCCAGGAGCAGAACATAAATAGGTTTATAAAACACAGCAATTCCCATTAAGAAAATGACATGCCCAGAATGCATTCAGAATCATTTAGAATATATATATATACTAGGTGATTCATCGTGCCCTCCATCGTAAGGGGCTACGCCCGCACACCCCCACCCCCCTGGAGCAGCGGGTCTGCCTGCAACTCCCCGGAGCAGCGGGTATACCCGCACCCCCCCTGCTGGATCAGCGGTGTCGGCAGACCCTCCTATCCAGTGGGGGTGGGGAGGGCGGGCAGACCCGCAGCTCTGGGGGTGCAGGCAGACCCGCTGCTTGAGGGGGTGGGGGCAGTCCTGCCGCTCGCATTGGGGGGGGTGCGACCTGCTCACGGGGGGGGGGTTTGGGGAAGAGCCACCGCTCACCTACACCAGTTGGTAATAGTGGATGTGGGCGTGTGCTGTAGCCCTGGCTGTGGGCAGGGCGCGGTGTTTTCAAAGGGGGTGGGGATGTGTATAACGCTGGTCTTTTCCCTGGGGGGGGAGGGGCGGGTTTGTGTATAGCGCTGGGCAGGGGGGGGTGTCCTAAGGCAGAAACGATGTGTGTATAACGCTGTCAATCACTCTTGTAACCCCGCCCAGCGTTATACACACAGGGGATGAGTGACAGATCTGGCTAAATACATAAGAGATATACTGTATCTGTACAGATTTTACCTCAAACAATAAAGAACAAAACTACTGCGCAAAAAGAAACCGGACCGGCGACCACCTAACGCAGGGTCACCAGCAGAGATGTGTGCGGAGATTGGTGTGTTGGTTTTGGTTCTGAATGATCTGTGATTTGGTTTTGGTTTTGCCAAATTTGGGTTTTGGGATCTGAGTTCTATTGAAGATGGGTTGTTGCCCATACACGTAATCCCAAATTCATACAATAGAAGTATAGAACTTGTTTATTGACTTGAAAACATTGATATCCCTAAAACGCGGCAATGCCTTCCACTGTGCGACGCGGGCAGCTCCGGAGGCTTTCCGCGCCCTCTTGCTCTGCACTTCCAGCGTTACCTGCAGACCCGCTGTTTCCTAATTAATGGCTGTGCGCATTAATGCAGATCCCGGACTCCTCTGGAGTGTATGTGTGTGCAGACGGGGAGCTGACACAGAACTAGACTCTGCTAATGTCTGGGAGCTGTGTACAGAACAGCAGTAAGCAGCGGTGAGCTGTCACATTGGAAAGATTAGTGTGATCTGCTGTACACTACCTGCCTGCATCGATTTCCCATTGCACCATTCATCCTGTAATCCAGAGGTGGCCTCTTACCAGTGTACGATTAATGGCAGCAAATAGGTTTTCATGGTCAGATTGAATAAAGTGAAATCATAAAAGCAGCGGTCACACAAGTCGTCCCCGAGATTATTTGGGTGCCTGACAATTATTTTTGAATGTCGTAATATAGTTCCCTGTAAAGATCCACCCCTGCAGTTAAGCCGATGGGGACTTATGCCCAGCGGTTCCGGTTACAGGCTCTGCATAATTCAGGGGTAATAAATTGCTCCGTGCTCACTTCATGTTTGGAACTTTAAGCAATAGTTAAATCAATCAAATTGTAAGTGATTCTGTTCTGACATCAAACGGCGTTAACAGCCAATAGACCTATAGATCAGGTCTGATAGTGTTTCTTAATCGATAGTTACATTACAAGTAAATACAAAAATAGAATTGTATTTTGGGTTATTTCATACGTGGATGGGCCTGACTCATTATAGGGAAGCGAAGGCACAGTGTGATTTCTGGGTTACGTACTTTGTAGCTATTTATTGGGAGGGTTGGGGGTAGGTACATAGAACAAGAGATCAGGCATTGCTGGGGTCCTGATCATGCCAGTGTAGTGCCAGGAGGTATATCCAGCTGACCAATCATCTGCACTGTAGCAGGCCACCTGACAGATGGTAGACTTGGCAATGTAGTGATTTATCCGTAGGTTTAGGACACGGTTTAAAGCTCCTCAAGCCCCAGGCACCACCTCAATGTCCAATTGACTCGCCACCAAGTCTACAGCAAAGTGTTGCATCCACCATGACAATTCTACAGTATGTGTAGTGATTTGCTCTAACCCATAGCCGCCAGTGGCGGATCCAGGAATGGGGCTTTAGCGCCGGCCAGAATTCAAATAGGGGAGCCACACAAACTGCCAGTGAGTCCCGGCTGGTGATGTTGGCAGCGTTTAGGGATTGGTGTGGTATAGGGTTCCAACAGTCGGGATCCCGACAGTAATTATCCCGACATTGGGATCCCGACTGGCCGGACCCAGACAGCATGGCTCGCTACACCCGCCACCTATTCTATTCTCCCTCTATGGGGGTCGTGGTCCCCCACGAGGGAGAATAGCCGGTGGCCGCCGGGCCCCCATGTGTCAGGGTTTTTACTGTCGGGATCCCGACGTCAGGTAAATGACTGTTGGGATACCGACTGTTGGGACCCCTTCAGGGATAGCCACACTTCCAACATGTGGTTCTTCATAATTGGGGAAAACTCCGGCCCTGAAGATGGGGTCTAAGCCACCCCGATATCCTAAAAGTGGCCCGAAGCATCAGTAAAGTATGATTTGAGGTAACTCCAGGACCAATCGGTTGCTGTTGATAATTTTATAGAATGCTTTATTGGCTCATTGCTCCATGAGTAGATTCCCTTGTCTTTACTATAAGCAGGTGGAACTGGGGTTCCCAAACTGAGGAACAGCCTTAGCTTAGGTTTACTATTCACCAAAAAGAAGAAAAATGGGGAAAAAAAGAATCTGCCGCTAACAGGGAGACGATAACAATGAGTAACATTGCTATGCGCAGTATAAATGTTATGTTCTGCCAAGGATTAAACTTGTATTGTCACTAAATACACAACTTCAAACGCAAACAACCTTCAATTCACAGTAATGTCTGTGTTCCCGCGAGGTCATGTGTGTTGCTGTTCTCTTGCCAAGCAGATCTCTTTGAAATCCATAAAATATATCAATAGTTCATGGTCTAGGGAGGTGGAATAAATATCCGTACTCCGACATCACCGCTATTATTTATTTATTTGTATTTAACATCAGTTTCTTATACAGCGCACACATATTCCGCAGTGCTTTACAGAGAATATTTGAACATTCACATCAGTCCCTGCCCCAGTGAGCTTACAATCTATATTCCCTACCACACATGTACACGCACACACAGACATTCTAGGGTTCATTTTGTTGGGAGCCAATTAGCCTACCAGTATATTTTTGGATTGTGGGAGGAAAACGGAGTACCCTGGGGAAACCCACGCAAGCACAGGGAGAATATACAAACTCTGCACAGTTAGGGCCATGGTGGGGATCGAACCCACGACCTCAGTGCTGTGAGGCAGTAATGCTAATCATTACACCATCTGTACTGCCCCATATATATAACACATGGTGGGGATAGAACCCATGACCTCAGTGCTGTGAGGCAGTAATGCTAACCATTACACCATCTGTACTGCCCCGTATATATAACACATGGTGGGGATAGAACCCATGACCTCAGCGCTGTGAGGAAGTAATGTAACCATTACACCGCCCGTACTACCCCGTATATATAACACATGGTGGGGATAGAACCCATGACCTCAGTGCTGTGAGGCAGTAATGCTAATCATTACACCATCTGTACTGCCCCGTATATATAACACATGGTGGGGATAGAACCCATGACCTCAGCGCTGTGAGGCAGTAATGCTAATCATTACACCATCTGTACTGCCCCGTATATATAACACATGGTGGGGATAGAACCCATGACCTCAGCGCTGTGAGGCAGTAATGCTAATCATTACACCATCTGTACTGCCCCGTATATATAACACATGGTGGGGATAGAACCCATGACCTCAGCGCTGTGAGGCAGTAATGTAACCACTATACCATCCGTATTGCCCCGTATATATATAACACATGGTGGGAATGGAACCCATGACCTCAGTGCTGTGAGGCAGTAATGCTAACCATTACACCGTCCGTACTGCCCCGTATATATAACACATGGTGGGGATAGAACCCATGACCTCAGTGCTGTGAGGCAGTAATGCTATAACCATTACACCGTCCATACTGCCCCGTATATATAACACATGGTGGGAATAGAACCCATGACCTCAGTGCTGTGAGGCAGTAATGCAGTAACCATTACACCATCCGTACTGCCCCGTATATATAACACATGGTGGGAATAGAACCCATGACCTCAGTGCTGTGAGGCAGTAATGCAGTAACCATTACACCATCCATACTGCCCCGTATATATAACACATGGTGGGGATAGAACCCATGACCTCAGTGCTGTGAGGCAGTAATGCAGTAACCATTACACTATCTGTGCAGCAATGTTTGCCATTTATAATGAACGGTTTGTACTGCATGGGGGGGGGGAGATAAAAACGTTGCCTTCCACCCAGATACAGCAACCGAGGTGCCCAAATTTCCACCAATGTTTTCGTGTTTGGGCGCAGAGAACAAGTGGCCATTGCCCAAATGACCTTCCCCTCTCTTTTATCCTTTGTGTGGAGTGTGGATGATCGGGTCGACGGTGGCTAGGTCAATTGTCCACATCAAAAGGTCAACAGGGACATTACCAACATTGAGAAAATGTCAACAAGTAAAAAGTTCAACACTGACCAAAGGTTAACACAAGGTTGGCAGGATGATGGAAGACACATGACAAGGTTGATTCATTTTTCATGTTTTTTTCGGTATCAATGTTGGCATCTGCCCACATGTACCCCCAATTATTGAAGCGAGTGCTTCGGGTACTTTACCGTTCCCGATTGTGGTCCACTTCGGTGGTAAAGTATGAAGTCCAACAAAAGAAAAAATTGTGAAAAATTTGTGTTGACTTTCACGTGTCGACCTTGGCCATTGCAACCTTTTGCTCCTGTTGACGTTTTGTTAATGTCAACCTAGTGCGTGTCGGCAATATGGCATAAACCTGTTGACTGTGAACCTAGACACTGAGCACCATCCTATTATCCGGATGCCATTGGCAAACATCAATGTGGCAAACGAAACAATCATCCTCATTAGAACACATGGCAGCATTTCCTGCACAAAATGATCTGTTCACCTGGGCACAGACCTTCCTCGTCATCGGCATTGCTAACATCCAGCACAGCACAGTTAAAAATTCAAATAGGGGAGGGCACAGCAACTGACATCAACTGCCATTCCAAACTTGACTCACCGGCAGCTGGCGTCCCTCCCCTATTTGAATTTTGCACTGTGCTGTTGCAAGTCTGTGTTTGGATGAAGAAGGATTAGCTGTGAGCCGAGCATAAGATGAGTGGTGTTTGCCCCAACCACATAGGAGTAATTATACCTGAGCCACTAAGGACAACAGGTGCTCAATTCTGCTATATTTGGAAACAAGGATTTGCGAAATGTAAAATCCCGATAAGCTTGTGGAAAATAAACCTTCATTACATTCGTCTCGTAGCCGAGTTGCTCAGGGACATAAAGGAACTGGAATCATTTTAATGCACTCTGTTTATGAAGTACCCCATAGCCACACACACATACACCCCACACACACGCTTTGTCTTGCAGTCTGCAGACAATGTGCGTTGAAGCTGGGATATGGCGTATGCTTGGCAGGGTGCCGGGGTGCTGCTGCCCCTTGGCATCCTGGTGGTGTTGTTAAGGATTTTACCAAGAATCTCTACTGACACAAGTGCTATTATGGTCCTGAATCAGGCCTGCGTATATTCCAAAACTTCATCCTGTCGAAACGCACGTCCCCGGTGGCCGAATCCCCGCACTATGCGAGCGTATGTGTACGCTAACACAGCTGTTCGCATGCAGGCGCAAAAATGAGAAATCATTTGGTGTACGCTCACCATCGAATCATTTCTGTAGCCTTCGCTCTGAAAAGTAAGTCTATACTTATATACGGATGCCCGCTATCTGCCAAATTGGGGGTCAAGCCCATAAAATGTTGGGCGGTCCACCCCATGCCCGCCCCTTTCCCACCCATCCTGTTGCGAACGCTCTGGCGAGCATGAAACTCACCAAAGGCGTTCACACCGGGGGCTTGCACATGCGCAAACCCGCACCATCGGGCTGGAGACGAATTCGCCCCTATAATTAAAGTACATGAACTAACATCTTAAGACTCGATAACCCAACAGAAAGACAACTCTGAGATGTAGGATTGGCCTGGTTTTAGTCATACAGCTTGAATGTAAAATGTGAATTGTTCTTAAAATATATTCATTTTATTGTCCTTAATTAATCTATTAAAATATAAAAGTGGAGTTGTAAGAAACTTTGGAAAAAGATAATGTCATACTGTCCCTCCTAACTGTCCTGGTATCCGCAGGACAGTCCCGCTATTCGGACATTTACCCGCCTCCTTGTACTCCTGTCCCGTGTAAGTGGGACAACTGTGATAGCTATATCCATGTATCATAGGAAGTAAGGGGCCTATTCATTAAGCTCAACTGCTCCATTACACATCCGAAAACCAGGTTCTCCATGGTTTAAGTAATGGGCCTCTTTATTGCTAGAGCGTATGCCGAATTTAAGTGGCGTTATCTAGGAATGATCATTGACCATCGATAGTTCAATAATCATCAATGGTCTACGCCTGATGTTCAACACTTTTACCATTGATGGAGTGAACCACCAAATGTTTTGGTTTTCCCAGGTTTCATGACTGGATCCTAACCCTGCTCCCTGACACTCCCATAAACTCCCATGCTCTGATTGTCCCACCATCTAGTAAATATTAAAGCATGGTGACCATCGGTGGTTGACCATCTATGATCAACTCACCTGTGTCCATCTCTATGACGAGGGATCCATTGATCCGTTCTGCAGGAACTCGATGAACACTTGCACTGCCCAGCTTTGATAGTGTTGGTGCAACGCTTCCGAAAACAGAGCAATACCCTGATACTTTAGTGCCACCACACATGCCTCGCTGCAACCAGCGGTTGGGTACTTAATTCCACAATGAAAAGTTCCTCACAACATGGTCTGACTGTAAGGTGGGAGCAGGGACACATGGATATTTAGGAATCTAGGTCATCTATAGATCCCTTAGATCTATACTGAGATTATTGTTGGAGAACCTGAGCCCATTATTTCTGATGTCATCTCATTACTTAGTACATTGTACTGGCAGTAAGGAAACTGGGGTGAAGCTGGTGAAGAACATTTAATGGTTGAGGCTGGAGGGAGAGATTGCCAGGGGCTGAGAGTGTTCACTAATTAAATGTATATAATCTTATTACATCTGGGCTGCTTCTGTTCCTTCAGCGCAGACTGGTGGAAGGCAGAGGCAGCCGCCCGTGTAATGTACAACTATAGCATGTTGTCAGCTTGTTTTCCCAAGTGCCGTGTTATAAGCTCCCTCACCGGGCTGGGACCGAATGATTCGATTAAGGCCGTGGTTCCAGAAATGAGGACGCGCATAAATCAGAGCCTTTAACGGTTCTGTACGAGCGACTTCTCCAAGGTTGTGGAAAAAAGATTCATGACATTAAGCCCAACGAGCGTCTTTCATGTTCCATAAAATCTGGTGCAAACAAACGAAACAAAAAGAAAAATGTGTTGAAAAAAATAATTGTGACAACCATTTAAAAAAAAGAAAAATTCAACATTTTTGAAAATGGCCCAACTACTGTATGCTCCCCGCTGAGTAATTACTTTCCTGTGAAGATGGGTTCGGGCATTTACTTTGTCGGTTCCTTTTCTGAGTTCTGGCGAATCTAAAGACACATTTCCCAAACCCTAACACAAAAGCCAGATAAATCCCCAATCCAAATATTGCTGTAGACTTCCGTTAGTCAGGAAAGGTGGTGGTGTGAGGGTCATAAAGCAACAGGCACCCTGAGATCATGCAAAGTTCATGGCTAGTAACAGAGCAACCAAATTTGTTGCGGATTGAAGTCAATTAAGATGCGTCCCCCCATACGAATTAATGTGCTGTGCGTATGGATGTGTACGGCTATTTGCAGCTGAGCGAAAAGGTCCAAAACTCATCATAACAGGCTCATTATCAAATGATTTTGACACTGGGCACAAGTCATCGCAGGCTCAGAGTAGACAGAGACTTACACGGCGGTGCGATGAAAACAGGCAGATCCGGCCTGAAGCTGACGTCACACACACTCCCCTAAAACGTTCAAACATGCCTAGCATTATCCCGGACACTCCCAGCATTTTTCCAAGACACGCCTGTCGTTTTCTTTGTACTCCCACTAAACAGAAGGTCTCCACCCCCAGACGCCCCATTTCCTGTCAATTACCTTTTGAACGGCATTTGTATAGAAGTATTAGCAGGCTTTAATTGCAGGACCACCTTGCGCATTCATACTATGAGCAGTAGGCATGCGCAGTCTATCGATAATAGGCCGCTGTGCAAGACCAGGTCTGAATTACCCCTATGCACAACACCTGTGTTTCAGTCAGAGGCACACAACTAAAGCTGCTGCATCCGGCACTTGTCCTTGGAATGCGCTAATTAGACGAAAGCCCCGCAGACTCTCTCTCCTGAACTATGCACACATTTACTATTGACTGAACGAGATGCAGCTTCCTATTTTTGGTTAAATTAAACCAGAGTGCCGGACTAATTGGCTGATTACAGCTCCTACATAAAGTAAAAATGTATAAATGTATATATATATATATATATACTGTATATCCTGTGTGAGGTTGGCACTCCAATAAGAACAAGAGACTTGAAAAATGATACCAACGTTTCATATGTATTTAAACATTTTTCATCAGGGTACACCCTGATGAAATTGTTTGCATACATTTGAAACGTTGGTATTGTTTTACAAGTCTCTTGCTCTTATTGGAGTGCCGCCCTCACACAGGATACATTTGTACAGGAGCATCTAACTACTAAGAGCTCAATTAGTTTATTCCTATAAAACCATCAACCTTGAATACTTAACACATAACCTTTTATTCAACTAAATTGAAACTAACCTTAGTGAGACAACCTTAGCATCCTACCACGTGAGGCTTACGCAGGTGTAGGTTAACGACACGGACACGGTACAGCTTGGCTTACAAAGGTCTCAGCCTTTTATTCAAATTGGTAAGTACCCTAAATGAGGGAAAGGTGGAGAGGGGACGCTGCATTCCTGCTCCAGCTTTACTTCAGGCCATGCCCCAGAGGACGAGTAAAACGTCCTCCCCAATTGAGGCACCTATCATTGTGGGGGCTCACCTAACCCTCATGGACCAGAGCGGACGTTAACCGCACGAGTAACATCCAGGTCCCCTCGCACAGAGCAGGACAAACTACGTGATGATTTCATGGTAGGTCTCCCGGAATGATCATAAAATGATCATGGCTAAAAGCCACAAAAATGCAGCGTTCCCCCGACCGCTGCACCTCAACACAAAGCAGTGACAGGATGGGAAACACTGGGCTAGACAGTAAGGGAAGTTCTATTGGAGATGGAATGTTAACCCTTTGAGCGTGCAAAATATCCGCAAAAAAATACCAGCGTCGCTCACATTTGTTATACAAATGCAAATAAAAAATGTGTGGAAAAAGATTCTATTTCCTACATAAGGTAAACATTACAGGCCATTATGGTAATTTAAAGAGTTTGTTCAGCAATTTCCAAACCTGTTTTAACAAATTCACTTGGCACTCAAAGGGTTAAGCAATATGGATGATCACATATAAGTGACGGGTATATGCGTTTGTGGGGGGGCGATGCCTACGGTGCCCGATAAGAACATCAAAGCAAATGTTTCAATATGAAATCTGTTTCCGCGAAAACAGCGCTGGGGATACAAAGCCTCTGCGGGATTATTCTCTCATCTCCGCGGCGTAAAACAAAGAATATGATTAATTTCTTAATCTCTTATTCAATATTGTGCCTGGGAAAGCCTTTGCAGTTCCAGCAGGCCAGTTATTAAGGTGCTTATATTTCACTAGCAATATTCAGGGGGTGGATTGGGTTTTCCTTTTAAGCTGGTCTAAGCTTCAAATGTCACCTCTCGCAAGCTGCATTTAACCTCTGCTGCCCCTCTCCTCGCTCCACTAGCTAGTGGGGTCTGCGGGAGACCCCTCATCAGCCAATAAAAGGTGTTTGGGGGGCTGACCCTTTCTACGTGCTCTGGACTCCTAGTAATTTAAAGGCTTTTTTCCCCGTTTTTTGTGTGCGTGCGCCAAAGACATATAATCATGGAAGTAAGGCGGAGAGGCAGGCACAGAAAGGAGGCTGATTGCTTCTCCCAGAGAAAGGGCGTAAAGGAGACGGAACAAGACTTGAGCAGAGCTTTCTGGAAGCTGGAAATAAGGGAATGGCAATTATATGCACGGGGAAAGCAATGTGGCGGGGACAGACATAATGAAGCCTTCGGTAATAAGTATTTTGTATAGATAATATATGCATAAAGGTTATATTAACCCTGTGGCTAGAAAAACACACTCCGATGTACTGTAAATTGGAAAGGAAAGCCCATCTGTACTACAAAATATATGGGGAGTAATTATATATACTTTGGGGGAGATGTATTAAAATTTGGAGATCAAGCTTACTTACCCTCATGGGGTAAGATTGGCCGGGAGGGTCCTGAAAATCGTGTCACTCTCCTGGCCTCCCAAAGGGCGGGCAAGCCTCCCGCATTTAACGGATACCTTCACAGGTAAACGCGTCCCTTCGCGGGCTTCACAGGTATGCGCGTCTCCTCGCGGGGCTCGCTGCGCTCGCCACGCTTCGGGCTCGGTGGCTCGCTGCGCTCGCCACACTATTCTATTCTCAACTCCACGCCGACGTGGATAGTGGGGGTATGAAAAGGTCGTAGGACGCGTACCGCCGCCCCTCGCGGGCTCGCTGGTGGCGTGGGGGTGCATTTAACATTGTAAGCACCCATTAGGGTGCTTATACAATGTTTAATCGCATCGCATCGTATGGCATTGTATGCCATGTACAATGGCATACAATTTGAAAATTGTATGCCATCGCACACTATCGAACGATATCGCGTTGCATCGCATACCATCGTATGCGTTATGGTATGCGATGCGATGGACGCCGCCAAAATACACAAGTACCCTAAAATGATGCAAATTGCTTCATTTAGCACCACCACCTCCATGAAAAGACGTGAATTATGGCATTGTATAGAAAGGGGCGGGGTATAATGGTGGCACCCCCAGCCCCTAACTGTCATTTTGTTTAATACAGCCTATAACGTGACAGGAGCTGATTGATTTATTACTATCGTACTTGTGTGTTTTTTTTCTGTGTAAGGCATAATACATCTGCCCCTGAAAAATGGCAGTTAGGATCTGGTCCGCTGGTACTTTATCTCTCTCCACTTTATCTCTGTCCAAAGATATTTAGCTACTGTCATTTTTCAGACACAGCCCATAGGAGCTGATTGGCTGGCACTGTATCTCTCTCCAAGTCTTAAGGTGGCCATACACATGCAGATTTATCTTCAGATCTGGCTGGTTGGAACAAAAACATGGTTATGGATGAGAGCAAATGACAGTTGACCATTTGCTTGGAAATGCTGGGAAACTGACAAACTGTCACTCATCCAGAACCATGTTTTTGTTCCAACCAGCCAGATCTGAAGATAAATCTTACTAGTGTATGGGCACCTTTAGAATCCCCGTGCAACAATGCAAGCGGATGTGTACGGTAACAAATCCACTCGCATGCGGTTACATGGAGGAGAAATCATTCAATGGTCATTCAAAGGTAAGTCTATACTTACTTTTCAGAAGGCCGCCTTCTGCCGAATCATGGGCGGGCGGAGATGTCATGTGACATCATCCACCCGCCTAGAGGATGCATGGGCATGCCTGCATTCCCAGGAATATGCTCAGCATCTCTATGGGCGCGCCCATCATTTTAGTGTCCATGCCCATAAAATGATGGGACTGCCCATCATGTTGCGAACTTGCGAATACTCCGGCGAGTGTACAACTCACCAAAGGTGTTTGCTCCAGGGGTTTGCACATTCGCATATCCGCGCATGCATGAACCTCCACCATTGGCCGGGAGAACAAATTCCGATCTGACCGAGCAAATCTGAAGGGGTCGGTGGCGATGCTGGGACATGGGCTGGGATGAAGTGTGCCGGAGTAGGCACCTGACATCACAAGTGTGCCTGGGTGGGCAGCTGACATCACAAGTGTGCCAGGGTGGGCAGCTGACATCACAAGTGTGCCGGGGTGGGCAGCTGACATCACAAGTGTGCCGGGGCGACAGGGCAGGCATTCACCTTACAGAGTTAACCAGATTCAGGCCCTTTGTGAAGTTTTGGAGATTTTTGTTTTCGCTTGCATCCTAAACTGGGTTATCCGTATATGTTTATTCAGCCGATTCTCTGAGATTTCTTAGAAATGGAAAAACTCTCCTATAGAATTTTTTTGTTGTTGTTGAGTTGCATAAGATAATTGATGTTTTTTTAATAAATTTTTTGGAACGTGTGCACATATTTTTAATTGGAGCGGAGAAAACTGAAATGAACAAATCAGATGCAATTGTTCACACACATATAACTGATTGATTTGCAATATGGGGGATATAGGCAACGGGGTGCAGCCTCTGTAAATCCCGTCCCATCCAATGCCAGTTTCCTGCCAGTGGACTCACATTATACACAATCTTACGTTGTCAATACATGATCTCTAATGGCTGCCTAAGCCTCTCTGGGGGCCGGTATCACCCCATGGTTACTGACCACACCCCTTAAGCATGTATTTGTTCACCGGTGGTCCCTTCATGCCAGGAGTTACATGCTCATTGCCAGGGGTTACATGCTTGTGGTCAGGGGTTTCATACTCATTGTCAAGGGTGTCATGCTCGCAGGTGCGCCAGCATTCCCGGAATCTGGCACTTCTGGGTAAGACTATACGTGTTGCGTTTCCCTGGTAGACACTAGAGGTCCAGTAATATCTCTAGCATCAGTCTCTTGCCATGCAGCAGACATTTTTGGAGGGTTATTTTAAGAAATGGAAATTAGAAAATGCAACCTTTTGCGCAGACAAAATTACTAACAGTTCTTCCTCCGGTCACTAGGAGGAGCTCTGCTAAATAATCAGTCACTGGAGCTGCTACAAACATGAAACATTTTTAAAGTTTGTAGATTTTAAGCATGATGCTCCCCTTACCCCAAAAACTCCAATCATCCGGGGACCACCATAAATGTACAGCTCCCCTATACTCGAGGGTTGTGGATTATTTATCACAACACCCTTTTCTTCTGGTTTGTGCACCATTGACGCCGTAATTCAGTGCTGGCCAATAGTCCACAAGATCAACTAACAGTTCGCGGTTTTCTGACCACCCAGCTGGTGCACAAGTGTAGTCATTACTACAGGAACTGTCGGATTTTCCAGACCGCTTAGCTGGTGCACGGGCAGAGGCACCGACAGGTCGGCCAGGCATCGATAAAATGAATGAATGAATGAGGGAGCCTAGCCACACCACAATGAAAAAGAATAAATGTAATTTGTATGGGTGGCGGGATGCAGGGGGCGGGGGGCGGGCTGTAACATCGTTGTACACACAGAGGTAGAGAGATGACAGGCTGTTGCTGCAGCAGCTGTCTTTCTCCCCAGCTCAGCACACAGCACTGAGTAGCGTGTGCTGAGCTCGGGAGAGAGACTGCACATTCCCCAGATCACCTAGCTGGTGCACAGGTGTAGTCATTACTAACTGTAACATTCCCCAAACCACCTAGCTGGTGTACAGGTGCAGTCATTACTAATTGGCACATTCCCCAAACCACCTAGCTGGTGCACATGTGTAGTCATTACTAACTGTCACATTTCCCAGACTCCCTAGCTGGTGCACAGCTGTAGTCATTACTAACTGTCACATTTCCCAGACTCCCTAGCTGGTGCACAGCTGTAGTCATTACTAACTGTCACATTTCCCAGACTCCCTAGCTGGTGCGCAGGTGCAGTCATTACTAACTGTCACATTTTGCAGACTCCTTAGCTGGTGCACAGGTGCAGTCATTACTAACTGTCACATTTCCCATACTCCCTAGCTGGTGCACAGGTGTAGTCATTACTAACTGTCACATTTCCCAGACTCCCTAGCTGGTGCACAGGTGCAGTCATTATTAACTGTCACATTTCCCAGACTCCCTAGCTGGTGCACAGGTGCAGCCATTACTAATTGGCACATTTCCCAGACCACCTAGCTGGTGCACAGGTGCAGTCATTACTAACTGTCACATTTCCCAGACTCCCTAGCTGGTGCACAGGTGCAGTCATTACTAATTGTCACATTCCCAGACTTCCTTGCTGATGCACAGGTGCAGTCATTACTAATTGGCACATTTCCCAGACTCCCTAGCTGGTGCACAGGTGCAGTCATTACTAACTGTCACATTTCCCAGACTCCCTAGCTGGTGCACAGGTGCCGTCATTACTAACTGTCACATTTGCCAGACTCCCTATCTGGTGCACAGGTGCAGGTATTACTAACTGTCATATTTCCCATACTCCCTAGCTGGTGCACAGGTGCAGTCATTATTAATTGGCACATTTCCCAGACTCCCTAGCTGGTGCACAGGTGCCGTCATTACTAACTGTCACATTTGCCAGTCTCCCTATCTGGTGCACAGGTGCAGGTATTACTAACTGTCATATTTCCCATACTCCCTAGCTGGTGCACAGGTGCAGTCATTATTAATTGGCACATTTCCCAGACTCCCTAGCTGGTTCACAGGTGCAGTCATTACTAACTATCACATTTCCCAGACCACCTAGCTGGTGCACAGGTGCAGTCATTACTAACTGTCAAATTTCCAAACGCCACTCCTGTTGTAAATCACCACCTGGAAATTCATTTTTGCAGACTTAAGCGTCATTGATTCTGCCGACTGATCACCGGTGAAAATTCATAGCATTTTTCAAGTACGCAATGTGGCCAATTTTGCCCCCCCCCCCTCAGCGAGTGAGACCCTGCCACACATACAGTATCTCTTCCCCCTACATCTAAGCCTATTATTAGTGAATCTGCAGGAGTCGCACAGATTATCGAAGTGTATGATGTCTTGCCCTTTACCTAAAATTCCCTTTTTTACCGTTTCCCAAATACATTCAATAAATCCAAGTTAAGTCCGACATTTCTTTCTTCTTGTTTGCAATTGCAATCCGGTCAAATCCCCACACTGTACGTGAGCTCGCACGCTCGCACCTGCCTCTGCAGATCCTTTGCGGATAGCGTGGAAAATAATTCCTTTAAAATAATTCCCTTTAAAGGCTTAAGGTTAAACGAGCCGCAGACCCAATGTACCGGCGCGGTCCAGGATTATACGCAGGCTGGGAGAGATAACTATGTAATTTTGATAAGGATTCGCATTAGCATGTGTTTGTCTTGAGATACAGGCTGGCTATGAGGCTACATGTAAATAGTTCTCTTATTGAAATTTCTCTTGCTGGACAGAAACGTCTTCAAGATAAAAGGAGAGGAGAGGGGGCTTCTGGGAAATGTGTGCGCTCTGCATTCGGAGGCAGGGAGTGTAAGCATACACCCAACACCGCAATGTTCTTATTGACAGGCTAAGGATGGAGAAGGGGGGGGGGGCAGGCACAGGCAATCAATGTAGAGGGTCGGTAATTGGACCATCCCTCCGCCTCTGACTTGTTGACTAATACCCCTTTCACATCGCACTTTTAAAACGGTATATTGCCGTTTTTTTTCCATTTTAAAACGTTTAAGGCTGCAATGTGAAAGTGCCAAAGTTGATTTACCGGTTAAAGTTAACCAGTATTTCAACACGGTTAAAAAGCAGAGTCCTACACGTTTTAAAGCCGTTTTTTGGCAGTTTGAACAGCGCTATTTCAATGGCTTGAAACGTGTCCCTTGGGAGTTAAACGGGTTGAATGTTTGAATGGTATTAAATGATTTTTAAAACGGTTTTCACCTGCAATGTGAAAGGTCTCAAGGCTCAGACCCGTTTTAAAGTCCCATTTAAGAATACCGTGTCATTACCCATTTCTGCAATGTGAAAGCAGTATAAGTGGATGCATAAAACGGGACCAAATCTACATGGAGCATAGCAGGAAAAGACAGCTTGCATTCGGCTGCCATGCATGGAAGTCACATTTGCAGGAATCTGGATATGTGACTCCAATACTAGGCAGGAGCGCTTAGCTTTACACAGTGAAAGGAGAGCAGAGGGTTATGTGGTTATCGAGGGGAAAGAGTCCATATTGAATTCACATACCGAGCAAGTCATGTCAGAGAGCCTGGAGCGCAGTAACTTAGCATCCATTACAAGGTGCCCTTGTCGTAAAACATCACAAAAATAGGGACTTTTATAAAGCGCAGGAAAATGTACATCTCTAGGATGAGATAATCTAAGGCTGACTTCCCGGGATGTCTGTGGGACTGATGAATTAAAGGTGACCCTTCTGGGCACCCGAGAGTACAGGCCAAACACCAAGAACCACTGAGACACATAGGGAAGTGTGCAGTCTGCAGGCGTGAGGATGAGATTTACGTTGGATCGCGTCATCGGTGCCCTGCAGCCTTTTGCCGCAAACTGAGTGGCAGGGATAGGGCCTTGTAGTATGTAGCCTGTATGCCATAAGCCAGTGATTTTCAACCTTTTTCCACTCGCAGGACACCAAACAAGATTTAAAATTTGCCAAGGCACACCGTCAGACCCCCACAAGGAAAAAACAAACAAACCCATTGGTTCCCATATGAAAAAACAATCACACTGGTCCCCACAGATAACAACAATAAAATACATTGGCCCTCACATGAAAACAAGAGACCAGTGAATAACAGTTAAACTGGTGGTGGTGGTGGCTGTTACCTAGTGTGAACGTGGCTCTGGTGGCGCCCCAAAAGCTAGTCACTTTGCTGTTGCTGACCATCAGGCAAATGTGTCTGTGGAGAAGGGACAGGGTATAGCTCATTACTAAACACCCTCTGCTTCCCGCTTCCTCTTGGTTTGTGTTTGTTCAAGTAAACTTTATTTTAGAAGTATGTATATATTTGTACTGTATGTATTTGTATTTATGTATTTGCTTGTATTCTTTTTATATAAATCTGTTTGATTATAGTACATTCCATTTGTTTAGCCGTCTCAACTCGTTCATCTCTGATTGGTTCCTGGTTAGTTTTAGCACTGTGCATGGTCTAATCCAGGCATGTCCAACGTTGGCCCTCCAGATGTTTTGAAACTACACATCCCAGCATGCTTTGCAATAGTTTTAGCATTCTCTAATAGCAAAACTGTGGCAAAGCATGCTGGGATGTGTAGTTTCACAACATCTGGAGGGCCAATGTTGGACATGCCTGGTCTAATCTCTGTGCACCCAATTACTGTATACTGTACATGTGAGGAAGGCTAATGTCTATGTTCTTGTATAACAGAGCCAGTGTTCTCTATGATTACGACATTCATATCAGTTATTTAAATAGGGGGGAAAAAGCCTTGAAACAGAAATTCCTATATGTGATAAAAGTTTGAGACCTCCCTTTATGACAAAGATGTAGCTATCTCCATACTTGTTGCATTTTAACCTGGGTCGTTAGGAAAATGCTGGACTGGGAGGCCCAGATGGAAAGTTGGAGGCATCTGATGATAGTCTTATGTAGGCCTTCACATTTGCATACCTCCCAACATGACCCATTCCAGGAGGGACAAAATGCTTTGTTCCTGGATTTCCTTGCCAGTGGGATACAGCACAGTTCAAAATTCAAATAGGGTAGGAGCCCACACCAACTGCCAGTGAGTCCTGGACTGTAATGTTTGGCAGTTGATGTGGCACCCCTATCCGAACTTTGGATTGTGCTGCAGCCCCACATCTGCACATGCCAGTGGCAAGGAAGTCCTGGAACAGAGCATTTTATTCCTTCTGGAATGGGTCCTGTTTCTGTTAATCAAGTGCCACCTATACTGAGCAAACTACAGTAGATGGGCCAAACGGTTCTTATCTGCCGCCGCATTCTATGTCTCTGTTATAAACCATGCATAAGGCATGGATTCACTGTTTCCCTATCAGATGAATTGTGCATCCTGCAAGATTACAGCGCAGTACATCCAATGTGTATTCATATACATTCTACTTACAGTACAGTACATTTCCGAAATAAGGCTCTATTTACTAATCTTAGGAGAGATATAAAGTCAAGAGAACGGCCAACCAATCAGCCCCTAACTGTTGTAACATGGCAGTTAGGAGCTGCTTGGCTGTTCCTTTATCTGCATTGACTTTATCTCTCTCCAAGTCTTAGTAAAAGGGCCCCATATTAACCGATCTCTAATGACAGTTTATTATACTGACATATCACATGCTGAGTGTGTGTGTGAATATATATATATATATATATATATATATATATATATATATATATATATATATACTTTTATCCTTTTCGGTGCTCTTAAATAATTTGCTTTGCTTCCCCGAGCACCTGACTGCGCACAAAATATCCCTTTGCCTAAACACAATGTTGGAGATTTTATCTCTCCTTGCAAATAAAAAAAAAAAAAGATAATTTTTGTTCCGTGTAGACTGAAACGGCGCTGCGAGGTAATGGCATCCATGCGTCTGTCCGCCGCGTTTGCAGCTGACCGCCGCACCTCCCCACAAAATAAGCGAGCATTTTATTTATTGAATCGGCAAGAGCGGGGTTAAGCTCTCCCCGCGCGAGGTATAATTAATATATATTATTTTCTCGCTGCTGATAAACTCTCTTATTATCCCCATTTTATTTCAGCTTCAAGCAGCAGCCAGCGGGGTAACAGGAGAAAAACAGCGTCAGAAATCTCTGCGAGCAACAGACAGAAGACAAAAGGTTTCTGTATAGATTTATTTTGCTAATTGTGTCTTTAAGCTGTAAAGTGCTTCTTTAGGCCTAAAAAAATGCAATTGTTTCCATTGTATAGCAAAATCAATGTCCCCTGTCTGTGAGGCAGGTATCTATTCTCTGGATAAAAACACAAAGCTCATTTGGTATTTACAGTGTTGGTAAAGAATTTTCAAGTAAGAACCCGTTGACAGCGTGAATAGAAATTGTAATGACTTTTTTCTCCCTGCAAACCTATTATCTTGGCGGTGCATTAGAGTATAATCTCTGCAACATGTGTCAGGCATAGGAGCCTATGGGTTTGCCAATCTATATATGTTTATCATTATGCGACTCTCCCTTCTCCGCTGCTCTTCCATCTGCCTGTCATCAGGAGACTAAGCGCCAGCCGCTGGTATGTCCCTCGATGCCTTCTCTGTCATTTCTAGAAGTGCCACATAGCGCTCCCTGGCTAGGTAAACAGGCTAGTTACTAATTCAGCAAGGCAACCTGGAACGCAGAGATAAGCAGCCACCTTTTAAGATAAAGGTGTACATTGCAGCCGGCATAACCAATGAATACGGAAATTATTATTTAATTTTTTTGGGGAGTGGGATAAAAACATCCCAATTGGGTTAATCACCAGAAAGAAGCGCTCACATGGAGTCGGAAGAATTTTCGGTGTATAGAGAGAGATTTGACGAGTGTGCGCGTATATGTCTGGAAATGAATACATATGTAAATAACACTATTTCTACTAAAATAATGTTAAAAAACAGTTTTATCACCCTTCGTACATTATTTTAGTTTTACAACTAAAGGCTTTTGGAGCAATGATCATGTAAAACTTCTCCAAACCCTTTCATTTGCATTTATTTTGGTAACCAGATAGCATTTCTAATACTTATATCTGGCCAAATTTACTTAAAACACAAATTGTTAAATAAAAAAAATGATGCAGTGAGCCCTGTGATAATAACACCATCCTGAGATAGTATAATCACTGGGCTCCCTGCACAGAGATAGCTGTGCTGGGCTTCGGGCAGTGTGATCAGCTGTGTGTGTCTTCGATGGACATTTACTAACATGAGAGTTCTAGTTCAGATGGGATGTTGCTTTGAGCAATCAATCAGATTTCATCTATTATCTTCTAGGAGGGTCTAAATAAATAAGTAGATTCTGATTGGTTGCCCATATCTACATCCCATGTAACATAGAACTCCAATCATAGTAAATTTACCCCAAAGGCTGTCCAATCAAATATAAAGTAAAAACAGGGATCAGTAATTGGTGCTCTGGTGAGGGCTGCTGGTCGTCGAGTACTCGTGCTACTGCATGAGACTCTTTCCCGGTGCTGTAAAGTGTTGCTATGAAGCAGCAGCCTCACTTTACAGCAGGGGTGGGGAACCTCAGGCCCTGGGTGCCGTATGCTGCCCCCGTTGCCGGTCTGAATGGCCCACCCGCCCGAATTCTCGCGAGAGGTCAGTAGTTCTCACGAGATTCCTCTTAATCAACAGCAGCCGGACCGTGGGACGGCTGCAGCAGGACTGCTTTACAGCATTGGGGGTCATGCAGCAGAAGAGGATGTTATCACTGATCACTGGACTGGGTAGGGTTTAGTTGCAAAGGGGGGTGTTTGACGGCAGCAGTAGCGGCGGGGGATGGTGGATTGTGATAAATCTGGCCAATAGTCATTTTGGACCTGTGGAGACTGCATACGCCAAGCGTTATTTACCTGTATTGCTCGTCTCCCGGATGTCACATCGTGATGACACGTACCGTAGTTTCTTCCTACAGTAGGTCTCTCAGCATATAAGAGTAGGGATGCCATCCAAATTCTGCCAGTAGTTTTTGCAATGATGCCGGAGCAAACAAACAAAACTACACGTTTATTATCTCCTATATATTTGGCTACATCTGTCACTCAAAGTGGGTGTCTGTGTCTATAACGCTCTGTTCCTGGACTTTCCTCTTAATGTGTGATTGCCTTCATCTGTGCTGAACACCTTTCTGAGAAATTAACCTGTTTAAAACAGGTGATGGCAATCATACATTAAGGGGAAGTCTAGAAACAGAGCATTGTGTCCCTCCTGGAGAGGGTCATGTTGGGAGGTATGTGACAGAGAACCAGCCCAGTGAGCCCACAGACAGTGCCAGACACCCACTGCCTTCCCATGTTGCCCAGCACTGCTACTCCACAGCCACCAGGTGAGCGCCCCCCTCCCGCGATTTGCGGCAAAACACCCCCGCGACCCCCCCTCCCGCGATTCGCTGCAAAAAAGAACCCCCCCACGACCCCTCCCGCAATTCGCGGCATAACCACCACCCAGCGACCCCCCCCTCCCAGCGACCCCCCCCTCCCGCGAATCGTGGCAAACCCTCCCCCGTGACCCCCCCCCCCCCCGATTCGCGGAAAAAAACACCCCCCCGCGACCTCCATCCCGCGATTCGCGGCAAAAAGAACCCCCCCCCCGCGACCCCCCTTGCACGATTGGCGGCACCTCCCCTGCGACCCCCCTCCCGCGATTCGCGGCACCCCCCCCCCCGCAATTCACAGCAGCCCCAGGATTAAATGGCACATGCAAAACACTGACATGGCGACATGGCTATGGTCGACAATGAAAAAGGTTGACATGAGTTTTTGAAGATTTAATTTTAATTTTTTTAATTTTTTCATATTCATTGTCATGTGTCGACATGGACACCAATGAAGTGGCACACTTATGTCAACATTTACATGTGTTGACCTTTCTGTGTTGATTTTTTCTTGTGGCGATTCGCCTCACACCCCCCGCAACCCTCCCTCCCGCGATTCGCGGCACCCCCGTGACCCCCCACCTCCCGCAATTCGCGGCAACCCCCCACCGGAACCCCTGTGAACCCCGCCCTCCCGCGATTCGCGGCACCCACCCCCGCGACCCCCCCCCTCCCGCGAATCGTGGCAAACCCTCCCCCGTGACACCCCCCCCCCCCCGATTCGCGGAAAAAAACACCCCCCCGCGACCTCCATCCCGCGATTCGCGGCAAAAAGAACCCCCCCCCGCGACCCCCCTTGCACGATTGGCGGCACCTCCCCTGCGACCCCCCTCCCGCGATTCGCGGCACCCCCCCCCCCCCCCCGCAATTCACAGCAGCCCCAGGATTAAATGGCACATGCAAAACACTGACATGGCGACATGGCTATGGTCGACAATGAAAAAGGTTGACATGAGTTTTTGAAGATTTAATTTTAATTTTTTTAATTTTTTCATATTCATTGTCATGTGTCGACATGGACACCAATGAAGTGGCACACTTATGTCAACATTTACATGTGTTGACCTTTCTGTGTTGATTTTTTCTTGTGGCGATTCGCCTCACACCCCCCGCAACCCTCCCTCCCGCGATTCGCGGCACCCCCCGTGACCCCCCACCTCCCGCAATTCGCGGCAACCCCCCACCGGAACCCCTGTGAACCCCGCCCTCCCGCGATTCGCGGCACCCACCCCCGCGACCCCCCCTCCCGCAATTCGCGGCACCCCCCGTGATTCGCGGCGGCTCCAGAATTAAATTGCACATGGAAAACACTGACATGGCTATGGTCGACAATGAAAAAGGTTGACATGAGTTTTTGAAGTTTTTTTGTCATTTTTTGAATATTTTCATATTCATTCTCATGTGTCGACATGGACACCAATGAAGTGCCACACTTATGTCAACATTTACATGTGTTGACCTTTCTGTGTTGATTTTTT